>NC_141539.1:131332500-131641250 GCF_021556685.1 Rattus norvegicus | reverse complement strand
ACATAGAGACAGAGATAGAGAGACAGAGATAAACAGAGACATAGATATGGAGACCGAGAGAGAAACAGAGAGAGAGAGAGAGAAAGAAACAGAGACAGAGACAGAGACAGAGACAGAGACAGAGACAGAGAGACAGAGGGTTAAACCAACAACAGTATCACTCTGCATGAAGTCTGAATGAAGAAGGATATTTGAAAAGTTCAGGACGAATTAGGGCATTCTACATGAAAGAAAGAAACACACACATACACACTCACACACACACACACACACACACACATACACACCACTACCACCACCACCACCACCACCACCAAAGCTGTCCCTTATCAATCTGCCAATCAGTTTCAATCTCTAGATGCTCATTAAGAGCCTTTATGGACCAGAACCAGGGTGGTTCTCTGTGCAGAGGAAGGAAGCATAGGGAGGGGCCATGTAAGCTGACCCTGCTCACAGTATTCGTGGACCCAGCTCTTCTGCAGACTCAGATACTGTGCTGTGTGCTCTGGACAAGGATGCCTGCCCTTTGTCTTCTCCTGTCTACTCTTCTCTTCTTTCTCACACTAGTCACTGGACCAGGCTGTTCTTTGCCTGCCTGTGAGTTTGTTTGCTTATTTCTGTATTGCGGTGCAGCAGATGGAGTCTGGGACCTTTCTCATATACTCTGGGGATAACCACGGAGACTAGAAGAGGGCAGCAGATCCTCTGGTGGCCATCAGGTGCCTGATGCTGGTGCTGGGAACCAAACGCTGGTCCTCTAGGAGAGCAGGAAGCACCCTTAACTGCCAAGCCATCTCTCCAGCCCATGGTTTGTTGTGAGAAAGGGTCTCACTACCATTCTCAGAATAATATCAAACTCAGGATTCCCCTGCCTTAGCTTCCCAGGTGCTGGCATTATAGACACTCATATCCCAGCATTCCTTTGGAGTTTGTATGTCTGTCTTCTAGAAGAATCTCTAGTATTTGTGGTCTTTCCTGCCTGCGGGCTCTTTGTACACATAGATGGGAGCTGCCTACTAATTTGTTTAATAAACTCTTAATTCAAAATGATCACAAATTTACACATGGCTGAGATAAGTATTCTTTATCAAAATCCACTTGGGGTTAATTTCTTATGCCCGTGAAAGGTATTAACATCACAGGCACAATATTCACATGGTACCAGTCAAACCTTGGAATGCCTTCTTCAGCAATACGAAGCTTTCCTTTTGCACGTGCACAAGTGGAGTGTGTGTGTGTGTGTGTGTGTGTGTGTGTGTGTGTGTGTACGCACTCGTGGGCACATGCATGCACATTCACATATGTAAGTAAATTGTGTGCAGATTCATGTGCATATATGAGCACTGGTGTGTGGAAGGGTGCCAGATGTCTTTCTTGATCCATCTCTACGATAGTCAGTGAGACAGGATTTACCTCTGAACCCAGGGATTACCAGTTCCCAGCTAGTCTAGAGAGTTAGTTGCCCTGGTGAGACCCTAGCTACACCTCCCTGGTGCTGGGATTGCAGGTGACCTCCTCCGAGCCTTGTGACCTTTTTGTGGATTTGGGGGATCCGAACTCTGGTCTTCGGGCTTGTGAGGCAAGCACCTCATGTCCTTTGTTGTCTTCTGAGGCTCACCATAGAAAGCAGACAAGGATTTCCATTGCTCCCCTTCTTGTCAGCCTTGCCCTCCTCCCCTCCTGTAGTCACCACTCCTTGTTTCCTTGCGAACCTTAAAGGTATATCTCTTTCTGCATCTCGAGATTGCTAGGATGTCGCATAAATGGGGTCATGCCATCTGCAATCCCCCAACCGGCTGTTTTCACTCATTGTAAAGCCTTTGATGTCCACTCATGGTGCACGAATCAGTAGATATCTCCTTTTGGTTGCTTATTAATATGCCATAGCCTCGAGGTATCACATCCTAACAACATTCTTTCTGAAGGACACCAGCGTGGCTCCTGGTTTGAGGCTATTGTAAATGAAACCAATGTAAATATGTTCCCATAGACTTTTGGATGAACGTACGCCTTCATTTCCATGGTTAACAGAGAGCTCCTAAATCATATGCTACTTAAGTAGGAGTGTTTTGGAAACTGCCAAATGGTTTTCTAGAACATTCTAGCTTTGCTCCTGGGAAAGTCTGCGTAAGTCTCTGTACTCACCAGACTGAGGATGTCAGGAACCATGGATGAGGGCTGCTATGGTGATGTTTTAATTTTCACTCCTCAGTGGGAAGAGGATGCTGGCTGTCTCTAATGAGTTATGGTCTATGAGAGGCCTCTTGATGAAATGTCTCTCATCATTTATTTTCCAATTGGATTATTTGTTTCTCTTTGTTTAAAATGAGAGTTCTGTATGTTTCTAGATAACAGACCTTGTTCAATGCAGAGATTTTTCTATCTCTATGCAATGTGTGTGTGTGTGTGTGTGTGCTTGCATATACTGCATACATCATATATTTGAAGCCCACTGAATCCCCTCAGTACCGTCTGTATGGGTAACCTCTCTGGGATCACACCCCTAACGAAAGTTGAAGCTCATTCTTCGTCATAGCTAGAAGTGGGATGACATGAGCCCCACTAGCCCACACATCATAGGACTTTGGCTGCTTTGATCTTGCACAGGTTTTGAGTATATTGTCGCAGTGACGATGGGTGATTCATGTGTGTAACTCTCCTGTCACATCTAACAATACTGTTGCACTTCAGATGCCGGGTATCTCTGGCTTTCTGCAGCCTTGTCCATGGTGATCCTTGAGACTTGACAGAGGTGTGTGCTGTAGATCTCCACTTAGAGATGAGCACCCGTGGTCTCCTATTCTTTGTGTATTGATCAGCTGTGGGTCTCTGTATTAATTGTCATGACCTTAAAAAAATGAAAAACAAAAACTGAAAACCTTCTCCAGTGAAAGTTAAGAGATGACCTCATCTATGGGCACAGAGTAAGAAGTTAGGAGATAGTTTATTAGTATCCCCACTTAGCAGAACAATACCATGGTTCTTCCCCATGACTTAAGGAGCCGTGGGTTTCTTTCCCAGTTAGCAATGACCAGAGTGAGTTCCAGCTTGAGCAGGCCTTGGATTCAAGCAGACAGTATTTGGCTATTCACCTAACATCCATGCCACTGTTGTACAAGTAGGCTTGCCTTTCAGATCAGCCATTACTGTAGCTCATAGCATTTTTCTGATTATGAGAGTTAGTGTTCTTCCCCAGTAGTGTGCACAGACACCTCCAGCACTGTGAAAGCAGCCAGTAGTGATGAAGCTTTCAGTACAAGCTTGCTTTCTCCACGCCTTGAGCCTGAAGTACGTGGTGCCTTCCTTCAGCAATGGCAGCTTACCACCAATATCCAGAAGTGCATTTTGGTCAAACAGAGCCATTGGCAGTTGAGAGTTGCTAAGGGAGAGAGAATGAGTTTTCTTTAGGAGCATGCCTACTGTTGGATTTCTATATCCCAGTGGATGACCTAGGCCCATACCCACGCCAATATGGGAAAGAATAATTGTACCCAGTTGATTTCATTAATAATAACAAGAAAAAGAAGGAGGAGGAGGAGGAGGAGGAGGAGGAGGAGGAGGAGGAAGGAAAAGGGGAAGGGGAAGGGGAAGAAGAAGAAGAAGAAGAAGAAGAAGAAGAAGAAGAAGAAGAAGAAGAAGAAGAAGAAGAAGAAGAAGAAGAAGAAGAAGAAGAAGAGAAGGAGGAGGAGGAGGAGGAGGAGGAGGAGGAGGGGGAGGAGGAGGAGGAGGTGGGGGAGGAGGAGGAGGAAGGGGAAGGAGGAGGAGGAGGAAGGGGAAGGAGAAGGAGAAGGAGAAGAAAATACAATAGTAGTAGTAGCAGTAGTAGCAATACTTCTAAAATTTCTAATCTGGTGAAGTCCCATTTACTGATTTTTCCTTTTACAAATTGTATGATTTGACCAAATTTTTGCATAATGGTAGATATGAAGACATTCTGTATTTTCTACAAATCATGGTTTTGCTTGTAAGCCTCTCACCTTTTTGGTATTTGGGAGTTGCTATGGCATCAGACTCAGGCCACCTAGGATTTGTCTTGTTTTCCTCTGAGGTCCTATTGTTCCAGGGCCATTTAATGCAAGGCTGCTCTTCAAGGCTGCTCTCCTGAACTGAATTGTGTAGCGTTTTCCCCAAACCAGTACTTTCATTTGTGTGTGGATGTTCTGTGACTTGGTTTCCTTCTCTGCCATGTTAACTCATGGATCTACTTTTCTGCCAATAACATGTTGTTTTGATGCATATAGCAGTGAAATTAGCCTTGAAAGTATTTAGGTGAAGTCTTCTCACCTAATTCTTTTTAATGTATTGATTTTCATTTTTTTGGTTTTTTTTTTTTTTTTACTTTTTAAGAGTATAACTACATCATTTCCCCACCTCTCTTTTTTCGCTTTAAACCCTCCCATATCCTCCTCCTTTCTCTAATTCAAATTTATGACCTCTTTTTCTTTAATTCTTGTTAATACATATCTGTATACCTATAAAGTCTCACCCATGTGACTGCCTATACATAAGGCAGCAGTAGACAATATATTCATATGTGTGTTCATATATATGTATATATACATGTATGTGTATATATGTGTGTATGCATATATGTATGTGTGTATGTATGCATACATATATGTATGTGTGTATGTGTGCATACATATATGTATGTGTGTATGTGTGCATACATATATGTATGTGTGTATGTATGTGTGCATGTATGTGTGCATGCATACATGCATGTATGTATGTATGTTTGCATGTTTTAGGTCAGTGAGATGACTCAGAGATTAGGGACCTTGACACAAAAGCCAAAGCCCTGAGTTCCATCCTCAGATCTCACAGGTTGAAAGGAGAAAACTGACTCCTACAAATTGTCCTCTGACTGCCATGTGTGTGCCATGGTACATGTGTCCACATGCGTGAACATGCACATGCATGCACACACACATGATAAATATGCATAATGTATTTTAAAACTGTTTTAGCTGCTCTTCTCCCACTGTATTTTCATTTCGTTTTTAAAAAATTATCTTTTCTGCCTCCATCGAAGGACCTCACCAGGATGCGGGTTGGAATCACATTAAAGTTCGGTATCAGTGTGTGCATCACGGATGGCTTTGCTCTGTTGATCTGTGAAGGGTGTCTGCCTGCCTATCTGTCTGTCTGTCTGTCTCTCCCTGCCCTTAGTTATAATTTTATTTCATTCATCAGCAATACGAACTTTTTAAGTAGAATTCTGTAATACATTTTCCTAGTCCTATAGCAGCTTTATTTTCGTTTACTTTGAGGAGCTTGTACATTTGTTATGGTTTTGAAACAGTGTCTCACTCTGTAGCCCACGCTGGTCTGGACCTTGTGGTAATCCTCCTGCTTCAGACTCTCACATAGTGTTTTGATTTATTTCTGGTGACTATAAGCAGTGTTGTCCTGTAAATTTTGGCTCCTGAAAGATGAATGCTAGTGTACGAAAGTATGATTAATTTTTCTATTCTCCACGCTCTATGACTTAGCTGCATTTCCTTATTTCTAGGATCATTTTGTAGCTTCTTTTGGAACACTGTATTTAAAGTGTTACCCTCATTGTCATTTCTAAAATCGTCTCTGTGCTCCCCATGTTTCTGGGCCACCATCTTGGAGAACATCTTACCGGAACAGGATGCCTCTGGAAGTTATTTGGTCTCATTCCAATATACAAAAATGTTGTAAGTGGCAGGCTTTGCTTATTAGCACTGACTGTCTAGCGATACATTCGGACTGACTTGGATAAGTACTTTTCACTTGCCCTGTTGGCCGTGGGTTAGCCTCTGTGCTTGCTGCTATAACAAAATACTTGGCAGAAGCAACATCAAAGAGGAAGGAAGGGTTTCCTTGCTTTTGTGCTTTCAGTCCAGCATGGCAGGGAACGCCTGGTGGGGACATAACAGTATGGACATGTGGCAGAAAGTGCTCACACCGTGACAGAGGGTAAAGCCTGGAGCTCAGGCAGGAACCAGGGCAGATATAACATTCAAGGTTCAACCCCCAGTGATCCATCTCTGCCAACTATGCCCCAAAGATCCAGCTTCCCAAACACTCCCAGCACTGAAGACCAGCATTCAGACAAGGATCCCACAGGAGTTCCCAGTCCTGGCCATGACAACGCTGGCTTATTAACTGACGTTCGTTAACTCAGTAGGGGTGTCTCACTTTTTTTCTTCATGTGGTTTCCTTTAAAATATATGCTCAACTAAGCAAAGTTAATGTGATCCGTTCCTTCTGTAATAAATATAAGGATGGTGGAATATTTGATCCTTTCCCTGTATCTCATAGCATTATTGACTCAGATTGAACTTTTACCTTGGTTTTAAGCCTACCCAAATTCAGCCTCACCATAAGAAGTGTTTTCTGTAACTGTCTGTGTTGTTAGTGTCTGCCCTCTTCCTGAGTGAACATCCTTATGCACTCAGAGTCAAACCGTGCCTTTTTTCCAGTTCCTCCATGTGTTTTTTTACAGATGGACATTCTTTTATTTAATGGATTCACTATGGTCCAAGATTGAGGACTGGGTCACCCCTCCCTCTATCCCTTTAGTTGCCACCTCAGTGGATTCACAGTGTGGGGGCCATTCCCTTTGAATATACTTAAATGAAGCCCATTTGGATTCCCTGAGAGGTAAAAGAGCAGGCCTTACTGTAAGTCACAAAAGAAAAGGGGTGCTTAAGCCAAATACAGCCTGACATTTTAAGGGCACCCTTCCCCTCATGAGGACGCCAGACTGGGTGCTCTCCCTCTGTTGTTAATCTTGAGTTGGTTCCTTTCCTCAGTTTGACCATCCACAGAAAGCACACGAAAACCTATTCCAAGTAGTGTCCCACTACAATCTACTGACTCGCATGGTAGCTCCAAGATACTCCGTGGGCATTCTGTCCCTTCTGAATAGTCAATCAGGCAGCCACTGGGGCCTTTGCTTCCTTGATGCTGTGACCAGGTGGGACATCAGCTGTTCTGTCTTATCAGCCCATGCCTTGGTTCTGCATCCTGGCTGCAGCGCCTCCTCCCCGTGACTTCCATCTAAAGGGATGCTAAGGGTCTGCATCTCATTTCCTTGACAAAAATGTCAACGGCATTATCTTACACGTGTGTTGTACAGATAAGGGCGAGACACATTAAACAGTCTGCTCCGCTCACTTTGGGTTCACCAGCTTATGTCTTTATTTTTAATTCAGCAAAACCTCAGTTTTTGTCACAGAGGTGACAGAGCCAATCCAAGCCACTGGCACCCAGAGGTGACAGAGTCACCTTCCACAGTATGGAACTGTGATTAGCTCAAGAAATGGAGTCCTCAGTGAAGAAAAAAAGCCGCCCTTCCTTCTTCCAAGTTTATCAAATCTTGTTAGTTTTTTTATAAAATTCCCAAGCAGACTCGCCATTCTGGCCAGCCAGTTTCTGGGAGTGAAGGTGATCTGCCCCTATGCCCTCAAACAAGGCTCTCTGTTCTATTTCCCCTTTCATGTGTACCAACGTTGATTTTTGCCCAACTACATTGATAACAAGAGTAAGGACATCTCCTAGGATGTTCCTTGGGTGTCGTTCTCCTGCCAGACATAGCACCCTGTGCTTTGTTTAGCTCCTGTCCCCAGCTTCCAGGACAACCCCACAGGACTGTGTGGCACAGGAACCCAGAGATCTTGGAAGATCCCTAGCAGGATTTTGATTGGTTAGTACCAATTCTAAACTGAGCATTGGACTTCTATCCAGCTGCCATGACGTTTTGAGCTTCTGTGTTCACAGCCCCAAGAGTTCTACAAACTGCCAGATCGCTAAAGCCCTACTCTTAACTTTCCAGACCAGTGAGAGACCCTGTCTCAAAAAGACAAATATTGAGGACACCTGAGGGATGACCCCAAAATTGTCCTCTGGTCTCCACACTGATGTACACACACATGGATGGATGGATGTACACATGCACCTTCATACATATGAACATATATGCACATGTGCGTGCATACATATACTCCCCACAGAAAGAAAGGAAGGAAGGATGAGAGAGAGAGAGAGAGAGAGAGAGAGAGAGAGAGAGAGAGAGAAGAAAGGAAAGGAAAGGATAGCAAAGGAAAGGAAAGGAAAGGAAAGGAAAGGAAAGGAAAGGAAAGGAAAGGAAAGGAAAGGAAATAGTTGTGGATAGCTACACTTCTCCTTTCTTTCCAGGACATCCACAGCAAAGTAAAGCAGAAACTGACAAGCTATCCTGCTTTGCAGAGAGGGTCTGTGGCCAGCAGAAGCAACCAGAGTTCACACAGAAGGAATTTTGCTTTCTTAGCAGAGGAAACATGTGGGTGGAAACAGTTGATCTCTGTGAGTGAACCCCTTCCTGCCAGAGAAAACTCAACTCAGGGGAAGACTTTTCATGGACTGCAGACCCAGGCACCATTAATAATTGCACCAAATTATCTATATATCTTCACGCCATATTAAGCAAAACTATGTAGTAGCTAGGTAAAATAAAACACCAGTGTCCCACCTTATAGTCCCTTGTATTACATCATGTACAGGCTGCTGTGGCAACTCAGGGTGTTAGTGTGAAAATGCTGATGAACTACATGGGCTTTCTTTGTTATCTGATGGCCATGTCTGTATGATATAGGATATACCAGATAGATAGATAGATAGATAGATAGATAGATAGATAGATAGATAGATAGACAGATAGACAGACAGACAACAGATAGATAGTAGAGAGACAGATGATAGATAGCTGGGTGGGTAGGTATGTACGTAGTAGTAGTTAGGTTGATAGGTAAATAGTAATAAGAGATAGATATATAGAAAGGTACATGATAGATAACAGATAACCAACAGATAGATACTAGATAATACTTGGGCAGACAATAGATAATTGACAGATGATAAGCCAACAATAGATGAACAACCCAGCATGAAAAGTTTTCCGAAGACTTTGTAAATCTACCTAAGGGAGAAATGCACAGTTGAACTCAACTTACTTTAAAAATCATAAGAGGCGATGGCTTGGTGCGTAGAGTATGCTCACAGAGTGGCAACTTCCTTCTTCTGTTCTGAACTTCCAGGAGGTTGGCCAACCTCTACAATCCCTCCTCTGTCACCCCCGTCCCTGCCCAGCCTCTGGCAGCTTCTCTCCTTCTTTCCACTCCTGAGGTCAACTGCATAACCGTGACCTTGGAAGCTGTCACCACAAAGGTGGGGTGGATACGCTAATTAACCCAATTTCATCACTAACCTAATGAACACACATCTTACTCATTGCGCCCATGTTATATAAAATTAGTTTACAAATCACAAAAGAAGCTGTGAATGGGATAAATTGGCTGGAGGTAAGAACACTTGCTGGGAAAGCGTGAGCACCTAGGGTTTGGATCCCAGCACCCACACAGAAAGTCCGGTGTGGTCATGCCTGCGAGCTCAGTGCTGTGGGAGATGGGCACAAGAAGCTCACTGTGACTTGTGAGTCACCGGTCTAGTTTCAGGGTTCGAGAGAGGCTTTGTCTCAAGGGAGTAAGCAGAAAGAGATAGAGCAGGCTTCCTGACTTCTTCCTTTGGCCTTCAAAAACGCCTACATGTATGTCCATACAATGTGAGCCTGACTCACATACAAAAAATTTAAAAAGGGTAAAGAAATTCAAAGGAAAAAAATCTATACAGCCATGTCAGATGAGGGCATGGAACATGCAGAGTACCATGTAACCATGAGGACAGCTGTTTAGAGACATGCTTAAACATGTGCACACACATCTACAGAGATGGTTTGTGATTCTCATTGTGTTCTGGTGTAGGTCTGTGACTTGATCATCTCACAGAAAGGAAAATGAGGAAAGATCTTACATAACTTATTCAAGGTCCTTGGAGGAGAAGCTGGCAGTACCTGGATCTGAACCTTCCTCCACCTCTGTGAGCAGGTAACCTGCCTGCCTGCCTGCCTGCCTGCATTCTGAGTCCCATTTCTAACTTCCACAGGAAAGGGTAAGGACAGGCAACCAGTGTCACAGAACCTCACACTCAGCGTGAGACTGACCAAAACTCAAACCCAACTTGACGAAGTCTGTGACTCTGATGACTGTGACCCCCGATGGAGCATACACAGCCTCACGTTTCATGAAACTCTGATGACCATGGGCTTAGGACATTTCATGGTCTCTGACACAGCTTTGAAACACGACGTGGTGTGGATCATTAACACAACATGGACCCCTCATCAATCATGGGTCCTCAGTGCATTGTGGTTTCCTGGAGTGTTGTGGACCTCTGATGCTCGATGGATTCTGTCTTAGTTAGGGTTTTATTACTGTGAACAGACACCGTGTCCAAAGCAACTCTTAAAAAGAACATTTCATTGGGGCTGGCTTACAGGTTCAGGGGTTCAGTCCATTATCGTCAAGGCAGGAGGAAGGCTTTGTCCAGGCAGGCATGGTGCAGGAGGAGCTGAGAGTTCTACATCTTCATCTGAAGGCAGCTAGCAGAATACTGGCTTCCAGGCAGCTAGGATTGAGGGTCTTAAAGCCCACACTCACAGTGACACACTTACTCCGACAAGGCCACACTTCCTAATAGTACCACTCCCTGGACAAAGCATATACATACCATCACAGATCCCGATATGGTGTAGACCCCTGATATATCATGGAACCCTAATGTACTATGATCCTAGGATGTATCATGAACCACTGAGCAGAGAGGTAATAAACATATAACTTCTGGGTTGATAGTCCCTGCTATATAGCACAGGGATTCCTCTTGCTCTGGACAAAGAGAGGTCCTTCTGGGACAATTCCCTCTGGGAGGAGTTGGGAGTGCTTCTGTGTGTGGATGTTGGGCCAGGCTCCAAACAGCTCAAGTATGACCATCTTCCGTTCAAATGGCTTTGGAGCAGGTGAGTCCCTGTAACTCTAGGAAGCACATTTCCTAAACTGAAAGGAATTCTTGTGACCACTAGATCCTTCGGATCAGAGATTTAGATGCAGCGTTGAAGCACCTTGGGCATCCGCTTAGGATGCCTCCCATCACTGTTATTGACACATTCACTGGGGTACCATGCCCCCACCAAAATGAGGGATCAGTTGGCAGGAGCTGTGCTGTTTACAATTCAAATAACATTTTTCCCTGGGGTGGGGGTGTCCTCTCTGAATAGAGCTTTGGTACCAACTTCCCTATTTCCAGATTATTTTTTAAAATTTCTTTAAGTTATATTTTCTTTGGAGTATATGATGCCCTGCTATTGGGACTGTGTAAAGATTGGAGAACAACTTACAGGAGCTGGTTCTCTCCATTCATAGTATGGGTGGGTCCCAGGGATCAAACAGCTCATCGAGATCCGCAACAGGTGCCGTACTCTGATGAACGGCTCACCAGCCCTAGATTATAATTTCAATGGAGCAATGTTCAGGCCAGTCTTCTTTGAATGACTCCCCCTCACAGCTCTGTCATGTTATTATAATATTATAATTATTATATATCATATATTATATTATCATTATACCATAATTAACATGTACTATTATACTTAACAGCTAACTTTCGCTGCTCATTTTCGAGGTGCTGATCAATCATTTGGGGGCTTGGGGTAAGAATCACTCTGTATTAAGTGCTGTGTCTTAGACACCCAGTTCCAGACTGCCCTATAGTGGTAATCTATAAATATTTACTAGTGAGAGGATGGATGGATGGATGGATGGATGGGTGGATGGATGGGTGGATGGGTGGGTGATGGATGGATGGATGGATGGATGAATAGATGGATGGATGAAATGATCTGAGAACACAGTCTTAGAGGTAGAGATAGAGGTCAGCCTGAAAGGGCTCTCTGAACCCTAGATCGTGGACAGTCTGCTATATCCTACATCCTGACAAGCTTATCTACAAAGGAGAAAGTGATATGACATTGATTTCATTCTCATTATCAAGATCATTTGGAGCAACTAGTCCTTGACCCTGAAAAATCTTGGGTGCTGCTTTTGCCCCCTCATCTCTGAAGATAAGAAGTCCTGGTAGGACATTGCTAAGCCTCACAGTCACTGTGAGCGCAGCATCAGCCTCTGCCCTAGAGAGAGGGGCATTCTCTCCTCTTCAAAACTCCCCCGACGGTTCTGCATCCTGAAGTCAATACTGAAATCAGCCCTGCTGAAGTCGGTTGCAAGGTCCGAAATGGGTTCAGGGTGAACAGATATTCATGAGAGTGGAAAGCAAACACCCTCATAACGAGGATTGTCACAGATCCTTTTATTCCATAGGCTCTCCAGCCCTTCCGTTGCTGGAAAGTTCTGCACGCACGGGCTGGGAGGCTGGAATTCAGGTCAATCACATTCGGGATGCCTCTCAGAACAAAATCCTTCTGCGGCAAGTGCCTCATTTCCTGTTAGGACCCTGGGTCCTCTCGCCGCACTGGTGGAGGGCCCAGGATTCCACCCTGTTTGTTTAGAAAGCTTTAACAATGGGCTTCTGGGGAAGGAGGGACTGTGCAAAGGCTCCGGATGAGCTGCACAGAGCAGGTGATACCGCTTGAATAATGCATGCCCACTTTGTGTGTGTGCCCGACGCGGACTTGAATGTGGGGGATGCGGAGCCTTTGAAGCCCCTGCTCGGAGCAGTGCTGGTGACAACCTGAGAGTCCAGATAAGATCTGAGCCCTGCCTCCTCCCCACTGCCTCCTTGCTCAGGAGTCTGCCCCATTTCCCTTTTTGCATTTAAAATAAGCATCGTGACAGCATCTCCGCTTCTGAGAGAGAGAAAGAGAGAGAACTTGTCAACAAGGCTGCTTTTGTGTGCCTCCAGTTCCCTTTCCGGCTAGCCCCACCCTGGTTTAGGGCCTTCTCAAGGCCATTGTTGGTATAGCAAAGGGAGCCTCCCAAATGGCTGTCTTGGCAGTGTCAATGGCGATACCTCCCCTCCCCCCACTCCCTGCCCCCACCCCATCCCTACCTCGGCCCTGTAAGCCTCTGAACAGGAAAGCAGCTAATGGGTCCATCAATAAACACACAAGCCACGTGTTCTGCTTCAGTCCCGAGACGCACGGCTGAGATTCTGGGCACTACTCAGGGTTCACGATAGTTGTGTATGCCTAACCATAACACTCCCACGTAGGCTTCCCCATTTTCTCAGGTCATGGACAACTTTCTTAGCTTAGACAGTGACACTTTACAACATTTCTGCTCTGCTCTGGATCTCCCAGAACACATCATCCCTGTCTGGCTTGATCCTTCATATCTGTGAAGGATCTGCTCCTTTCCATCAACCCCACATCAGACATGACCAGGATGGAGCCATGATCCACACTTCATGTTGATGCTTCCAGTACAAGCCATTGTCTACGTCCCGTGATTCAACCTGCAGACCACCTTGATATAGGTTCTGCTCTCTGTCCTATAGAAAACCACACTGAGTCTCCAGGTGATAAAAATGATCCTCATTCATCCAGGAAGCCTAAGACACTCTGAGGCACAGCAGGCGCAACCACAAGGATTGTCACCAACAACAGCTATATGAATGTACACTTTCACTATATGGTGAGTGCACTTAATGAGTTATCATTAAATATATACATGTGTGTATGCATATAAGTATACCTATACATACACACATACTTTTGGCTCATTACTAAAGCACTTACTGTGTAAGCATGGGGATATGCGTGTGACTCCTCGAATCTGCATAAAAGACATGCACACAGTGGCACGAGCCTGTGTTCACAGTGCCAGGGAAGCAGGGCTGGAAGGATCCCTGGAGACTGCTAGGCAAGCAGTCTAGCAAAACTGGTGAGTTCCTGCTTCTGTGAGAGACAAATGAGGTGGGACAACTGATAAGGACTTTGACCTACATACACACAAACACACACTCACACACATACATATACACATACACACTCACACACACATACATATATATTAACACACACACATACACACACACATATACACATACACACATACATATACACATACACACTCACACACATACATATACACATACACACACATACATATACATTAACACACATACACACACACATTAACATACACATACACATATACACACTCACACACACTCATACACACATTAACACACATATACATATACACACACACTAACACACACATACACATACTCTCACACACTCACACACATATACACACACATACACACTCTCACACACAGACACGCACACATACATACTCACACACACATATACACACACACACTCACACACACATTAATACACGCAAATAACTGAATTTAACTACAAGACTTTCTAAAATTACATTAGGTATAAACACTTCAAATACAGTAGGCGGCCAGTGTAACCCAGTTTGGTGGTGAGAACTCCTGGCTGCTCTGCTTCCCGGCGCTTCTCTCACCCTTCCACTGAGCACAGGCTTGCAGCCCTGCTGCTCAGCACACTTCTTTTTGCCAACACCTTACGCTTTGTTTGGATTCCTAAAACTCATGGTTCAGTGTTGCGCACTCTGAGGTTTATGTAAATAGATTCCTAGGAATGAACTCTCCTGACGAAGTGCGCTTCTCCACAGCGGTTCAAGCTTGTCTGGGCTTCTTGGCTTACAGCTCCTTTGCTGAGATTCACCTGCGTTGTTACACAAACCTGCACTAGGCTGTTTTCAAAGCTGAACGATATCGGACCGTGGGACACTGCCAGGCTGTGCTTACATATTCTACTCCTGGTGTACATTTCCAGTGTTTTGCTGTGACAAGCTCCCCTGTGCTGATTGCTCTCCCTTCCCGTCTCCAGATGCAGGAGATTCTCCAGGGTGGGCACCTGAGAGAGGCAGCGCTGGCACGGTGAGCACGTGCGCTCTCAATGTCACTAGATAATGGCAAATTGTTTTGCAAAGTGATTGTACCAATTTGTACCCTCGTGAGAACTCTAAGAGCGAATCCCCTGCTTCTTGCTGTTGCCAAAACGTATTATTGCTGGGTATTATCATTTTTGCCCATATGGTAAGTAGGAAACAGGAGCTCATCCTGGCTTTAATTTACGTTTCCCTGCTCGTCGATGAGCCACAACTCTCCCTCTGTCGTTGGCCAACAGGCCTCCTGCTTTGTGAATTGCCTGTTTAAATATTTTACCTAGTCTTCTATTTGGTCATTCATGGTTTTTTTCAATTTTATTTATTAGTAGCATGTGGGGTGTGTGTGTGTGTGTGTGTGTGTGTGTGTGTGTGTGTGTGTGTGTGTGTGTGTGCTTGTATAGAAGACAAAAGACAACTTTTCTTAGTCAGTTCTTTCCTTTCACTGTGGGCTCCAGGGATCAACTCTTCTGGTCATCTCTGGAGCAAGCTCCTCTCCCTAAGGCGTTTGTACTTTCTTATAGATGCATAGGAATTTACCTTGATAACGTTTTCCCTTACGTACTAGAGACTGTTTCCATCCGAAAGCTCAAGCTTACCATCATTTTGTTATCTTTGAAGCCGTTGGTGCTTTTATTCCGTGCCTTGAGTCTTTAAAATAGTCTCCTTTGTTTTGTTTTCTTTGTGTGCAGACTTTATTGTAAATATTTGTCAAGGTGCCATTACAGCTTCTCAGGACAAGAGAAAGGTCACCCTCTGCAGAATCCTGAGACCATGTACAGAACACTACAGCAACAACTCTTTAGCTGAAGAGGGTTGCCGAGCAGATCTAGAGAGGGTTCAGGCAGGGGGAAGAAAGGAGTTACCCCCCTGAATCCGCATCAGCTGCCACTGGGGCAGTGTCTTATAGTGGTCACAGATCTCAGTCTTTGGACAGTTTGGGTACATAGGAATTCCATTTACTTGGCCACACTGTTGGCTGAAGTCTCATTAAGTTCATGTTACTCAAGTTCCTGGCCAGACAAACTCCTGCAGTAAAGAACCCCAAGTCCATTCTGAATGGTGTCTATAATAGGTACTGTAGAAATGGTCTCTCATATAGTCAGGATCCCAGGGCCTAATGTGTAGCACTGGACCAGCAACTGTCATTGTGACCCCAGTGGAAGCCGTGGCAGAGCCTCCCATCTCTACTTGTATTTATATGTATGTATGTATGTATGTATGTATGTATGTATGTATGTATATAAAAATATACATATATCCTGATCATATCTACCCTTCACTACCTCTAATTCCCCCAGAACCCCCATCACCTCTCCATCTCAAAGTCATGTCCTCTTTCCATAGTATCTATCTGTCTGTCTATGTATGTATCTGCCTATCTATATATCATCTACTTCTTTTAGCCCACTGAATCTGATTAGTGCAGCCTGTGTACACATGAGCATGGCATCATCCACTGCACCATGAAGAACCTACCAGTGGCCACACTCTTGAAGAAGTAACTCTCCGTTTCCCAGGAGCCATCACCTGCCAATGGCTTCTCAGCCATGGGCGGGGCCTTGGAAGGCCCTCCTCCTCCTCCCCAATTCATGCTGGAATTTTAGCTGAGATGACCTTCTGCAGATCGTGAGCGTGTAACCACAGCTGCTGTGAGCTCATGTGTGTGACACCATATCACGTCCTGGGGACAGCACTCAGCAGCACTCCTCAGCGTCTTCAGTTCTTACAGTCTTCCTACCTGTCTTCCAATGGGCTATTGGCAGGCTGTGTGTGCATTTAGGGAAAGGTTAGTAACATGTAGGTGAATGACGATAGAGAAAGTGAATATGGAGAGAAGAAGTCTCCAAGCAGGTAATGGAGAGATGGGGATGGAGAAATGAGAGTCAAGGTGGAGGTTGACCAAAACGGAGTGCATGAAGAAGCCACTTGAAAATCAATGATCTTACAAGTTTAAAAATACAATTAGAGGGGATAATAGACCATATGCGATATGAAATAACATGATGAATACTAGGAGGTAAAAGTTAAGGAATGAAAACAGGGTGAGAGAATCAGTAGACCAATAGATTAATAGATTGATCAATCAACAGATAGATGATACATAGATACATACATACATACACACATAGGTACAGATATAATGATGATAAATAAATACATAGATACATAGATGATAGATAGATCATTGATAGATGATAAATAGGTAGATAGATAGAGAGAAAAATGATAGATATGATAGCTGATAGATAGATAAACAGATAAGCAAACAGACAGGTAGATAGATATAGATCGATAATAGATAAAGAGATAGAAAGATATTACATAGATGATAGATAGGTACATAGATAAACAGAGAAAGAGAGAGAATAAGTAGACCAAGGTAAACGGATAGATAGATAGATAGATAGATAGATAGATAGATAGATAGATAGATAGATGGATGGATAGACAGACAGACAGACAGACAGACAGACAGACAGACAGACAGATAGATAGATAGATAGATAGATAGATAGATAGACAGACAGACAGATGATAGATGGATACAGACAGACAGACAGACAGACAGACAGACAGGAAAAATTTGAACAGGAGTACCGCACATTGAACTATGTGCTCTCAGAAAAATAAGTTTTTTTTAAATGAAAATCTCAGTGCCACACATTAAAAGTTCTTGTCAGAAAGACTCAAAAGACATCTAAATCAACATACACCATCGTCATTGCTATTGCTCGCCCATCCTAACTAGATGGCAAAAACTCACCATTGAAGATACACACACTTTAGTTGCAGGTCACCGAGATTAATCATGAACTGATCAGGAAACTCTCTCCCTGATGGCTAGCTTTCAGAACGCTGGAGAGTGCTTTGTAGGCTGCTGGATAAGCAAAGGTATTCATGACCATATTCAGCACAGGAGCCTGCATGCATGATGCAATACTGACCTGACATGCAAGGTGCATACAGTGATGCAGTAGTGGCATTGCTGTTATAAAGACAACCATTCTATCGATGTGATTTGAGATCTACTCCACAGGAGGCAATTAATTCCTAGTGCTGTGTACACATGGTCTAAGTCCACAGCCAGGGCAGTCATAGGCCCTAGGGAATGATCTGCTGATGTTCTCTAAACCTTTCTGTTGTTAAGCTGCCTTTTAAATATCTACATCTATATGCATAGTTCTATGCTCATCCCAACCGTAATCGGAGAAGCGTCATGTTGCAGTGGGCATTGGTTAATGAAAAGACACATTATCACTCAAACTGCTGAAAATCGGAGGCTGTGAGTTTTCAGATATAGATGAGACATCTGCATTAAAGCCTCCTTTTAAGAATGCCGTGCCTCGGGGCTGGGGATTTAGCTCAGTGGTAGAGCGCTTACCTAGGTAAGCGCAAGGCCCTGGGTTCGGTCCCCAGCTCCGGAAAAAAGAACCAAAAAAAAAAAAAAAAAAAAAAAAAGAATGCCGTGCCTCATTTAACAAGCTACTCCCCATTCAGATTCATTAACACATTCCTACAGAATCTTATATCACTTTTTTTCTTTTTGCCTTTTTAGGTCTTTTTCAGCTATAATTCATTATTGTGTACATTGGTCTATAGAGTCTGTTTTTTTCTACATAGACAGTATACCATCATTCACTCACTACCGGGTGGTAATGACGTGTCGACTCTACAGTTAGACACATCCTTCTCTTTGCTCTCTCTCTCCCCGTTCTCTCTCCCCGTGGACTCTGATGGCTTCTCTGGTGTGTGAGTTGAACCAGAGCAACATAACACTGTTGTAATGACTACCCCCACACTGGCTGTTGATATTTATTCAAATCTCCACCCGACCTTGTTCTTCTAATCTGATAGATGCTTCCTGTTACTGTTGTTTGCAATTACACATAAGTCACAGAATCTGCCTGCTAATTTTAACATGCTCACATGCCCACGTAGCCTACTAGTAAAAGTATTTGAGAGATAGAAAATGTGGTGATCAATTTATGAAGAATGGCCACAACACTGGCAGTTGCGCAGTGATACCAATCATCTACCCCATACATCTGTGATCTCTCAGTTCCTATAGGTTTTTAAATCTCTCTGCTTTCTATATGCATGTAAAACATGACAGCAAGCCATACCTTCGCCATCTTCATGGACTCCAACTCTGTAGAACCATAAGTCAAAATAAACTCTTCCTTAAGTTGACTTGGCCATTATAGTTTATCATAGCAGCAGGAGAGTGGTGGGTTCACTCTTCACATTTGTTCAGTTTGCAAAGCTCATATATTAAAGGGTTACTGTCCTGAGAATTATAAGTATTTTGAGAAGAATGATTTTAAAAATTCCAAAATATGTGTGTGATACAACAAAAGTAATATCTAATTTATATCCTTAAAAGATTATCCTGTAGATGAAGTGGTGAGTTCATTCTCAAAAGCAATCAATGAGCCTTCTCCAAAGATGAGCACTGTATCAAGATGCTGTAGAGTTCCACACCCTGTAAGTCAGGATCCATGGCAGTCCTTAGGGCACTCTACTTAGTCCTTAGGTTACCACAGGAAGGAGTGGGGGCTTCAGTTCCTTCCTCTGTCTTATTTATATCCTGGGTCATAAAGGAAGCAGTTTAACTGCCATGCTGTCAGTAGAAAATGCAGCCTCACTGTACTGGCTGGTTCTGTGTGCTAACTTGACACGAGCTGGAGTTACCACAGAGAAAGAAGCCTCCCTTGAGGAGATGCCTCCATGAGATCCAGCTGTAAGACATTTTCTTAATTAGTGATCAAGGGTGGGAGGGCACATTGTGGGTTTTGCCATCTCTGGGCTGGTGGTCTTGGGTTCTGTAAGAAAGCAAGATGAGTAAGCCAAAGTAAGCATAACAGTAAGTAACATCTCTCAGTGGTCTCTGTATCAGCTCCTTCTTGAGTTCCAGTCCTGACTTCCTTTGGTGATGAACAGTACTGTGAATGTGTAAGCTGAATAAACAAACCCTTTCCTCCCCAACTTGCTTCTTGGTCATGTTTTGTGTAGAAATACAAATCCTGACTAAGACGCTCAACAAAGTCCTGAACTTTGCACAGACAGGGACACAGAAACTATGAGGCCAGAGGAATATTTCTGCTTTATAAGTTAATTAGCACAAGTATTGGCAGTGATGAAAAAGTAATACCAACACAGCTGGGGAGATAATGAAATCAATGAGCCCCATTGTCATCGTGTAGAAGTCATGTGAGCGTCTTTATTTCTTTTTTTGTTGCTGTGATAAACTATTCTGACAAAGCCCACTTAAGGGAAAGAAGTTTATTTGGGCTCACAGTTTAAGGGTGTCATTTATTGCAGTGTACGTGTTAGTTAACTTTCTGTTGGTATGATAAAATATTGTGACCAAAAGCAAATAATAGAAGAAGGGGTTTATTTGGATGGCAGGTTGAAAGGATAAGAATCCATTATGGTGGGGAAGCATGGTAGGAAGTGGCAGGCAAAATGGCCTGAGCTGGGAGCTGAGTCCTCACATTCACAACTGCAAACTTGAGGTAAAGATGAGTATAGGTGTAATGAGGCTTTCAACTCTCAAAGCCCATCCCAGGTGACGTACTTCCAATCAGGCTGCCCCTCCTCAGCCTCCCCAAATAATTCTCTATCAGTTGAGGACTGAGTGTTCAAATATGTGAGCCTACAAAGGATATTTCTCATCAAACCACCACAGTGAGGCATCAAGTCAGCAGAAACCAGGGGCTTGAAGTAGGTGCTCACATCAGATCCACAATCAGGAAGCAGAAAGCAGTGAAAGTCTGTTGCTGCTCAGCTCCTTTCCTCATTTACACAGTTCAGAGTCCCAGCCAGGGAATGGTGCCGCCCACAGTATACAGTATATAACTAGACAGTGAAGAAAGGTATATAACCCCAAAGTCTGTACCCAGTAATATGCTCAATACTGTAATGATTTACCTCTTAAAGGTTGTATGACTTCCTTGAACAAGTTATCAACTGGAGACTGAATATTCAGTACATGGTCCAATGGGGGACATTTCCGATCAAACCACCACAAGCTGAGAGGGAGAAGCTCCTGATCAGAACTACTTTCTGAGTACTGGTATGTTCTCTGGTGGTCTTGTGTTTATATCCATAAGGGAGTGGTCCTGTAATCACATGGTCTTTGTGGGATTTGGGTATCAAGGTTACACCAACCACAAAATTTGTAGACGTATGTTCTCTTCCGTTTGATAATCTGTAACATATGTGTAAGGTTGAATTATTTATGACTTTACTTGATAGTGCAATCTACTAGTAAAGCCACTGGGACTAGACTATCTTTGCTGGAAGTTTGTTTAATATCTGGCTACGTCCTCTTACTCGTGATGAGGCTGCTCAAGTTTTCGTTCTTACTCTTAAGCCAGTTTCAGTCTTTGGAGGGTGCAGTTGTCTGCAGAGTTTGGGGTTCAGTCCTCAGCACCAACATAGCAGATCACAACGTTCTATAATTCTAGTTCCCGGAGATTTGACACACAACTCTGGTCCCTGCTGGCTGGTACTCTACATGGTGCCCATACATACATGCAGTATGTACACTTCCACACACAAAATAAAACTAAATAAATCTTTACTTTTTAATCATTCTTTCTCAATATGTTTTAATTCTCTCTAAATTTTAGAATTTATCAGTTTCATAATATCTTATTATCAGTCCAGCATTTCAATGTGGCAATGATATTTCCTCTCTAAGGTTTTACTTCGCCAGCTTTCTTACCGCTCTGCATCTTCATAATTTTTTTTAGTTTTTGCTAATATACAATATATAAATACAAAAGCATTTCTTTCAATTGTACTATCTTGGGTTTGTGTGACTCTTTTTTTTTTCTTTTTTTTTTCTTTTTTTCGGAGCTGGGGACCGAACCCAGGGCCTTGCGCTTTCTAGGCAAGCGCTCTACCACTGAGCTCAATCCCCAACCCTGGTTTGTGTGACTCTTAACCCTTCCTTTTCTTCTCTTACACCAGAACACTCTTAGAATGTAAACTAGGAATTATTGTATAATCACATACATTTTTATGTTCTTGTAATCATTACCCTGTAAGTATTTATATGTATTCCTATACTAGCTCATTACTATACTACATATAAAACTATATCTCTAAATCCAGGCATGGTGGTGTGTGCCTATAATTCTAGAGTCTAAGAAACCAAAACAGGAAAATTGCTATTAATGTGAAACCTACTAATAAATGAATAAATAAACAAACAAACAAACAAACAAACAAATAAATAAATAAATAAATAAATAAATAAATAAATAGTAAAAACCTGTATGCCTACAAGTTCATAGTAGCGGTTTTTTCCACATATATTCTTGATACTGATGATCATTTCTTTTCATTTGGGTCACAGTTTGAAGCCTGAATAAAGTCTCCTCTTATTCTAGTATGTTGTCGGTTTTCTCTATGTTCTGTGTGCTTGAAAATAGTTTGTGTTGCACATGGCTGGCTCTAACATCCTATATGAGACAACTGGTTCAATTAAAAAAACATTTCCTGCACATAGAAATATATCCATAAGCTAATATTCTTAACACTTTACAAAAATACTGTGATTTCCTCAGGCCTTAGTGTTTTCCCCATTTTATGAGGCAAGTGCAGGGATGTTTCCCAGAGCCAACGTCAAAACTTTCCAAACCTTCTCTCCACTATCTAACTTCTTCTACTACATCCCCTTTCAAATTGATGACCTTGTCTTCTTTAGTTAGATATGGATAGATGGATGGACAGGTGGATAGATGGATGGATGGACTGACAGACAGACAGAAGGAAGGAAGGATGGAAGGAAGGAAGGATAGATGGATGGATGGATGGATGGATGGATGGATGGATGGACTGACAGACAGACAGAAGGAAGGAAGGATGGAAAGATGGATGGATGCATGGATGCATGGATGCATGGGCGAATAGACAGATGAATAGATGCGTAAAGGGATGGATGGACAGGTAGACAGACAGATAGTGGAGCAAGCATGCTGAGTCCCTTTAGTGTTGCTCACATGTGTGTGCTAAGTTGCCCACTTAGAATTGGACAACCTGGCAGCAGCTTATCCCCAGAAAGAACTGATTCACCCTCATTGATTGCCTGAATCTTCTCTTCATCTATGAGAAGAGAATATGAAATTTCCCCCATAAATACTACATGTGCATGAAATTCTCCCAAAAAAGAAGTATTTTAAAGAAAACAAAAAGAAAAATAATTGTTTTCTATATGGAACATATCCCAAATCCCTGATGTAATTGTGACAGTGATAGGCTTGACGGTGTCTCCTTGAGGTTGTTGTGGTTGGGTTTAATACATATCGAGATTATCGTCATAGATTAGATATTGTTTCTGGAGCCTGCAACTTTTGGAAGAATACCCCCTGTTCTTTAAGGTTATTCCTCACTAGTACATCTATGCCTGCTTCCTTGGAGACAGTAACACCTACAAATGTCTCTCTTCACCCACTTCCTCTCTAGCTCCTTGTTCCTGCATTGTAGAAAACAATATATGCTGAGCTCTGGTTTTCATTCATTCTGCAAGTACCTGAACCACTTAATAGGATTCATTTAATCTAACCCATGTTTGTTATAGTTGTTTATTTTATAAAGACCATATCTAATGTAGCGTTGGGTGGTCTTAAACTAACTAGGTGGTAAGGGATGAACCTGAACTTCTGACTCTCTTGTCTCAGCTTTCCAAATGCTGGTATTGCATGTATGTACCACGTGGCCTTATTATTATGCCTGTATTTTATTAGCTTACTTATATTGTCTTTGTGTGGTGCATGCATGTATACATTGGGGGTGGAGATAACCTCTTTCTCTCCTCTCTCTCTCTCTCTCTCTCTCTCTCTCTCTCTCTCTCTCTCTCTCTCTCTCTCTCCCTCTCTCGCTCTCTGACTCTCTTTGTGAGTAGTCCACAAATTGATACTAAGTTCTTCCTCGGTTTTTCACCTCATTTTTGAGACAGTGTTTCTCACTTGCCTATTTGACTAGACTGGCTGGCTAGCAAGCCCCCAGGATCAATCTGTCTCTACCTTCAGCACTAAGGTCAAGGTTACACCCAGCATGCTACCATTTTCCAGTATCTACATGGGTTCTGGGGATCCGAACTCAGGGCTTCATGCTTTCATAGCAAACATTTTACTGCTGAACCATTTTCTTGGTCCTATACTTAATTAATTTTTTCTTCAAAGTGTCAAGTGTAGGTTCTAAAACCCATTTTCTCTTCAAAAACTTCATCTCTTGCTTTTTCTGACTGTTTGACATTTGAGCTTTTTCTCTCGCTGACTTGGAACATCACAAACATTTTTTTCCTCTTTCCTTTAGTAGTCATGAAGTGTGAAGGGTCACCCATAGTGTACTATTGAGTAGAACTCACTGTCACCTGCCCCTCCCTCCTTCCCTCCTAGGGAACACCAGTCCTCTGGAAAAATAGCTCAAGGGATTTCCTCTTGATTTCAGGGTCCCATTGTTGGCTTATTTCATTTTTTTTTTGGTTCTTTTTTTCGGAGCTGAGGACCGAACCCAGGGCCTTGCGCTTCCTAGGCAAGCGCTCTACCACTGAGCTAAATCCCCAACCCGGCTTATTTCATTCTTAATCGTTTAAAACTCAGTCCATATGTGATGCTGTTCCGGGTGTAGTCACTGTTCTACAACATCAGACACTTGTTCATCCCCCATCACAATGGCTCTGGGTTTCAAGCTTTCCATCTGGACTGACTTGACTCTTCTGGAGGGAAGGATTGTCTTTAGAGAGTGTCTGACAATGGTTGAACTCTCTCTCTCTCTCTCTCTCTCTCTCTCTCTCTCTCCCCCCCGTGTGTGTGTGTGTGTGTGTGTGTGTGTGTGTGTGTGTGTGTGTGTGTTTTCTAAGGCATCTTAATTAAATATTCATCTTGAGAAACACAAATTTTAATTCTTACTTGATAGTGAATTCGTTTCAGATTTATGTGCTTGGTGTGTGTCAGTGCTTTGCCTGTATATGGGTGTGCGTGGCACGAATGCCTGGTGCCTACAAGGTTGGAAGGAAGCATCCAGCCCCCTGGGTCCGGACTTACAGAGAGTTTGAGCCATCGTGTGGAACTGAACCTGGGTTCTCTGCAAGAGCAACACACACTTTAACTGCGGCTCCACCCCTCCAGCTCCTGTTTCTTTCAGTATCTGGTAGATAGGATTTGCTGCCTTCCATTCATGTTCTTTACATTTCCTAATTCTAAAGCTAAACTGTTTTTCCACTGACTGCTTTAAAGTGTGTGTGTGTGTGTGTGTGTCCCCACACGTATACTTGGTGTCCTGCCTTTAGGTTACTTTCTTCAAGTTGCTTGACATTCGATTGGGTAGTTAAAAGTTAGAATTTGTAGCTTGATGTCTTTCTACAGTGGCGGGAGATTTAAGGTGCCATCTCATCTCTTAAGTATGTGCTGCGTATGGCCCTCAGGAGCACGTTTTTATGTACTTTAAGGCACTGGACAAGCATGCTAGACTTCCCAGCTGACCCTCGGTGTCACCCACCTGGCCACTTCTCTTTCCTTGGTCTTTCTAAGGTGCAGTCACGATGTCTCTTCATTCTGTTTTCTCCTTCATTGAGCCGCTCCTCCATCCCAAGTCTGTTAAACAGACACTGAGTTTTCTATTGTAATTATTATTATTACAAGTTTTTCATCTCTGTGCTTGATTCTCTTTTTTGAGATTACCGTCCATCCACTCAGCTTTTCTTGATCTTATTTTGATACCTCCTTTCACCGAGAAACACTTTAAAGTACTTATTTCGTAGTCGATTTCATTGAAGTATAAATATTACAGGTTAAACTGCCCAGATTTATAAAGCACACGTTGATGTGTGAGGCAGATACCTACACTCATGAAAACACCAGGAGTGTCAGGACAGAGACAGAGTAACCAGTCCTCATCCAATGCCTCCCTCCTCCCTCCTCCCTCCCTCCTCCTGTCTCTTCCCAGAGAGCCACTGAAGTGATTTTTTTCTTTTCATCATTTGGTTTTAATTTACCAAACAGATTTACCCTCTGGCCTTAGTAGTTTCACCTATGTATTAGTTTACATTTTGAATCTGCTGTCTGGTTCTCCAAATCCAAATGCTGGAATCTCCCCCAGGTAATAACACAGATGAAGTGTGTGTGTGTGTGTGTGTGTGTGTGTGTGTGTGTGTGTGTGTGTGTGTGTGTGTGAATTCTGCCCTGAGCAGAACATCCTGCATCCCATTCCTCGGGTCCCATCACCTCACCATAGTTCAGTGCCTTCTCTGACCTCTTCTGAGTCTCTGTGAGCACAATGCATAGCCCTCATCTCTGTCTGCCTTGAGATGAATCCCTCTGTGCTAATTTACTGTGCCCTCCTTTCTTCTCAAAACTTGTTCATCAGAGCAACAGTGGTGCCAGTGTGTATACGGAGACTTCCCCAAGCACTAAGCTGAGAGCCTAAAATGTGCTGCCTCCCTATCCCCATGACGGAAACAGAGATTAGAATTTACCTGAAATTTGCTGAGCAGCAGACTAGGGATTTCCACTCCAGTCACTCAATCCCAGTACCCAGGATCTTAACCAGCATATGATGTTTTACTCTACATCCTGGTCAGACCTCTACAGCTTTGTTTTGATTTAAATGTTCTGCCTCATTTAACCTGACCCCTCCTGAGATTCTAAAAGTGTTTTAATGGCAGGCAGACCTGCTTGTATCAGTCAAAGTCCCTTTTTTAAAGTGTTTTACATTCTGGCTGACACTCCAGCAGTGTCCAGGATGGCTTCACTGCTGGGTCATTTACAGAAGTGTTTAAATTGCCAACGGCCTGCCAAGCTTGTGCTCTGTGTCTCCCTGACATCAGGCACTGACATCAGGCACGGAGGACACTCCATCATTATCGCGATCTTGGAACGCTCTGGACCACTGAAGCACATAAAAGAATGGAGATCCCAGAGAAAGTGATGGAGACTCCAGATGGTTTCTCCAGCAGTTACTGGCTGAGCTAAGTCCTGGATAGATGGAAGGAAAAAAAGTCCAGCAGCTGCCACAAGGCAAAAAGACGTGATCCACAAAGACACAGAGGCAGGAAATGGAGAGGAAGAAAGTCCAAACTGTCCCGCCCCACAGAAAACAGGTGAGACCTTCAAGCAACCAAAACCAAGGCCCGCTGGGGGCGCCTGCCCTTGATCTTAGAGCCGTTCTGAATCCTGAAATGAAAAGGTTGCTACCTGTGAGCATAATGTCCCCCTTTCAAGGAAACAGGTACTGGATCCTGAGCGTGCAACCAAGTATAAAAATAAGCACCCAACCTAAAATAGAGACACTGGGAGGAGTCTGACAGACAAAGGTCTGAGAACTCAGGTGTCGTTATCTGCCCAGCTGGTGGTCCTTATGATACAACGTGAAGGCCGTGGAGAGCATGTCACAAGAGAAGCTTCCCGTCCCCAGTAACATGATCAACAGTGTGAGGTGTGGGCTGAGGAAGACAGGGTGAAAGTCTCATCTGTAATGGTCAACAGTCCCTGGGAGTTCAGCAGTCTCTTGGCGTTGAGGTACCACTGAAGAGCAGTCATGGGCTGGAATGGGAAAGGAATGTGGGTCTGAGAATTATACGGTAGATTTGGTTATTAGGGTTCAGTGAGTGGGTGTTTAGGGGCAGAAGGAATTTCAGGGTGGCTGACTGGGGTGGCAGGTGGAGTGGGTGGCCATCCTCCCTCTCTGGTTGGGAATCAGAAGCCAGGCTGGGTTTGAGCTGCCTGGTGAACATGCAAAACAGGGAAGTCAGCAGGTCCTCAGGGTCAGGAACTCAGGGGAGAGCTCAGGGCAAGCAGGGATCTGGGGCTCATCAACATTCCCGGAGCTCTCAATGCCACTGGCACACACATACTGAGGTGAAGTGGGGCTGACAGGGCTTCTTCAGGGACCACACATGTGCAACAGAGTGGGTAGAGGAAGAAAAGCCCGAAGATCATGCCAAATAACCAGAAATGATGATTGCAAGCCAGCAGGGAGAGTTATGAATGCATGGGGTGAAGCTAGCTCGGCAGCGAGATATTCAGCCGTGCCCAGCACCCCCAGAGTCAATAGAACCAGGCAGAGTCAGGCAACAGGGACGTGTGTGCTAGACTCTGGGACTCTGTCAAGAGAAATTCCAGTCCATATGTTTACCTCTTCTTACACAGTCTTGTGTTAACTTTTCTTCACAGTGGAAAAAAAAACAGTTAATGAAAAAAATGAGTTAAGGGAGGGAAGGGTTATTCTGATTCTCCTGACCCCAGGGGTTTCAGAGTCATGGTGGAGCAAAACAGTTCATATCATTCTGACCAATAAGCAGGGAGGTGGGGAGGGCGGGGACAGAGAGAGAGAGAAAGAGAGAGAGACACGGAGAGAGACAGAGACAGAAAGAGACACAGAGAGAGACACAGAGACGGAGAGAGGAGAGAAGAAGACAAAGATAGAGGATGCCTACTTCCACCCCAAACCATGATAGGCTGGATCTTCTTAGGACTTCCACTCAAAAAAGAGGAGGGCTGCAATACTAGTTGCGTTTCTCTCTCTGGGATGAACACCATGACCAAAAGCAGACTGTGGAAGAAAGTGTTTACTTTAACATCTGGATCTAGCAGGAAACCTCATGATGGCAGACACAGCCGCGGCAGCAGGAAGCTGGAGCAGAAAACTGAGAGATCACTTATTTATCCAACTGCAAACCTGAAACAAAGTCAGCAAACTTCTGCACTGCCCAGACCTCAAAATCCACCCGCTGTGATACACTTTCTCCAGTCAGGCTGCACCTCCATAACCTTCCCAAAGAGTGCTGCCAACTGGGGGGATCCATTGTTCACACACAGGTCGAGCATTTCTCATTCAAACCACCACAGGTGTCAAAACGATGATGCAAGTGACATGATAGTGTCTTCTGAAGATGCACGGCCTTGTTAGTGTGCGTCTGTAGGCAAATGCCCTGTTATCTGTTTCTGATATGTTGGAGACAATCTGACTGTGGCCCCAGGGTATTTAACCACAAAGGGATGTTCTGGCCATCTGCAAATAAAGCTACCTAGAGGCAACTATAAGTTCCCTTGGTTAACTTGTACCTAACCTACCAATAGGACAACCTGAGAGTGTCTCCTTCTGAACTAGGCGGAGGTTTTCTTAGAAGCCTTTCCTGAGTTTCAGCTGCTACAATAGATACAAGGTTACGGGACAACCAACAATGCCTGTGAACATTCCTCAGGTCCCCGCTTGACAGCCTGTTACAGCCTGCCGGGTCTGGCTTTATCATGGTTTTGTTTTGTTTTGTTGTATTTTGTTTGTTTTCCTCGAGCCCTGTCCTTTCTCTTCTCTGGTCAGCTTGATTGCCTCAGACCCAGCTGCAAGCCTTTTATTTCTCATCTCTCGTGTTTGCAGCCTCATTATTTTGAGCCTGGTGTTTTTACCATATTATTGGCTACGGACAGCCAGGCCTAGAGGCTCATCTGAGGCTTGACTGTTGCTGTCCAAGCTCTCATGGCAACAGAAGCATTTAGCTCCATAAAGACAAAGATTCAGACCTCCTCTCTTCCTTGCCACAATGCCCCCTGTTCCAGGCAGCTCCTAACTGAGGCAGCTCGCTTTCCCAGAGCCAGGAAGGCAGGGAGTGTTTCTCAGCAGAACTGATAGTCTGACTTTATAACGTAACAGCAGAAGTAACATCTCCGCACTTTGTTTTCTTTTGGTGAGATGCAAGACAATCCGTAAAGCTCCTCTGACCCAGGGCGTCCCTGTGAATGGTTTGTCTCCTACCCGCAGGCAAGGAGCAGAACTCACTAGAGAATGTCCACATCAGTAAACGGGAGTGAGGCGCTACCTTCCAAACTGCCAGCCTGGATCCCTTGTCCAGGCTGCTTTACCTTTTCATGTGTTCACTTCCTTCTCTAGTGAGGAAGTATGGTGAATGGGAGGAGAGGTGTATGCCATGCTTGTTCCCTTACTGGTGTGTGTGTGTGTGTGTGTGTGTGTGTGTGTGTGTGTGTGTGTGTGTCTATGTGTCTGTGTGTATCTCTGTGTGGGTCTTTGTGTCTGTGTATGTGTCTATGTGTCTGTGTGTCTCTGTGTGGGTCTTTATGTCTGTGTGTGTGTCTATGTTCCTGTGTGTGTCTGTGTGTGTCTATGTGTCTGTGTGTCTTTGTGTGTGTGTGTCTGTGTGTGTCTGTGTGTATGTCTGTGTGTGCCTGTGTGTCTGTGTGTCTCTGTGTGTCTATATGTCATGTGTGTGTCTCTGTGTGTGTCTATGTGTCTGTGTGTCTGTGTGTGTGTCTCTGTGTGTGTTTATGTGTCTGTGTGTTTTTGTGTGTGTGTGCGTGTGTGTCTGTGTGTGTCTGTGTGTATGTCTGTGTGTGTGCCTGTGTGTCTGTGTGTCTATGTGTGTGTCTGTGTCTGTGTGTATCTCTGTGTGTGTCTGTATGTGTCTTTGTGTGTGTCTCTGTGTGTGTCTATGTGTCTGTGTGTCTGTGTGTGTGTCTCTGTGTGTGTTTATGTGTCTGTGTGTCTGTGTCTATGCGGGTGTCTGTGTGTATGTGTGTGTCTGTGTCTGTGTGTGTCTGTGTGTATGTCTGTGTGTGTGCCTGTGTGTCTGTGTGTCTATGTGTGTGTCTGTCTGTGTGTCTGTGTGTGTGTGTACCTCTGTGTGTCTCTATGTGTCTGCATGTATCTCTGTGTGTGCCTGTGTGTCTGTGTGTCTATGTGCGTGTCTGTGTATCTGTGTGTGTGTCTATCTCTGTGTGTGTCTCTGTGTGTCTATGTGTCTGCGTGTATCTCTGTGTGTGTCTATGTGTCTGTGTCTCTGTGTGTGTGTGTCTCTGTGTGTGTTTATGTGTCTGTGTGTCTGTGTCTATGCGGGTGTCTGTGTGTGTGTGTCTGTCTGTCTCTGTGTGTCTCTGTGTGTGTCTATATGTCTATGTGTCTGTGTGTATCTGAGTGTGTATCTCTGTGTGTGTCTGTGTGTGTCTATGTGACTGTGTGTCTGTGTGTGTGTCTATGTGTATGTGTCTGTGTGTCTATGTGTCTATGCGTGTGTCTGTGTGTGTGTCTGTGTGTGTCTGTGTGTGTGTATGTGTGTGTCTGTGTGTGTGTATGTGTGTGTCTGTGTGCCTGTGTGTGTGTGTCTGTGTGTGTGTGTGTGTGTGTGTGCGCGCACGTGCGGGTATGTGTGTTGCGCATAAGTAGAGGTTGAATCTCTGATAGCTTGAGAATGGGTCTATCCCACTGAACCTGGAATTTGTCCATTCAGAAAGCATAACTGAGTAGCCTGCAACAGGGCTGCTCCTGATTCTGCCTCCCCAGTGCTAGGAATACAAGTGTGGACTGCCATGCTCAACATTTTATGCTGCTGCTGGAGACCTGAACTCCAGAAAAACAACCTAAGCAACTGAGTCATTTCCTAAGGAAAACGCTAAGAGCACCGGTGATTAGCGGTAGTGACTACATAGCCAGGTTACACAGGAATGAAACCTAACGCTACCTAAGAATGGGAGTCTTAAACTGTAGCAGTGTAGACAGGAAGTCCTTCACTGGAGGGTCCCCTTCAATGATTTGTGCCCTTTCTCACTTGATTCTTCCAGGCTGACCCACAAGTAGGAAACCTTGACTATTGCTACCTGGATATTGTTTTCATAGACTCCAAGTTGGAAATACTGAAGACAGAGATGCTTGGACTGTGTTTGTCTCTGGGATCCAGACAAAGTTTTCCAGGTGACAGAAACACACAGGGATGTGGTTCCACTCTGAGATGGAAAATCCATATCCTGAATGAGATCGTACTTATATAAGGATGTAGGTTCAGAGCGAGTTCTGAAAAATACACTTCCAGGTGCGATGCATATAATATTGATTGGATAACTGGAGATGTTTAAAATCTCAAATAAAACATGAATTTTGCATTGGACATAAAATAGAGTTGACCCAGAGGTGGGTCAGTAATCTAGTCTGCACACAAGCCTTTCAGAGTGCAGTGAGGTCTGCGGTAAGGGCTATTAATTGATAGCATGTGGTTAACGGTGGTACAGCAAAGCCTGCAGGCTACTCTGGTGGAGGGTTGAATGCCTGAATGTGGGAACAAAATCTATATAATACATTTCTCAGCTCTGTAAACAAAAACTTTTATCTTTGCAATTTCGTTGTAGTTCTTAAACTTAAACATAGAAGATGTGTTTCTTTTATAACAACATGTTGGCTTATCCTTCTGAGGTCTTCAGTCCTGGCATCCACTGACCCTTTCTCTGCACACCATGGCCAGGTGGGAAGCTATGCTTCTCCCTCTGGATGCACTGCTTCTTACTAGGACTTTGAGAGACTAAGCATCAAGTAGGGCTCTTCTCATTCTTTTTTCCAGACCCTATCAAGAGGTTCTAACTGGACACAAGATAACAACAGGCAGAGCAGGAAACACCTGACACTTTCTAGAAAAGTCTAAGAGAAGTCCAGGCTGACTAGCAAGAGCCTAATGTGGAAAACTTGCTAATGTAATTCTAGAGCTATGGTTACTAAATGGATAACCCATGCTAACACTCCAGACACACACAGAAGCGTGGAGACTAGTCAGGGATATCTCTTCAACCTCCACACACTAGACAAACGTCTCACCATGTGAGGTTAAATCCTCAAAATTCCTTATGGCTAACATGACTACCTCCTATCCCAGCCCTCAAAGACATCACCAAGCTATATCAAATCAGCTGTCTACTGAATGGTCCTGAAGAAGAAGAAGTCAGTCCTGTATCCTCAGAATCCTAGGACTGTATCCATCTTCCAAGTTGGAAGTAAAAACCAGAGCTTGGTGAACACATTCTCATATGAAGTGAAGTATCAAAGGACAAGGATTTATGAGTAAGGCAAGACTAGTGACAGTGCGATGGTATGTGGGGGAAACTCTAAATGTTCATGGTTTATGTCACTTAGAGCTTGAGGAAAGTTGGCTGAGTTCAGAAAACGCAGGTCCTATTGGAGAACCGGGAGGGAACGTGGGAACAAAACACAAGTTTGTTGCTCTCCTGCTTGTTTTCTGGATTGTTTACTAGCAGCCTGGGAGTCATTGCCACAGCCACTGGAGATGTGAATAAATATCAACAGCCTGTGTGGGGATAGTATTTCCAGCAGTGGGATGTCACTCTGGGTTCAACACCTACACCAGTGAAGCCATCAGAGTCCATAATGAGAGAGAAAGAGGAGAGAGAGAATGACATGTTTAAATGCAGAGTAGACACGTAAAAGATGGTATATTATCTATATGGAAAAAAACAGACGCTAAAGAACAATGAGATAGCTAGATAGACAAATGATTGATATGTGAGGATAGATACATCTATGAGTAGATGGATGGTAGATAGATAGATAGATAGATAGATAGATAGATAGATAGATAGATAGATAAATGAATGACAGGTATATTGATAATATGTGATAGTTGGGAAGGAAAGTAGGAAGGAAGGTAGGTAGGTATGTAGATTAAGAGACAGATAATAGATAAATACATACATATATATAGATGATATATAGATGACAGACAGAGACAGATAGTAATAGATAAGTCACTGTATCTGTATACACTTATCTATCATCTGTCTGTCTCTATCATTAATACCATTTACATTAAATGATGTCTTCTGCTCACTGCAAAGTCCACTCAAGTATTCTCCTTCTTTCTCCAGACTCTTGTTACTTTTTCTGACAAAGGAACTTGTAGAGTGCTACAGAATTGGTGAAATTAGAAATGATCTGTCACTAGTACCCTCAAAACTAGCTAATAATGATATCTAGTCACATAAAGATGAGTTAAGACTGAGAATACTCTTCAGACACCCTATACCAATCACTGAGAGTGTAAGATTAAAAAAAAATCATGAACAAGAACCCCACTGGGACTCGTAGAGGAGGGATGTCATTTAGATGCTGGGAAATCTCTGACTGCAGAAAGACCAAATATAGTTTACCCCAGGAGTTCTGATTCCTGTGCACCGACATAGCTACCTCATGCTTTGCCCTGCCAGGAGAGGTAACTCTTAGCTCAGAGATGTAAAGGACCTAAAGGGCCCCACTATATTCACAAGTCAATGCCACCACCCCAGGAGCCTCTCCACTGAGAATATCCTAAATGCAGATTACGGGTTCCACCCACCAACCTGATAGGAAATCAAGAGGTCACCACTGAATGAGGGTGTGGGCGATGCTTGAATTGTCTACCATGTTGCAAAAGTCAAAGATCAGGAGTCCTTGACTTCAAAACTCATAAACGTACTCAAAGATGTACTGTAAAATATTACTATCAATGTGGAAACAGAGTTGCCGAACTGAAGTTGGAAGGATGAATGCAGTTGACCAGATCTGCACCATCAAGATAAATCGGACACAAAAGAGTTTGAGTTCATCACCTAACCTTCCATGCATCTCATCATCCCAGACCCTAGTACACTCACTGCCTTGTATACTCCTTCATTCACACACGTATTCACCGATGGGAGGTTGCCTGACTCATCGACTCACCTGCTTCTCCATCATGAACTCATACACATTTGATCAGTATCTCCACAATGGCTGACAAGGTTAGGGTGTTGTTCTGTGACATGGTTAAGTAGTAAAACAATGAGTTCACGAGCCTAGGGACTCAACCGTGGTTGGCAGGAGGTGTGCTCCAGTGTGTGAGTCCTTCATACCAACACAGAAGGGCCTTGAAAGAGTGCAAAGAACCCAGTGTAGCCTGAATTTGGCTCAAAACTTAAAGAGAATTCTGAGAAACATAGTGTTGATGTTGATAATGCAACAATAATATCCTCAAGCAAAGAAAACGGGTTAGAAGGCTCTTCCTGCCCTCAACTGGTTGAAGATTCTGAGAGACCTTTAGGACCTAGCACAGGTTCTCCACTCCCCTGGGAGCCTGTGTGCATATGCTCTTGTCTGAAAGTCCCAGCCCATGGTGTATTCCTTGACCTACTAACAGGGTCCCAGTTCTTCCACATGAAGTATGTTACTGCTCTTCAGTAGCAAAGGGACCCAGTGGGACGTCCATGGTCTTAGCCCCTGTCTCAGAGCTTGGGTTTTCTCTACCCACCCAACTTCACTCTCTGGACTCTCAAGCTTTGAAACGTGTTCCCTTAGTTAGAGACAGCTTGGATATTTACAATGTATACTCTGCCTTTTCGGGAGCCTTATAATCTGCCACCCCCAATGTCACATATTTCCATCAAAGAAAGAGAGAGATTTGTACAGTAGGAATTTGAATTATGGCTGCCATGTGATCTCAGAAAATGTGTGTAAAACATCAGTGTCTTAAATTTTTATTAGGCATATCCCACAACTTTCTATATATATATAGTTCTCAAAAATAACAAGAGGAGGCAGGGTGGGTAGTAGACTAGATTACTGCTCAGAAGTATTTATTCTGTCCTAAGGATGTAGCTGAGTGTCAGAACTCTGACCTGGTATGGAGGAGGCTCTGGATTTAGCCTCCAGTACCACAGAAAAAGAAAAAATATTTATCTTTTCCCCTACTCTTGGTCCTGAAGGGAGTATCTGCCACTTCACAGAATGGCTTTGTGCTTAGCCAGATGTTGTGGCTTAGTCAATGTCACTCCATTATTTAGACATGACCAAAAGACTTCAAAGATGCTAGTGATATGGAGTGTTCTTTGTGCGCCTCTGCTGCTGCGAGGAAAAGAACCTGTCTTAGGATGCTCATCTGCCCAAGGAAAATGAAAGAGAGATGAATGAACCACTGGAGAAGTCTAGCTTCCATCAGATATGCCCAGCGGAATTTCAAACATGGGAGTCAAAAATGGTTGCTATTTGGACAATGAAAGTTTTGTTTTGTTTTGTTCGTCCCTTTGCTTCTGCTGTGCGCTTGCTGGCATGTGCGTGCCATGGAATCCATGTGAAGGACAGAGGGGAAACAGGTGTCAGCTTTTTCATTCTGTCTTGTTTGATAAAGGGTCTCTTGTTTGCCAGACTAGCCATCCCTGGAGCACCTGGGGTCCTACTCTCTTGGCCCCCCATCTCTCTGACATAGACAAACAAGAATTACACATGCATTCCACCACATCCATCTCTAAGGGGTCACCCCATTCTCTCACAGGGAGTGCCGATCCATCACCCCATTTCCCTAGCCCTAGCCCTAGCCAGTGAGTCCTGTGATTGTCTATTATGAACCCAAAGTAATAATAGCATTGTAGGATCTCTAAATCACAGACAAGCACTGAGGAAAACAATGAGATTAAATAGAATGCTCTGGAGAAAGATCTCCATGAGTAAATTGCTTGTTTTGCCAGCGTGAAGACCTGAATTTGGTCCCTAGAACCCATGTCTAAAAAAAAAATCAAAGCCAAGTGTGCGCACTTGTGAACCTAGAGATGGCAAGGCAGAGGCAGGGAGAGCCCTGGGGCTCAGTGGTCAAAATAAGGTAGATGAGGGCTGAGGAATAATACACAGTGTTGTCCTCTAGCTGATACATACATACATACATACATACATACATACATACATACATACATACATACCCAAACACACAGCATCCTCTTGAATACACATATACATGTGTATACTCAGAGAGAGAGAGAGAGAGAGAGAGAGAGAGAGAGAGAGAGAGAGAGAGAGAGAGAGAGGCAGGCCCAGATACACAGAAAGAGACATTAAGTAAAGTTGCCAACTTTCTCAGCTAAGAAGTGACTGATCTTGGCCTTACACTCCCTAAGCCCTCCCTCCTCTGAATGGGACCCAATAGGGTTGTTGTAAACTAGAGACATCCTACTGAAATCACCTTTCCTGATTCCTGCTCACCAACTGCATCCACTGCCACCTGCCTGGAAAAATCCATGTGAATCACGATGATAGAACCCTGGCCACCCAGCACTAACTGGATGGATGGCAGTCTCCCACAGACACACATGACTGGTCCCAGTAGACTTGGGGTATGGGAACCATGCCCTAGGAATCTAGGCACCACCAAGGCTACCAAGCGAGGATCAGACTCCATAGATATAGAAAGAATATTTAAAGAAATTTCTGGATATTTGGGTGCCTCTTTATTTAGACAAAAAGCTTCCAAGAAAACTCAAGACAACAGTAGATGCCAACAGCTTCCCAATCTAAATTTTGTTATCCCTCTTTCACTCCCTTCACTTCCTTAAAAAGTATATGTCACTATTTTTTTTCTTGCCTCCCTCATGCTCACATACACAGACATACATATATACTATTTTGTCAAAACAGTCAGTGCATGATCCCATACTGCACCTTGGCAAACTCGTAGTCTCGCTAAAATTACATTCAGTAAAGTTTGCTGTTGCTTACATTTTTTTAAAAAGACACAATATCCCAACTCATCAACTTCAAGTTAGCTGTCACTTGGAAAATTGGGTGCAAGCATATAGCATCAAGTGTGCATGTACAGCCACGCGCACACGCGCCGGTGCGCGCGCGCGCGCGCACACACACACACACACACACACACACACACACACCCTGAGATTTGCACCTCGTGGGGTGCAATCGTATCATTTGCCAACACAGACAGGGCGCATGTCTGAATTTCTTTGCTGATCCCAATTACTCTGCTGCAGAAGGCTTGTGTGTGCCTTCCACCCTGGAGAGCTGGGCTTTTCCCCAAGGTCTACCGTCAATTCTTCCGCCTTTTGTCTTTTGATTTGGCTGAGGGCGGGCAGTTAGATTTGTCCTGCACTTGCCTGGGACGCTCCAAATGGAAGCCAGATGATCGTTGTCCTTGGCAGAGCTGTGGCTTTGTGCACAGCACAAAGAGCAGAGGCTATGGAGGAGAGCGCCTGCAGCTTGCAGGGCAGCCTGCATCACAGAGGGCCCAGCCCGCTGTCCCTGGTGCTGAATTGTGCCTTCACCAGGAACTGATTTGACCTTGTTATTTTCCCCCCCATTTGATCTAATATTTAACACAGGAGTTTTATGGCTTGGTTTTTAGCTTCCATTGGCAATCTGGAAGTCAAGGCCACCATGACCTCATTTCTGCTTGCACTGCAGTGGCTGTAGCCTGCAGAAAGCTTGGCCCGTGCCCTTCTTGACATCTACTCCCTACTGCGCATGACCGGAACCACCCTGTCATCTTTGTACGCAATGTGGACTTCTACCTCACATCACATCCACTCTACTTATTATTTCATCTTAGCATGTATCTAAAGGAGAAACAGCAAAAGATAGCCTAGATATTCCATGTAGGAGACAGTGTTGAGTGTGTCTATGTGGGAGAGTAGGAGTCCTGGACATTTGATATGGGCACCAGCTCTTTCCCGGTGGCATGTGCCACTTCTTGACTATCCTTCCTCCTCACAGTAGTCACAATCTTTGGACAATGGAGGCAGCTCCCTTGGGGAAGGGCCACAGGAGTGAATGGGAAAACCTGGGTTCAAATTCTCTCTTCGAAGTCACCCCTCTGAAATGCTGACTTATCAGACTCTGTGTCCTTATCTGTGAAAGATCAGGGGCCAGCGAATTGGTGTACGTGACCCTACCAGGTAAAGGTAGGGTTCAGAGTAGACCCTCAAAGATACCTATCTATTTTATTCAGTGCAAACAAGTCAACAGAAGGACAAACTAAAGCAGCAATGGCAACCGAGACTTGTGAAGCCCAAAATAAAATGCTAAAGTGACTTTAGCTATGTCTGTCCAATATGAAATTTGTGTATTGGAAAATTATAAGTTCTCCAATCAAATCTATGTTGGAAAGTGCATGTAGCACACACCCACACACCCTCAAACACTAATATATACACATAAGTATGCATAGACACCTCGTCACATCATGCATTCATATACACAATACACACATGCACATACACTAAAACACACTCATATATACACATAGAGATATACACACATACAATGTCATATGCACACTTAGACACACAGACACATACATGCATACAAACACTCATAACCATATACATATAGCCACATACACATTCACATAGTACAAATACATACACAGACACTATCGTACACATGCATGCATGCATATACACACATGTACTCATATTCACATGCACGCATACCTAGTATATGTACACATAGGCATATACATTCACATACAGACATGCACTTACATATACATTCATGGATGCACACATACTACATATGTAAGCAAAGAGACTGCTGTTTGGCTAAAGTCAGCCTCCTGCTCTTCTGTACACACTGACCACAGCTCCAATCTGTTCACACTGGCCTCAAGCTCAGTTCTCACCAATGGAATGGGGCAGAGTGATGAGGGTCCCTCCCACCCAATTTCCTCATTAATGATGACTCTACTTCATGTCCTCAATGGCATCCTAACCGTTGGCTGAACATGACAGAGGCAAGCTGTTCAGCAGGGGCAGAGCTCCACAGTAGAAAGGGTCTGCACCCTGAGTTACAGCATTAACAGCAGGTACACGTATCTGGGGTGCTGATGTTGGAGCTCCATACACCTTAGCAGTGTGTCAGAATTAATGGTTTATAACTGTATTGATCTGCACTGATATCCATGAGATCCACACAGCACATAGTCTTGAAACTTGGGGGCCTCTTACAGAACATGATGACCGCCCACTGGAGACTGTTCCAAGTCACAAAGCTATACTTCTCATCTTTGAAACACTCAGTGGGGAAATTTTTAACTGGTTATAAACACTGAGCTAAAGGTTCCCACTAGTCTGTCGCTCAGCTGACTAATAAGAATGCAGTATTTAGGGGTTGGGGATTTAGCTCAGTGGTAGAGCATTTGCCTAGGAAGCGCAAGGCCCTGGGTTCGGTCCCCAGCTCCGAAAAAAAAAAAGAATGCAGTATTTAGTTCAGACTCAAGTTAAAAGGATTATCAAGGTCTTTGTGCAGCGGGAACATACAGCCCACTGACAACTACCCGGTTACTCCTTATCATCTGCTGGTCCTCACTGGCTTTGACTGTGGCTAACTATACAAAATGGACATTGTGACTGTCCTTGTATGAACTCTGTACTGACCTCTATGACAGGAACAGTAGTCAGAGAAGAGAGCTGTACATGCCCCCAAATTACCCTGAATCTCTTGGTGACAGAAAGCTGAGTCTGAAAGCTACAAATCTAGCCTTTGTGACCTGACCAGTGACCGGTGCTCTGTTCTGCAATGGGAAGGTCCCACATATAGAAGGCAGAGGGTTATAGCAGCTCTCAGACATATCGTCAGTAGTTGGTTGGGACTGTGAGACAGGAGGCTTCTGAGGTCCCATAGATATGCTATTCTGGGTCTGAGAAGCAGAGGCTCAGACGGTCCCCAAGCATCTCTGCCAAATAAACCAGTTTCAGTGACACCTATGGCGTTAGTTGACTTTGATAGTCCATGATCCCCAGACATCATCCCTTCCACTGTAAGAGATACTATCCTTGGAGGCAGGGATTGATTGATGCACCTCTAGATGAGCCCTGCATCTTATTCAGAGGAGGTCAAGATAAACTTTGATAGACCCAAGTGCTAATATACACATACTTATGTGTATATTAAACTGTTTCCAAATGCAAGCTGAGATGTCAACAGTCCAAGATATGAAAATGGTGATCAAAGTATGGATCCAACCATGCTACTTCTCAGTTCAAATCCTGACGTGGCTCCCTGTGGTTGTTTGAAAAAGAGTGACCCCCACAGGCCTAAATATTAGAATGCTTAGTCATCAGGAAATGGCACTACTTGAGAAGGATTAGGACTTCCTGGAGTAGGTGTGGAATTGTTGGAGGTGTGTCACTGGGGATGGGCTTTGAGGTTTCAAAAGTCCAAGCCAGGCTCAGTGTCACCCCTTTCCTGTGTACAGCTCACATTTATTTCCCTGCATCAGCATCATGTCGACACCATCATTACCCCCATTAACATCGATATAGTCACCAACATCACCATCATCACCATTGTGAGCATAACCACATCATCCTCAACAACATTATCAGCATCATTGTCTGCCTGTGTCTCACAGGCTCCCTGCCATGGTGGGAATGATCAGGAAGTGGCACTACTTGAGAAGGATTAGGAGCCATTGACTTGTTGGAGTATGTGTGTCAGTGTGGTTGGGCTTTGAGGTTTCAAGGTGTTATAAGTACAAGAATGACTAAGGTTGGCTTTTTTTTGTGGGCTAAGGGGATTTGAAACTTAGGTTCTCATGCTTGCACATCAAGTGTTCTTACCCACTGAGCCAAGCCTCAGTTAAATGTTTTCCTTTACAAGAGTTGCAGGGGTCATGGTGTCTTTGCAGTAAAAGAACAATGACCAAGACATTCCCTATCCTATCCAACACGAGATCTGAGCATTAGCAGAGCCAATAATAAGCACTGTCTTTCACTCTTTCATTGAACCTGTAGCTCTTTCCATGGCCTTAAAGTTTAAATCTTCAATAAAGGGATCTGGTGAGATGGCTTAGTGTTTAAGAGCATGTTTTTGCTTTGTTGGCCTTGAACTCACTGATTCAACTAGGCTGTCTGACCAGCAATCTAAGGGACCTTCCTGATTCTACTTTCCCATCAATGAGGGTGTAAATATATCCTACCACGCCCAGATTTTTACATGGGTTCCAATACCCAAATATAAGTTCTTGCCATTACAGAACAGCCACTCTATCAACTGAGGCACCTTCCCAGCACCTCTTCATTGCCTTACCAACCTTATTTATCCACAGTCTTTCAAGGGGGATGAAATGATTTCTAGAAATCTGCATGTCTCATCTTGCGACTATGTAGTAGGGCAAGAATGCTGTTCATCTTGTAAAATGACACATTCTTCTGGGACTGGATCCTTTCCCTCCTGGAGATATTGTGGAGATTTGTTCTAGTTCCTGTAGTAAAACAAGAGGCTCCCTCCACCTTTCCAGACAACCTCCGACAGTATCCTAGCTAACCATGGAGTTTTTCAATAGCTGTGTGGCTCAACATTTCTTAAGAACCTACGTCATCAGCTTAAAAATAATAATGGCAGTACTCACTGAAGTAGGGATAAGCATGCATTATAGGAAGTATGGAAAGAGTTAAGAAAGGGCCAGATACATGCCAAGTTTTATGTACTATTTTGTGCTCTGGGGAATGGTTGTCTCTATTATTATCAGCATCACCACCATCAGCATCACCACTATCAGCATCTCCATCATAATTGCCACCATTAGCATCATCATTAACACCACCCTCAACATCACCACCACCACCACCATCACCGTCATCAGCATCTCCATCATAATTACCATCATCCACATCATCATCATCACCATCATTAACATCTTTATCATAATTGCCACCATTAGCATCATCATCAACATCATCCTCTGCATCACCACCACCACCACCATCACCAGTATCAGTATCATCATGTCAACATCACCATCCTCTGCATCACCACCACCATCACCAGTATCAGTATCATCATGTCAACATCACCATCCTCTGCATCACCACCACCATCACCAGTATCAGTATCATCATGTCAACATCTCCATCACCAACAGCATTGTGGCAGAAGCAGAACTCATTGTACTTTAGGTCCATGAGGGCCAGCGCAGGTTTCATACCCCTTACAACTGTCCCCAGTAATGTCATTTCCACTTTTCACATGAGGACACTGAAGCATAAGGTTCAAACCATGTTCTAAAGTGGTAAATGACCCTATTGAAGCTGAGCAACACCTCTGTAGACACTGAAGTCTGTTCCTTGATTCACAGCACTCTGGGGTCAGACAAACTGCCATTTTTCTCTGTCCATATCTTGGAGAGTTGACTAGAGTGAATTGTGTAGTTCCCTGGTGGAGCAGGGGCACTGCTGCTGGGACTCCAGAAGCCTCAACTCTGCTTCTGACCTCCAGGTACAGGCAGGATCGATGCTCATTTTATAAGTATACCCAGCTCTTCCAAAAATCTTCTGGGAGATTGTCCCTGTGCCTTACTATGAATGCATTGCAGAGTATAAAGACGGAAAAAGCCACAAAAAGTGACTCACTATGGGTTGCTGCAAAGACTGGTACCCATTAGGCTTGAGATAACCATTACCCTGTATCTCAGCAGCTATGGCACTCACTGTCTACCTGAGGAGAGGGACACACATTTCTCATCACTTTCAGTCTCCATCCAGTTGGGACAGTAGAAAAATGCATCCCTAGGTCAAGGGAGAAACTGGGGCACAGGAGCACTCAACTACTCCCTACAGTCATTGATAAATGCCCATGGCTGTCCCATCCATGAGGAAATACTGTCTCCATCCAGCGTCCTTTCAAGGGACTTTGGGGATTAGGGAACTCTTGAGCTGGCCTAATAACCTGAAACTCTTCCTGAGGGGCTCATTGGTATCATGTTCCACTCCAGAATCCATATCTCAATCCAGAAAGGCTCAGGTGAAATATTCTTCTCACATGGTGAGAACTCAAGGGTTATCATGGAAGGTTTCATCTTCAATACCTCAGAACACAACCTCAGAATGCAACTGTGTTTGGAGACGGGGCATCTCAGAAAATAGTTAAGGTAAAATGAGTTCATAATAATAACACGCTAACTACACAAAGCCCTGCATCCTCTTAAGGTGTAGAAACACTAGTGTAAGTCTGTGCAGAGAAATGACCCCGAAGGACAAAGTGTGAAGATGGTCATCCTTCAATGCTTCCAATACATCCAGTGCCTTCATCCTTGACTCCGATCTTCAGAACAGGGAGTGGGGTTTCACTCCAGCAACCAGGGTGTACTCCTATGTAGTCACCAGCATTGTGAGGCTGTCCACATTGAACAGCACTAAATGTGGATGTTTAGGAGTAAAGTCCACAGAGACTGATATTGTCAAGGCAGATGAACCTGTGTCGCTGTCAGGGTTTCAGGGTTCACCTTTCTTTCCCCTTTCTTCAACCACCGACATTCACAAGAAACGCCAGACATTCCAGTCCAGGGACCTTGAGCCCATCCAGGCCAGGTCTCCCTGACTTTGCTTGTGAGCCTGTCAAAGCAACCTGCTCTCCCTGTAAAGGACAAGGCAAAGCCATCTTTGAGGAGTTTTCCTCCTCTGACAGAAATCAGCAGGGTTAGAATAAACTGCATAAGTTATCAACTCCTCAGGAAGGAACATGAAAAAGGCCCTTCTATCACTTAATGAAAAATAGCTTCTTTTTTGGACAGAACTTCATAGGCCTGCAATCAAGCCCTGGCTCCCTCTCCTTCCCTGACGTGCCATGCAGGCAAAGCGAGTCGGCATCTATTAATAATATTTTCTCCGGCGCCTTTCATTTTTCTGCATGTCCTACCACTGTCAGGCCCCGTGATGCAGCCGAGCCTTTATCTCGTCCGAGTCTGGCCTGTCAGGGTGATAAACAATTCTAACAAGAATCAGAATAAAGATCTTCCCAGTAGACTCAGCGAAAGATAGAGGCTTTTCTCATTTTCTCGACGGAAAAAAAAAATTTAATCTAGCGGCTCGGGCTTTTTTCAAGCGTCACATTCAAAGAGATGCAAATTTGTCAGAGCGGAGACCCCAGCTGACTCTGAGCACGGCATGAATGTCAAAGGGGGGAGGCAGTGTCTTTGACATGGTTGCCTTTTTGGGGGTAGGGGGTGAGGAGCTCTCTCCACCAAATGTTAAAAAAAAAAAAGAATTCACTTTGTAGCGGATGTTTCAACAATTTTCATAAGTTTTCTTCTGAAATGAAAAAAATTGCCATCAGGAAGAGAAAAAAAGAAGAGAAAGGGACAGATGGGGACTTGGGGTGACAGAAGCAAACAACTCCATTGAGATGTCAAGGTGGACAAGTTGTGACTGGGTGGGTATTCAGGGAGGGCACAGGGTGATGAATGAGAGAGGGACTGGGATGGATGGATGGATGGATGGATGGGTGGATGGGTGAATGAATGAATGAATGAATGAATGAATGAATGAATGAATGAATGAATGCAGAGTCTTGGATGACAGATAGCTAGCCAGATAGATAGGTAGATAGGTAGATAGATAGATAGATAGATAGATAGATAGATAGATAGATAGATAGATGATAGATACATAGGTAGATATGTAGATAGATAGATAGATAGATAGATAGATAGATAGATGATAGATATATAGGTAGATATGTAGATAGATGATAGATAGATAGATAGATAGATAGATAGATAGATAGATGATAGATATATAGGTAGATACGTAGATAGATGATAGATAGATAGATAGATAGATGATAGATACATAGGTAGATACATAGATAGATAGATAGATAGATAGATAGATAGATAGATAGATAGATACATACATACATACATACATACATACATACATACATACATAGGTAGATACATAGATAGATAGATAGATAGATAGATAGATAGATAGATGATAGATACATAGGTAGATAGATAGATAGATAGATAGATAGATAGATAGATAGATACATACATACATACATACATACATACATACATACATAGGTAGATACATAGATAGATGATAGATAGATAGATAGATAGATAGATAGATAGATAGATAGATAGATAGATTAAATGGACGTGGCTGGAGAGCAGGTAGGAAAGACTAGAAGGTGACTATACTAACATGCTGGAAAGAGCAGGAGAAGCAGTGAACACCCACCTCCTGGGAGACAAACCCAAAGGATCTTACTAGCACTTGCTCATGATTTGATCCGGGTCTGGGGGACTTTGTAGAATCAGAAGGCTATTGAGCTGGACTGGGCTGCAGTGTAAATGCAGTCTCCTCTTCCCTCTGGTTAACCTTCTCCACAACCCTGGGCTCTGGGGAACGTCCAAACCTTCTTCAATACCTACGGTTTGTTTGGAGTCAAGAGCACTTAGGGATGTGGCCTCTTCCTCCTCCTCCTCATCATGCTGATTTCTCTACCCAATGCTCAGCTCACCTTTCCCTCCTGAGCTTGACCTCTCTCCCTTTTTACATCCATGCACAGCCTGCCTTCCCAGGAGCACCTCAAGCATGAGGCCTGTGTCCCTCAGCCTTGAACCAAAAGAGAAGGTCATCAGAAGGCAGCCACAGTGTAAGGGAATAGCTCTGAGCCTGGCCAAGGGAACAAGGCTACAAAACTGACGTGGAACTTTCCAGGAGTCGCACATACTGGCTGTCATCTCTGAGAGCCCAAAACCTGATTCCCAATGCCAACAATAAGTAGAGAACATCAGTGTGTGTGAGCTTCTGTAATTCAAAGATTCAGTTGTTCTCAGCACTTTAAACTCTCCTATCTGGCCTATGCTCCCCTGTATTTCTAAAACCTTTCAACTTAGATTTACATCAGCAAGGAGGAGCTGATGTATATGTATATCAACATTGCTATCTACAGGGGCGTGGCTTTGAGCTCCCAACCACCAGCCATGGATGCTAATATCAAAAACTGCTTAAAGTCTTTACTTACCATGCTGTAGGGTTTGCATATGACATACGCTCACCCTCTTGTGTACTTTAAACCTAGTTACATAGCCTATTGCAATGTAAATCTCAAGAGTTTGTAAACAGTTGTCACACTATGTTGTTCAGAGAATAAAGACCAAAAAAAGAGTCAATGCATCATCAATAAGTAATTTTTAATTTTCTAATTAATTTTCTCACACAACAATCACATTCTTTTGACTGAATGTGTAGATGTAGCATCCACAGATTACTAGGGCTGACTACATATGCATAAATTAGTTGAGTGGTTCAGGTAAGGAATAAGGCAATTAGTGATAGACAGAAGGGAGACTCCCTGGACATATGTGATAGGGTGTGCAACGCGTCCCCTTACCTGCAGTCCACTCCTAATATGGATATAATAGCAGACTGTGTGACTCTGAAATCTACATGATACCCCAGGATTGGGCGCAGGTACCTTGGGTGTGTCCTCATTTCCCCCTCTCCTCTCAGATTCCTCAAGTCTATCACCAGCCTGCCTCTCCCATAAAGAACTTACCTATCAGCCAGTGAGGAGAAGAGCTTGAACCACTTTAACTGATAGTGTTCTGGAAGAAGCCTCCTGTATCACACACAGCTCTGAAAAGGGATGGCTGAATCCCACGGTTCGGACACAGCAACCTGCATCAGCAACAAAGTCTGTGGCATCAGTGAAGCCAGGAACCATTGACTCGTTGACAGTGACACTGCTGAAAACTTTCAAACTTGTCCCTCAGGTTTGGGGAACAGGTTGAGAACAGACAGTTGCCTGCTAACGACGAGAAGAGGCTACCTGGTTCACTAGGAAGTGAGTCAGCTTAGCATCTCTGAGAGGAGTGCAGGGAAGAGACAGGGGCCAACACTTAACTCCACATCTACTCAGGAGAGCATAGCTTAGGGCTGGTACAGCAGTCTGACTACATAAACTCTGATCCCGGATTTCTTCTTATAAGACTGCACCTTTCATCTCCATCCTTCAGAGCAACACCCTGATGATTTTACATTCCTTTCTTTAAAAAAAGTAATCAAGTCATTGCAATAGCAAAATCAGGTTCCCTGACCCCATCTGATTCTGGTCTTGAGTCTAGAGACAGGGACAGCCTGAGCCTACACAGCATATGGGTAGGCTTCCAACCATCTATAAATTTATTTCCAGGGGAGACCTTATAGCCTGTTCTCACTGCCATGGGCACTGCATGCATGTAGTGCATAAACATACAAGCAGACAAAACACCCATACCCATAAAATAAAAAGAATTCATCTTAAGACTCACAAGAGCAAACTCTCAAGTGTCAGAATCAGGAGGCCTCAGGGAGAATCCTGTGAGCCTCCTGAAGACCAAAGGGGAAAGGTGTCCACGCTGAGTGGCCGAACACTTAGAAAGAAACCATCTGCATTGAACTATAGCTAGCTCGTCTGTGTCATAAGACATCACTGAGTAGGCTGAGACTCTTTAGATTTAATGGAAAAGCCTTAAAGTATCTAAATAAATTTGACTATAAATCTCAGTTTCCTGCCTTTCAGAGGGCAAAGAAGTATCAATTTAAGGAGCAAATATTAACTCTGAGAGGACCCACTGTATCCTAGGCATCAGATGCATCCCTGGGAATAAAACCAAAGGACTCGCTGTCATTGTGCCTGCCTGCGTTGAGGTTACAGAGAATTAAAAGAAGGAAACTCAAAGATCTGTTAAATAGCCGCAGTTGCGATGCAGTCTATAAAGAATGAAAAACTAGGATAGGGAACAGAATTAGTCAAAGAAGACTTATCTGGCTGAGGTCATTAAACTCCACTTGGAAGATTGAGAAGGAGCCATGAAAAAAACAGAAAAAGAATGTTCCAGGCTGGGTACATTGTGTAGATGAAGACTTTGAGGTATGCAGAGTGCTGATATCTTCAAGGGACTCTGGTGAGCGTGGCTGCAGGACAATAGGTGAAGCAGAAGGGATGCCATGAGGTCAGAGATCTGCCCATTGTCCAGTTCACCCAGATATGCACAGGTAGTCATGCAAACAGATAACTTCTTGGTGCAGCAGAAAAACACCAATGGTCACCATCAAGCTGTGGCATGGCCTGGTGTCAAGGTCACTCTTGGTATGATATGAAGACAGGAAGTCGGGAGAATCTACTGGCGTCACCTGATCTTGGGGTGACAAAAAGTCTTTCTGGACCCTTTATAGCTACAACACTGTTGAGGTGGTGGAAGAGTAGGTGGAAGTTTAAGAAATCCTTGAGGGGGATTGATAGACTTGCTAGAGACCAATGTCAGGAAGTGAGAGAAATGAATGCATTGCAATGTATTCCAGGTCTCCAGGATGTAAAGTCGTAGGGATGGCTGGTTATTAGCGAGGTGGGAAAATTGAAGAGTAGTCTTCATAGATACAGCTCCTGGATGCTCTTTGCTAACACCATGGGCAGATGAATTACTCAAAGACACCTATTTGCTGTACTCACAGCACCTTCAAAACATTTAAATAGTGGGTAGGTATATTTGATTGATCCACGTAGGTATCCGAATCTCAAGTTAGACATAGAAATGAAGACTCCATGAGCGTATCAATCTGGGTAAGCCACAGAGACTAGAAGAGATTGACTCTGGAAAGTGTAAAGTAACTCTTGCCACCTTCTAAACAAGAGGATGAGGGGAATAGGCTAAGAGAAATCAGGATGTATAGCAGACAGAGATGACGAGAGGCTAGACAGAGAGTGTCATGTGACCAGTCATAGCTTGGGCTCTGAAAGATTTAGTCAAGTGCAGACTGAGGAGCGCCCACCCAAAGCTGATGACTAAATCAAACCCTGGATGTAATGCACTCATTTTGGTTGAACATTACTTTGGTTTTTATCAAGTGTTGATTATCAGTGATGAAAGAAAGAACCAACAATCCATGAATTGCGACTCAGGAAAAAAAAAGTTAATAATCCATGGACAAAAATCTCAGTAATAGCAGTTACCCCTAATTCCCAGAGTAATGCATGTCAGGAGAATACAAAACTAGGCAGAGCCCAAACCTGCCCACTTCTGGGGAGCCAGTATAGTTTAAGCTTTGGTAAACATAAGAGGCTTTGTCTGCTGGGGTGGTGATAAGGGTACAGCTGCATATTCACAGAACATCCATTGGGATCACAGAAAGCTAAAGGCTGTGTCAAAGTTGGAAGAGAGAGAAGAGACCCTGCTCATGTGTGAGCACTGGAAGCCTCTAATCTACCCAGTCCTTACTTCTCCATTGTTTTGGAGCCTTGGGGGTTAGACCACAACCATCACATAGCTCACACTATGGCTACCTGGTCTTTAATGTGTGAACTTCATATCCTGAAGGAAGCAACTTGGTGTCTGGGGTATTTGGGATCATATTCAACAAGAACCCTCCAGCTATGAAATAGACATACCGTTTCTCTTCTGACTGGACTCTGCAAAGCACCCCCCAGTCCACCTCATACTTTCAGAGATGTTTTCCACTCTAGAACATGGTTACCCTCAGGACAAGGTCTGTGTCTTAGCACTGCTGTGTGGGAGGATCTTCCAAGAGCAGCAGATGTGGAAGCTGATCTTGCAATTTCAAGTTGGAGGAGAAAACAAACATTTTCTGACATCCATGCACTTGGTAAAGCCCAAAGGTGGTACAGCATTGAGTGGGGAGCCTTGTTAAAGAATCTGGATTGACAGGGAGGAGCAATATCCTAAAGGGAAAGGCCATCTTGGAAGAGCCTGCCCAAGCTGGCTTTTGGATTCAATAGCTTATGAAAACCATTGGTCCTCAACTTTGTTTCTTGACTTGAAGCAAGCAACCAGGACTCATGTGCCCACAGCGAGCTGGACAATGACTAGATTTCCACACCCACTTCTGATACTGAGGATGGGACATGGCAGACAAGAGCTCTGTCTGAATGGTCTTGCCCTCTGCAGCTGGGAAGCATGAAGGAAGGAAGGAAGGAAGGAAGGAAGGAAGGAAGGAAGGAAGGAAAGAAGGAAGGAAGCAGAGCAGGAGCCACCTGAGCAATCTTCAGGCAAACTCTATGGCAGGGACTCGCCTAAAAAGCAACTTCTAGATCATACTTGACAGGGAAGTGAATCACACTTGACTTAACATAGGAATGACGCATGTCTATTATCACCTGGACCTCCATCACCACTGGACTAAGTAGCCATCAGATTCCTGGATTAGCATTGAGGGAAGTCATTCCTCTTAGCAGGGGGAATTCCGTGCTTCTGAAGACCTGTGGGGTTCTCCAGGGAAGAGCACGGATGCCAGGATCTAGATACTGCAGAGTTGCTGCAAAGCTGCAAGGCTTTGCTCAGTCTGTGTAGCAACTAGCAGCTGGTTAAACTTTATCCAAATGGGAGAACCATAGCAATTTTTACCTTGTAAACTTCCAGGGAAGACAGCAGCCAATGGGACAGACGTGCTGGTAGCAAATTGATGCGCGTTACTAATGTCACATCTTTATATAAGTAAAATTATTGTAACTGAAAGAGAACCTAGTCCCCGAAGTCCCACCCTCCGATTCAGAAGGTTTGAGGGTGATTTCTTGGTTGAGTTATTCCTTTCCTTGTTTCATTCAATTTATTCAGGAGTTTTCTGGTTTTGGTTTTGGTTTGTTTGTTTGTTTGTCTGTTTGTTTGTTGTTTTGCTTTGTTCTCTCTGTGTCTCTGTGTCTCTGTCTTTGTGCTTCTGTCTTTGTGTCTCTGTGTCTCTATGTCTCTATGTCTCTGTGTCTCTGTGTCCTCTCTCTCTCTCTCTCTCTCTCTCTCTCTCTCTCTCTCTCTCTCTCCCTCTCTCTCTCTCTCTGTAGTCCAGGCTGGCTTCCAATTTTAGATCCTCCGTTTTTTAGCCTTCTCAGTATAGAAGGGACACATGTATACCATGGGAATCAGCCAGGGTTCTTTTTATACTACTTTGCATGGTTGGCTTCATTATGAATGGACTGTTTTTGACAAGGACCCATCACTGGTGTGGTACCATGGAGATGCCATTGCACCAGAAAGGTATCACCAGCACCGTGATCCCAGCATCTAGTCAACAACACAGTCCCCATTACTAAACACCACCACCATTACCTTGTCTTTAGGGCTTAGTAATGGGCAGGTGTCATTATCTACCAGGCAAGGGTGTAGGGGACAGAATCAAGGAAGACATGGGGGTGCACGTCTCTGGTTTACCACAGTGGAGTTTCTCAGAGATGGTACAAAAGAGAGGTGAGAAGACAGTAGGCCTTTGTAGTCTTCAAGCATTACAGGAAAAACAAGTGTGTTGTTACCATGCGTCAGCAGACTTTCCTCTACTGTAAAGCGTGTGGTGGAAGAAGAACGTCAAAGAGGGATTCTGAGCTGTTCTAAGAACTTTAATTATGTGGATTCAAGATGGCAGACTATCCCAGGTGACTGTTCTCCTAGTATGAAAAACCTTGTGCACAGCAGTGGCTAAGTCCTCAACTTAGCGGAAGAGCACTGGGTCTATGAAAGCAAATGAGGGTGCTACTCACAGACCAGGGAGTCTGTCTGTCTCTGTCTCTGTCTGTCTGTCTTTGTCCCTGTGTTTGTTTCTTTCTCTCGTCTCTGTCTCTGTCTCTCTGCCTCTGAGTGTGCATATGTGTGTGTATGTATGTGTGTGTATGTATGTGTGTGTGTACATGTGTGCATATATGCAAAAACCAAAGAAATCAGGAGAGAGGCATGTGGAAATCCATGAGCAGAAATCCTCTGCAGTGAAATGAAGATGAGGGAAGCCGCTGCGGACAAGTTTGGGGAAGTAATGAGGTGTATGAATTGATGGACATGTAGAATACTCCCAAGTGATCGGTCGTCCCCCCTGTAGCAGTCTGAGAAATCCTGAGTACCAGATGTGACAGCCAAGCCTTCCTCACTCTCTTTGGGTTGCTTCCATATTTGATGCCTCTGTTTGTCCTTCAGTCAGAGTCAATGTCTAAACATACTGTACTTAAGACACAACCATGCACTGTGTGCTTCTATTGCATCCTGGGTGGGTGTCCCATTCTCTCTGGTCTGAAATGGCCCCTTTGGCTCCCATCAAATGTAGCTGTGTTGTTAGCTCAGCATCTTGTGTCCCACACAACTTGTATTGGTTTTACTTTTCTGTTGCTGCAATAAAATAATTTGATAAAAGTCACTTAAGGGAGGGGGTGTTATTTGTGAGGTACGGTTTCTGGGGTAATAGATTCCATCATAGCTGGGAGCCCATGGCAGGAGCCAGGAATGGAAGGCGTGGGCTGGCAGGAGGGGAGAGGCTGGCTGGTCACATTGCACTCAGGAAGTAGAGAACAGACAGGAAGTGGAGCCAAGCTTTAGATTCTTAGTGTCTTCCCTCAGTGACCTCCTACCTCTCCAAGGCTTCACCTCCTCAAGTCTTCTCAGTTCCCAAGCAGCACCAACAGCTAGGGACCAAGTGTTCAACACTTGAGTCCTAGTCACATCTGAACCACAGCCTTGCCTTATGCTACATCTAACCCTCTGCGTCTACATACATGGTTGATGCTTATAGCCCAGCCCGAAGACCTGCATTGTAGCCCCAGAGTCCACATGATGGAAGCAAGAACCAACTGCTACACTGTCTTCTGACCTCCACGCATGCACCACAGCATGCACTGTCTTCTGACCTCCACGCATGCACCACAGCATGCACTGTCTTCTGACCTCCACGCATGCACCACAGCATGCACTGTCTTCTGACCTCCACGCATGCACCACAGCATGCACTGTCTTCTGACCTCCACGCATGCACCACAGCATGCACTGTCTTCTGACCTCCACGCATGCACCACAGCATGCACTGTCTTCTGACCTCCACGCATGCACCACAGCATGCACTGTCTTCTGACCTCCACGCATGCACCACAGCATGCACTGTCTTCTGACCTCCACGCATGCACCACAGCATGCACTGTCTTCTGACCTCCACGCATGCACCACAGCATGCACCTGTGTCAGAAACAGCAGAACATCTGGGACGGGGATCTGGAAATCTCATGGTGTTCCTGGAGAGGCAGGCCAGAAAGATAGACTTTTCATGAATGAAACCTGCAGTTGAGTCAGAAGAGGCACCCCCTGATCAAAATACAAAAACATAACAAAGCTGTCGGGGCCCAGAAACGGAACCACAGCTGTGCAAACAGCTGTGCGTAAAGCAGAGTTCAAGAATAAATTCTGTTTACAACATGGCTCCTGTTAGGTGCACGATTTTAATGAAGTAGGGAAGCGGAGTATGAGAACAACATATTAAAGGTAGGCGTGGCATCTGCGGGATCTGACTGGGAGCCCGGCTTGTTTCAGACACTTCCGTCCTTATAGCTGTCATCTAGGCCCACTGTTGATTTCTAAATTTTGTTCTATTAGCAAGTGCAGCACTCATTCCCAGCCAGCTCTCAATGTGAGATATTCACTCAAACCCCTAAATCTAAGAAGATTCTTTTTCTCTGAGACTTGGTGCCCGTTGGCCTTCAAAGGAATCGTTTGTAAACAAAGGAATACTGCAAAAGGCTCAGAAGGGCCTGCTTAACACATAGTGTGTCCCATATGGGCTGAACCAAGCTTGCTTTCATGAGGGGTAAGAGGGGGGTGGTCTTATATGAAGAAAGCCCTTGGTCAGCTCTCGTAAGATGTGTGCCAAGGGACAAGCCATCCCGCCTTCTGAGCCTTACTGTACAAGGCATAACAGCATCCAGTAAACAGCAATGGCTTCTCTGCCCTCTCCACCTGCCGGGGTGCTGACAGTGTTCTCATGAGCAAGCAGGATGGCAGTGCCTGTGGGAAGACTCTGGACTCCACCGAGTGAGGTAACGCCTTCTCTCGTAAGCCTTGAGGTCTGCCCGGCTGATCCTGTCAAACCAGCACTGATGTCCCTCTGCTACAGATGTTGCCTCTGATCCTCAGAGTCCTCAGATCTAGATCTTCCGGGGCATTCAGTGGGTAGTGACTGAGCAGAGGAAAGCCCCAGCCTCTTGTCACTCAACCTGAGCTCCCTGTCCAGATGCCACCTCGGATGGCACCTCCTTCTCCCCCCAGTGTGCCCCATGGCCCTGGCAACCAGGGAAGCCATTTCTTACCAGTGGGTGCTAGTTAAGTACACGTTGTGTTACTTGTCTCAAACATCCCCAAACATGGTGTAGTTTTCCTGGGACAGAGGTTTACAGTACAAGTTAAGCATCAAGCTTAACAGTCAGATGCTCCCTGGGGGTGAGGACAGAGACTCCACGACACCAACTTTCCCTTCCTTCCTTCTTTGCACATTATGACCCTTCACTGAACACTGTTGGTGGCCGGTCTGTCCCACACACACCATGAGTCTGTGCCTTTACTTCTCTGTGGGTCCCCAGAACCCCCACTTTCTCAGCCTGCTTTCCAGCCAACCCCCACCCTTTCTTCTCTTCTACACTTAGGCTTCATGAAGCATGATGTGTGTCCCTCTCATCTGTCTGTCTGTCTTCTCTCCACCATTCATCTCCAGGTCGGAATGTTCTCATGGCCAAGTCCCCAACCAAAGCCCACAAGAATGGTCCTCAGAGTCACGCAAAATTCTGTTTTTTTTCTGTCACCTGAAAACATCTGAGACAAGCTCAGTGTGTCCTACTGAACGTCACATAGTTTGTCCTGAGGACTCAATAAGATTGGAACATCTGTTATGGATGTCACACTTCTTATGACCTCGGTAATAGAAGCAAATGCCCAGGAGGATCAGTGTGGAGAGTCCTCAGAAGAATGGCAGCAGAACGGAATTAAACTCATCATGAATCCTATCAGGATGAACAAGAACCCCCGAACCATTCAGACCCCTCAAAACCAAGGTTGAGATGACAGACCAAGAAGATGTTAGGGGACACCCTCCAAAGTCCTCTTACCTGGGTCCTCCCCTTAGTCTTGGGGCTCTGCCCTGTGAGAACTTGAGGCAGAGCAAGACCATGCCTGTCACAGTTCTGTAGGTGATGGTTGCACCACAGAAACCCGTGTCTGAGGTGTTAGGAATGGAGGTGAACCCTGGGTGAAGTGGACCTCAGCTTTTCAAGGTAAACACTTCCACCTTGATTTCTAAATCCAGCTGATGTCTTGGCATTTCTGGAGTAGCCTAGTTGGGATGCCTATAGCAAGATCAGTTGAACAGACAAGCATTCTGGTTTGAATTTAGTCTAGTCCAATGGACCCCATCAGACAGTTTGGCCCATCCTTGGCCCATGCTTTCCATATGTGTGGTTTCTGCTGGGCTCCACAGCATATCCTCTAGAGTAGGTTCTGAGATGCCAGCTCCTGACCTGTCCCTAGTGTCTCCTCTCCCACTTGAGTATAGCCACTCAGTACCCAGCACAACTCCACCGACATTGACTGAGGTTCAACGGTGCCTGGAAACCCATTGAGGGTGTGGGAGTCCATCTGAGAGGGTGGCAGAGACAGCTGTCACCTATCGTGTCACTTTTTCCCTGTGTTTGTCACCGTGTCTGGCCTCCCTGGTCAGGCAGCAATCACCGATGGCCAGTGAGATGTGTTCATGGTGATAGATGTCCTGACATCTGAATGCTGTGTCTGTCTGCAGCCAACCTCTCATCATGAGGACAGGGCTCCAGTGGCACCAGAGGATGCAGGAAACCCTGCCTGACATTAGGCTGTATACACGCATACACATCTGCATTAAAGTTCAGTTTATAAGTTGTTCACGGTGACTAGTAATAAAACTGAACAATTAAGATCTGCGCTAATGGCACGCCGTTTAACGCACGCCATTTGATTGTTTCTAGAGCTTTCCGCTGAATGTTTTCAGGCCCTTCCTCACTGCTGGTAAAGGAAGCCTCAGAAAGTAAAACTGTGGAGAAGCAAGCTAGTGTATACCTCCTTCTCCTCACCACATTCTTGGACGCTATGTTAGTAACCACTGCTGTGACCACATAGCTATCATGTAGCAACTAGAAAAAGAAAAGTATACCACATCGGGTCGGTCAGGAAACAGAGCAAAGGAGAAGTGAGGTTAAGTTTCATATGCCTAAGACCCCACACCCACACCCCTGGTAACCCCCTTTCTTCTGCAAGACTCTACATCCCAAAGGTTCTGCAACCTTCCAAACACCGCCTCCAGACACATGAGCCCATGGGGGACATGCACTTTCAAACCACACCCAAAAGCCATCACTCAGTCCTTAGTCTCTGGGAAAGATTTACTGAGGCACCTGGGAGAAGAGACCTTGGCCCACTTACACCATTTTTTCTAAAAATAAAAAAATTAAAAAAAAAAACTTTAGTGTAAAAAAAATCTTCTCAAATAAATACAAACATCACATAACAGGATTAACCAGACTCAAAGTCTACACAGCCAAGCTCGTGAACTTATGTGCAGTTAGACTGGCATTCAGAACAGAAGCTGGGAGGCTTCGGGTTAAGTTTGACAGTTTCGGTTTTATCTCATTTACACACCACACTCTCAGTAATGGAGAAGCTGTCCGTCCTGTGTGTTCATACACCACATCTGAGCCCATCGGAGCTGACAACCCCCTCACTCATGCACGGCCCCAGCAGATACATCCTCAGGTTTGGGTCTTGCTTTCCTTCTCTTCTGCTTTTCTAGATACGCCCAGGTACCTCCAAGTTCTCACAGCCATCTTTCCACCCAAAACACACAAATCCAGATCACTGGTTCTACGAATATGTCTGAGCTTCTACCATGTCTTAGGGTTTTACTGCTGTGAACAGACACCATGACCAAAGTGAATCTTGTGAAGGACAACATTTCATTGGGGTTGGCTCACAGGTTCAGAGTTCAGTCCATGGTCATCAAGGCAGGAACATGGCAGCATCCAGGCAGGCATGGTGCAGGAGGAGCTGAGAGTTCTAGATCTTGTTCTGAAGGCTGCTAGCAGAACACTGGCTTCCAGGCAGCTAGGACGAGGGTCTTAAAGGCCACACCCACAGTGGCACACGTACTCCAACAAGGCCACACCTACTCCAATAGGGCCACACCTTCTAAAAGTGCCACTCCTTGGGCCAAGCATACACAAACCTTACCACACCATTAGCAACCAACTGCTACCTGGCCCGGTGCAGCTGGACCAAAGTGTTCACTCACACAATGCTAAGGTGACCATTCACCCCTGACCACCCCTCCTGCTGTGCTCTGGCAGATGGAAAAAAACCCTGATATATTATCCTTCCAGTGTTTGTATGCGGACGTCCTGCAAAGTCTGTCCCTAGTGTAGTCTCAAATGGTAGGTCTCAAACCATTTATTTCTTCCTCTCACTCTTTCTACAGAGATCTAGCTTAGAAAACTCACCCTGCCTATCCAGCAATCTAAGTCATTTTTATTTATGTCCCCTACAGAGTTCAACTTCCTGATGGGGTCTTTAGGTACTTTGTAACCAAGCCTCTGTCTAACAAGAAGCTTCAGAACCTGGAGTCAGAGCCTCCTAGTGTCCAGCCAAGACTCCTAAGAAAAATCGATGAGCCTGACCAAGCCTTGTTCTTGTCTGTCAAAAACAGTGAATAATGACTCTTCTATTGTGCTCATGTGGAACGAATGGCTCATAGCCACCAACCTAACGACATTGCCTCAGACGGGTTTGCTATTATAAATAACTAGTAACCATTGGCCACTGCTAATATGTCAGCAACGAGCCATTCGCACCCATAACACCTCTACTTTTTATGATACCTGACTTTGTCTTCAGTCTCATCCAGTAGAGCCCGCCAGTGCAAGGCACAGCAGAGATTCAAGCCCAGATCTAGCAGTGAGAACCCAGTGCCTTTTCAATGTTACCATAAAGTGGGGCTCAAGGAGTGAAATGACACTGCCTGGTGTTCAGAAAACAGAGGTGGCTTTAAAAGGCAAAGACCAGCTCTCCGGTGTTACGGACAAGGCTCTTACCGTGTGCACCTCAAGGAGGGGCGTGCCTATGGAGGATGTTACATGAATGTACAGGAAACGATCCTCGGGCTGTCATACAACTACGGAAAAATTGTGTGTGTGCGTTCATCTGTGCATTTGTGTATGTAGGGGTGTGTGTGTGTGTGTGTGTGTGTGTGTGTGTGTGTGTGTGTGTTCATCTGTTCAGGTGTGATGGTGTGTGTGTATATGTGTGTGTGTGTTCATCTGTTCAGGTGTGATGGTGTGTGTGTATATGTGTGTGTGTGTTCATCTGTTCAGGTATGATGGTGTGTGTGTATATGTGTGTGTGTGTTCATCTGTTCAGGTATGATGGTGTGTGTGTGTGTATGTGTGTGTGTGTTCATCTGCTCAGGTATGATGGTGTGTGTGTGTGTGTGTGTGTTCATCTGTTCAGGTGTGATGGTATGTGTGTGTGTGTGTATGTGTTCATCTGTTCAAGTGTAATGGTGTGTGTGTGTGTGTGTGTGTTCATCTGTTCAGGTGTGATGATGGTGTGTGTGTGTGTGTGTGTGTGTTCATCTGTTCAGGTATGATAATGGTGTGTGTATGTATGTGTGTGTTCATCTGTTCAGGTGTGATGGTATGTGTGTGTGTGTATGTGTTCATCTGTTCAAGTGTAATGGTGTGTGTGTGTGTGTGTGTTTTCATCTGTTCAGGTATGATGGTGTGTGTGTGTGTGTGTGTTCATCTGTTCAGGTGTGAAGGTGTGTGTGTGTGTGTGTTCATCTGTTCAGGTGTGATGGTATGTGTGTGTGTGTATGTGTTCATCTGTTCAAGTGTAATGGTGTGTGTGTGTGTGTGTTCATCTGTTCAGGTGTGATGATGGTGTGTGTGTGTGTGTGTGTTCATCTGTTCAGGTATGATAATGGTGTGTGTGTGTGTGTGTATATGTGTGCGTTCATCTGTTCAGGTGTGATGGTATGTGTGTGTGTGTGTATGTGTTCATCTGTTCAAGTGTAATGGTGTGTGTGTGTGTGTTCATCTGTTCAGGTGTGATGGTGTGTGTGTGTGTGTGTATGTGTTCATCTGTTCAAGTGTAATGGTGTGTGTGTGTGTGTGTGTGTTCATCTGTTCAGGTGTGATGATGGTGTGTGTGTGTGTGTGTGTGTGTTCATCTGTTCAGGTATGATAATGGTGTGTGTATGTATGTGTGTGTTCATCTGTTCAGGTGTGATGGTATGTGTGTGTGTGTATGTGTTCATCTGTTCAAGTGTAATGGTGTGTGTGTGTGTGTGTGTTTTCATCTGTTCAGGTATGATGGTGTGTGTGTGTGTGTGTGTTCATCTGTTCAGGTGTGAAGGTGTGTGTGTGTGTGTGTTCATCTGTTCAGGTGTGATGGTATGTGTGTGTGTGTATGTGTTCATCTGTTCAAGTGTAATGGTGTGTGTGTGTGTGTGTTCATCTGTTCAGGTGTGATGATGGTGTGTGTGTGTGTGTGTGTTCATCTGTTCAGGTATGATAATGGTGTGTGTGTGTGTGTGTATATGTGTGCGTTCATCTGTTCAGGTGTGATGGTATGTGTGTGTGTGTGTATGTGTTCATCTGTTCAAGTGTAATGGTGTGTGTGTGTGTGTTCATCTGTTCAGGTGTGATGGTGTGTGTGTGTGTGTGTTCATCTGTTCAGGTATGATGATGGTGTGTGTGTGTGTGTGTTCATCTGTTCAGGTATGATAATGGTGTGTGTGTGTGTGTGTGTGTATGTGTGTGTTCATCTGTTCAGGTGTGTTGGTATGTGTGTGTGTGTGTGTATGTGTTCATCTGTTCAAGTGTAATGGTGTGTGTGTGTGTGTTCATCTGTTCAGGTGTGATGGTGTGTGTGTGTGTGTGTGTGTATGCACAGACCTGTGCATGTGTATGTGCTGTGTGTAAGACCAATTTCCTCCTGGTAACAGCATCATCGTAATCATCATCATCAACATCAGCAGCCGCAACAACACCATCATCACCATCATCTCCATCACCGTCATCACCGTCATCATTGTTACCAGTAGTGCAATCAAGGGAGCAAAACTGCATTGTTTTAGGACTGTTTACCTGCATTAAAAAGCACAAATATACAGTGAGACCAGAAGAGGATTTGCTGGCATTGCAACAACAGGTCTCCCGAGCTTGTTTAATTATGAGGGCTTTGTTTTCTTTTGATTTGTGCATTTTTAAATTTTGATAATAAATATTTACCGCCTTCATGAGAAAAATATCACACTCATCTGTAGTTTTAGACAAGGGCTCATGTGTTTTACCCTCAGTGACATTTTTCAAAAGAATCTTCTTTGGCCGTTAAATTCATTTGAAAGCTGTGATCCATTTTTGATCATCTGAAATACGGGTGACAGACACTCAAATCAATCCCTCCGTCCGAGGTTTGCAGACAGCATAAATTATTTTAGAAGTCATGTCAGGTAGAGTTTATTCCAAGGTTTGCTTGCAAATTTTAATCAGAAAACACAGAAGGTATATGCAGCTGAGATTGAAATATCCCTTCACCTTGTACTTGAGACCAGGTTGACTTTACTGTTAGCTAGCTGATAGGACTGCAGAAGTTACAGCTTGTATGAGAGAAGCAGCCTGGGCAAGAACTGAGGGAAACACATAAAGAAACATTTATTTTAAAAAAGTAAATCAACCATAAAGATCCTCCCAGCAGACCTGAGAGATGGAAGCCTCTCTCTCATTTTCTCCTTGGCAAAATTTAATCTATCGCTGGGGTTTTTCAAGCGTCATATTCAAAGAGATGCAAATTCGTCAGAGCTGAGACCCCAGCTGACTTTTAGCACCTTGTGAAAGTCACAGGGGCTTCAATGCCAGAGCCAGTCAGTCACCTCCCTCCGTCCCGGCTAATTCAAATACCTACGTGTGCAAATGTGCGTGCAGATGCATACGTATCCATGTATATTAAAGAAGAGACAATAAGACAGAGCATTTTGTCTCTCCTTTATGTGGCTCTGTTTGCAGGAAATGAGGAATGTAAATGGGAAATGCCACACCAAGAAACCAAATATAATGGAGAAACCCTTCATCCACCAGTGAGTCACCATGGAAGCCCTTTGCTTTCTGTTGATATTTCTAAATCGCTATCATTTTATCTCTTGGCTTCTTCGTTTTGCTCTCTGATGAGCTGGTTTAGGGACACCAGTTAACTCTCACGTGACCTCTGCCCCCCCCCCACAGTTCCCTGCACAGGATTCACTCAAGGAATGCAAGGAATGCATTCGCAATGAAACACATCCAAAGTTTTAATTAATGCTTCCTACACAGCCATGGTTCAGGAGAGAGTCCTGCTTTACATGGGACTGTGTTAAAGTCGGTTTCTCCTCTGTCTTGGCACAAAGGAAGGGGTCAGTCTCTTAATGGCAGTTCTATCACTCAGAGTCATACAAGACAAATGATGGTAAGTTTCATACTGCATAACAAAAACCCCACATTAAAAATAAAGAATTCAAGGCTGCTATCGTGTGCAAAATTTGAAAATCACATTACATCCAATTCAATAAATATTCATTGGCTTCCAACTAAGTATTGGGCCTGAGGAGGCAAACGAGCTTGAAGCCCGTGTTTACCAGGAAGGAGAGCATATGTTTGCACAGGGCCCTCCATCACTGGTCCTCTCTGGTCCTAGTCATGCTGCTTCCTCAAAAGTCTCGAGAATAAACGAGCCACTGGATGCCTGCTCTCTCAGGTGACCCTGCTGACTTTCCATGGGCTCACTTCCATGTCTGAAGCTTGATGATTCGTTGGTCCTTGGCTGGATTCTCCTCTTCTCCCCAGAGGGTTAGCCTGGGCCTGTTCTCAGGCAAGGAGGGAAACATCACATACACGGGGAGAGGCCAAACTCAATCACATCGGATCTTCCCAAGACTCAGCCTGGGTCACATCTGCTGCCTTTGCCTTGGCTACAGATGATATCCATGGGTTCAGATTAGGGGTAGGGTGGGCAAGGAAGGTAAGAGCAACTCGAAGTTGCATGGCAGAGATTCTGGGCATGGGCAGAGGGGAAGGCTTGGAAGTGGTTTTGCAATCAGCCTCACAGAGACAGACAAGACGTGTGACAAAATCTTGTAAATTAGCTCGTTTAAAGAGGAGACAAAGAGCACTGGGGTATCAAGAAAAGAGAAGTACACACTAGGAGAATTTTATGTCAGTGCTGAGTCTGGAGGATAATTAAGACCTCATCAGACAAAGGACATGGTTAGACCACAAACCACAAGGCACACGGGTGTAAAGTAAAGCCGGTCGGTATCCCAGTCGGACCTCAAGTCAGGTGAGCACACCAATCTTGCAGACCTTGAACTTGGTGTCTAGATTATGACTGAGTGGTATGTATTGATGAAGAAACCTGCTTTAATGGTGTGTGTGTGTGTGTGTGTGTGTGTGTGTGTGTGTGTGTGTGTGTGTGTGATGTGTTGATGAAACCTTCTTGAATGGTGAGTGTATGTGTGAACACGTGAACAGGCCAGTATGGTAGGAAGGGCATCATCCCACAGGCCTGTCTGTTGTAGCAAAGAGGCTCACGTAGCTGGTCTGGTGAAAACGCTCATGAGGGGGAAGTGTGAGCTCCACCTTCCTTCACACCTCCCCGAAAGCATCTTGAACGCACAGCACTTCTTGAATATGACAAAAGAGAGAGAGACAATTGTCTCTTTAAGAAAGCAGTTGGGGCAGTGCTTTGGGCTCGGGAGTCTGGAGACAGTGGCACGAGACTGATTAGGTGTGTACATGTTGGCTGAGAAAGCTGTAGAAAGGCGAAGGGAAGTGTTTGACAAGATGAAAGACTATTCAGCATGTTAGACAGCTTCCTGCGTGGCGAGATCCATAACGGTGCAGCAAAATAGGCTCTCCAGTAAATGACACCTTCGCGGCAGATGCTCCGACCAATGAGGTCACCCAATCTTCCTGTGATATGACAGGCTTTGCCGAAGACTGAAAGCGGGGTTTCACTCGCACGCATCATGGTATTTTGGTGGCGAGGCACAGAGGTAAGGATCTCTTTGTGGGACTTCATCGGAAAGTGAAGCTGAACTAGATCCAGAAAAGCCAGTGACTGGCATAGAAAGGGGATACTTTGGGGTCTGGGGTTAATGGAGGGAACACTGACAGGGATGGGGATAACCCTCTACGTAGAGTAGAATCGGGGGTTTAACATGCACGCATTCTCTGTTTCCTCACTTGTAGAGGAGAGTCACAAGGGCTACAAAGGGAGTGGATTTGGGGGTACGAGGAGGCGGGTGTATGTCCCAGTTGTCTACTCTGCTGAAAGTTAGAGGCCAGTGGGCATCTCACTGGGCTGAAACCAAAACAGCTTCAGAACTGTGCTCCTCCTGCAATCTTGAGAGAAAGGGACCAGTATCTCATCTTTCCCAGTATCCAGAGATGATCTATCTTCTTTGCCTTATAGTTTCTTCTCCCATATACAAAGCCAGAGACATTAGCATGCCTGTGACCCCCGTCCCTCTATGCCTGGCTAGAAATAGCAGCCGACTTCGAAGGAGCCTAGTGTCTGCACTGGACCCACATGAATAATCCATAGTGATCTCCTGTTTAGATTCTTAGCTTGAACATATTCTGATTATTTCGCTTCATGAGGTGGCATACACACAGGTCGTAGGGGGGAGTCAGCTCTGGTGGGAGCATTGTCACGATGGATCACTTGGTCTGCCTCATAGTGTATGCTAGGATTTCCTACAGTCGGGTGGCATTGTGAGAGATCATGCAGGTCCACCAGAATAGATAGGTTCGCAAAGCGGTTGACGGGTACGTACGCTCCACCTTTAGGGTCTGCCCCCTGCCCATCAGCTGTTCCCCTCTCTGCCGCCTTTCCTGTGATCCTGAGTCCTACTCCTGACTCTGCCTCGTGCCAGCTTCCCTTGACTCCACAGCCAAAGGGCTCCCTGCCAAACTCATTGCAAGTGGACCATTGATCGACTAGGACTATCCTCTAGCATCCGAGATACGTGTGCTCAAATCCCAACTCCCTCCCCTGGGTCACACACCTGCCGCATCCTGGCCCTCACCCCTGTTTCCACCTTTACACTCGCCCAGTCTTCACTCACACTGTCCGTAGTCAACTTGTCTTTATCTTGAACACAATCTGCCTCTTTTTACTCCAAACCTTTGCACTCCCTGAGCCCTCTGCTTGGAGCCCCCTTCATCATGTCCCCAAGTTGTCATGGGTCGTTCAGTCTCAGCCCGGTTGTCACTTCTGCTGACATCTGTCTGGTGTCTCCCTTAGTCTCTCTCTACCTTGTCTTATAACAGAGGGAGTTATAAGAGACAGAGCAAGCCTTTGGCATCCTCCTGCTTCTGCAGCACTGGGATGAGGGGCATTCATTGCCACGACAGACTGGCTTTTCAACAGGGATACTGTGGATGCCGGGGACTGAATTCAGGTCCTCGTGCTTACTCGCCAAATGCTTAACTCACCGAGCCCTGTCCTCACCCCCTCTTCTCTTTGTCATGCAAAAGAATTCATGAGGCAAGGGGGAAAAGATCTGAAAGTCAAATGATACACACACGACTGGCCTTTCTGGCATCCAATTTGCAGAGGCAGAACCCAGCACTGGGTACCAATATTTCTACCTATGCTAGAGGATATCCCAATGTTGTTTTAAAGAACAACGAATAATGCGGCAGTGTGTGGAAACACAGCAGAAGTTAACAGAAGACTCCAGTCTTTGGAACAGTCTCTCTCCAGCCTGTTGTTCTACTTCACATGACTTTCAGTCTTTATTGCATTCCCCTGTGCTCACCTTTTCTCGTTCAAACACATCCAATTCTGCACTGGACCCTGTTCCCAGTGCTCGATCAACAATCGCTCCCCTGTCCGCTCAGCAACCGGAAAGGTGGCATGACCGCTGCCCCATTTCACAGATGAAGAAAGTGAGACACAAATCTGTATGCAGAGGGACGGCTTTAGTCAATGTTCCCACTCCGCATCACTCAGGCCTGCTCTCAAACATCCATCCCCTCCTCACGGAGACAGTGTGTGCTCCGGAGGCTGTAGTTACAAACACCATCAGTGGTTGGAGCACGGTCAACTTGGAGCCGAACTTATTTGTAAGTCACGTGGACACAGGGTGGCTTGTCATTCTGCTGTGTGAGTCTCCCCAAGTCACCCATACTCTCTGGCTTTCCTTAAATGGCCACTCTTGACCTAGCAGGTGGAGTACAGAAACTGAAGCTTGCCACATCTCTAGCACACAGCGGGCATACAGCACATACGCTAGGTAAATTGCCATTTAAAATACCGACATCTATGCCCATGTGGTGGAATTTAAAAGATAGATTTGCTTCCCTGGGATTGGCCTCTGCTAACAGTGAAGCACGGCCCAATCTTAGAAATGCACGATATGCAGGCTCCTGTGCTGTTTGGTCCTGAATTTTTTATCTCCCAAGAATAATAGCCCCAGCCCTGGGCATTTCCAGAGGATTAATGACCAGCAGGATTTAATGACCCCAGCTTCAGCCTAGAGCCATCCTCCATTCCCTGGGTCCTCATTAATCCCAGGTAGGCCAGCAGCCTTTCTTCTTACCGCAACAGTCATGTCCAAGTTCAGCTCTGCTACAAGGAGAAGGACCACTGGGACCCTCTGCCTCCGCTTTGGTCCCCAGACTGCTCCAAGCTCCAGCCACCGGCTCATTTATTTACAGGGGCATCCAGACAGTAATTAAAATATGCTAAGGAGGTCCCCTGGTCCACCGCAGCTCGATCCAATGATGAGCCACCCGTGATATGCGGGCCCCTCCTGCCCCTCCCTCCGCAAGCACACATATTAACTTTTCGGGCCGCAGCTTGCATTGCTCCACATGTTCTGTGGGGGAATTTCATGAGATTTTAATGAGTTTGTACCACTGTGAGGGAGAGCTCACAAAAGATCCATGCAAATTGCTTTGTCTCGTGCAGTCACCCCAGCATAGTGATGTGCTGCCTGGCTTCCGGAAGGACAGGTGGCTCTGCTGATGTATGCAGACTGGGCCCTGAGCAGTTTTGTCTGCAGGAGAGCGAAGTGAAGTCGGTGCTGCCCACATACTTCTATCTGCACGATGAAACCCCAGGAGGGATTCCCTACCCTGGAATTCCCACAAGGACATCTGCTGGCCAGGATCACAGACCTCTTGTGTCACCAGGATCCAGGTACTTGCTACTTGCTCCTCAGTTTTCTCATCTGTCCAATGGACCAAAGGTGGTGATCCTATTGCCTCTAAGATGACTTCTGCTGGGGAAAAAAATGTCAAGCCCAATTGATGAGCCGATGGGTGCATCTAATGTCACCATTCACTGGCACAGTCATCGAATCAGAAAGGAATATGGAGGGATGTTTATGAAATGACCAGCAGGGGTCACAAGCAGTTCCTCCTGCAGCAGTCTCCAAGGTTGCTCTCTTTATCACCATTTCCTTTTAAAATTACATTGTATTTACTTTGTATGTGAATGCATGCATGTGTGTGCATGTATGTGCATGTGTGTATATGCATGTGTGTGCATGCATGTTTGTGTGTATGCATGTGTGCATGCATATGTATATATGTGTATGTCTATATGTGTGTGCATTCATGTTTGTGTGTGTATATGTGTGCATGGGTGTGTGTGTATGTGTCCATGCACAAGTGTGTGTATGTGTGCGTGGTTGTGTATGAGTGTATGCATGCCTGAGTGTGTGTGTGCCTGTGTGTGCCTGTGTCATGAATGTGTGTGTGTATGTATTTATGCATGCATGCATCTATGTGTGTGTAAATATGTACACATGCATTTTTCTGCACATGTGTGGGGGGTGTGTGTATGTATGTATGCATGCATCTATGTGTGTGTAAATATGTACACATGTGTGGTGTGTGTGTGTGTGTGTGTGTGTGTGTGTGTGTGTACAACTTATAGGAGTTAGTTTTCTCTTCCTACCTTGTGGGTTGCAGGGATTGACCTCATGTCATTAGACTTGGTGGCAGACACCTGTACCTGCTGAGCCATCTTGTTGGTCCTCCCTGTGTTTGTAATAAACACCTGGAGACCAGGAGAACATGTAACAAGCAAGGAGAAAGGTGAGGAAAGGAAGGCAAGGGTTGTGCTTTCCCCTCATCTACTTTGTAGGAAGAGCAGGCACTATAAGGACTTGCAGATCCAGTGGAAAGCCACAGGTCTCACACATAAGCCATGTCAGCAGTTGTGTCTGTGCACTATGATGGAGAACCCAGAGCAGTTGAGTGAAAGGGAACCTGCACGGGAACACGAAGATACCCGGCTCAGGGACCGGTCAGGCAGCCAGGGTGTGGGAATTCTAGCACAGGGGGACCTGCACAGTAGCGGGAACTGCAAATATACCTTCATAAGTCTGTACCTAAGAATGTGCATGTCTATGTTTATCTGCACACACTTACACATGCGTGTGGTATCCACATGTAGAGATAAAATAGCTTCTAGGTGCACATTGATATGCATACAATAACTTCTGTTTGTTATTTAAAACCTACCTCAAAGCCTACCTATGAAAAATAGTTCACTTCCTGTTCCAGCTACTTTTGCTAATGCAGTATATTTTATTTTACACGGAAATAGCGCTCTTCTTTTGTAAACAGCATGCATTCACCATTTTTAAATGGGTGCTCATGGCGTCCGGGGAAAGGTCTGCTTGCTGACACCTGCTGCATTCAGACACAGTTTCCATTCTAGAATCCACAGAAAAAGCTGGTTGCAGTCACATGACCTTGTAACCCCGATGTTTTGGAGAGCAGAGACAGGAGGATTGCTGGGATGGCGGTCAGCCAGCCTACCCAAACCATGACGAGCTTCAGGTCCAGCGACAACCTTGTCTTGTTTATGTGATGGCACATGCCTTTAATTCCAGAACTTGGGAGACAGAGGCAGGAGGGCCTATGTGAGTTCAAGACCAGCCTTACCTACAAAGGGATGCCAGGCTAGCCACAGCTACATATGAAGACTCCCTTATCAAAAAATAATAAAAAAAAATCCTGAAGAACTCCATCTCAAAAGAAGGGGGTGTGAGATGATGGAGGGCACATGAAAACAGATATGTGTGTGTGCACGTATGTACACCACACACACAGTAAGAGAGAGACAGAGACAGACAGAGAGAGTGTGTGTTTCACCGAGGGCTAGGGAAGAAAATGAAACGTAGCCAATATCCCATCAGTTTCACCACCAGCCTCAAGGCCACTGTCCCTAAGGACTGTGACCTCAGTGTGGCCCTTCTTTCTCCACCAAACCCTGTGCTGACTAAAGCCTGGTTTGTCTAGGCAGAGAGAACACATCTTGCTCCTTTCTGGAGCTTCTGGGTTTGCCCGGGACTGAGCAGGGCCAAGTGTCCTGGTTGTAGAGTGTCAAAGACTTTGTAGACATGAGAGAGAAGCTAAGGAATGCTGAGTGCATTTTATCTTGGTGATTCCTACAGGTCAACCCACTGGGTGAGGTACTTTTAGCAAGCATCGTGTGGCTTCCGAGTGGCCTTACAAAATCAGGTCAGTGGTGAAAAGGTGACATATCGATAACCCCATTAACATCCATTTAGAGATATCACGGTCTTCTTGTTTCCATGAGAACCTTATATGATAGTCAGTGTGGCTCCGTCTGACAAATGAACAGCAGATCTCTGAGTGCTTCTACGCACCCCATCCCTTCATAAGTCAACATCTAATCGATGTTCCATGTGTTAGCAGTGGAGAGACACATCTGAGGGAGTAGTTATGCCAGGAGTCCCATGACCACAGATGGGATTTGAACTCCTATAAAAGAAGATGGGAGGAAGCTTTTTGGAGTCTCAGAAAGTACCACCTAGAAAGAGGTGGGACGCATCAGCCACCAAGCCAACCAGTGACTTGGTGTGGGGTTCCCCAGCCTCTGAAATGTTCCGGACATGATTGTATTGTGTGTAGGTCACTCATCAAAGGTGTTTGGCTCCAGCGATGCTAACTATATTCAGGAAAGCTGAGAATGGGCACACTTTATCCTGACTGTCAGATATCTCGAGAGTTGTGGTTCTGCCTCCATTATGAGGTACACGAGTGCCCAAGCTCTACTCTCTCCTGTGGTGAGTCTAGTGACACAATCCTTTCAAACCACTGTCTTTAAAAAAAAAATCTTAACTGTCAGGAAAGAACACTTTTAAAAGCTGAAGAAACAAAAACAGAAAGGAATCAACCCCTCCAAGATAAAACTGGAAAGGTGTCCTTGTCTTTTGTAGTTCCTTCCAGCACCTCTCTCTCCCCAGCTTCTCTACTGCTTATTACGACCTTCTAGCTTTACCCACCCCAAAGGCCTCTGCTGCCACAAATTATATATATATTGTTTAGCTGAGTCCTTGGGTAAATTTAAGTCATTGTTTGAAATGCACACCGTCTTCTGTTGCCTCTGCACAAATTTTCGGTCGATTAAGCAACAATAATGTGGATTATTCTATGAGTACCTTGGGACAGTTGCCCGGAATCCTGTATATAAATCCAATTGTACTGTAGTCAATTAAACCCTATTGTTTCTAAAAGTCACCTGTCTGACTTGGGGAAAAGTGGAGAAGGATATGAAAGGCACAAAAACTGTTGAAACTGAAGTCTAATTCACTGGCTGGTGCTCTCGGCTTGGGAAAGATTTGGGGAGGTCTTAGAAGCTGAGTGAGAAGCTTATGGGTTTTTCTGAGTGCCAAGGTTTGCCAATGGAGACAGGAAAAGTTTAACCATCCTGAAAGCAAGAACAAGGGAGACAGTGAGTTCCATCTTGTCACTCTTGGTGCAAATGAAAGAGACTTGTCATCACAACTTCGCAGGCTGGAGGCTGAAATGTCCAAGCCCGTGGGAACAGCCTTCTTCATCATCTTCTGATTTCTTCCTTTCTTTTTCCCTTTTCCTTGTCTCTTCTTTTGGTATTATTACAGAAGAAAATTATAACCATAAAAATGTCCAATTTAGAGAAAAGGGTGCCACTTTAGCATCATTTGCATAAAAGCTGTTACACACAAATTGTTATAAAGACAAATGTGCAGTACCCTTGTTCAAATTGCTTATATCTCGACTGCTTCACCTCCAGCGACATAAAGGCCTCTTCAAAGTGAGATTCATTCTCAGGTAAATAAGCTGAGAGCGAGTCTCACGTCTTAGAGAAGATGTGAGTGGGTGCTTGTGTTTCTTAGCTTTCAACAGCCTGGGTCACCACCTCCCCTCCTTCCCCATGCTCCTGTGGGGGACAGGCTCATCTGAAGGGGAAGTCAGCTTGCTCCTGCTGGTGCAATCAATGTTCCAAAGCTACTGTGCAAACATGAATAGACAGAGCAGGGAGCTTGAAGTACTAGGACATAAGGAGTCTCCTTTCATGGGAAAGACTCTAATCCTCCGATATCTCTCTCTCTCTCTCTCTCTCTCTCTCTCTCTCTCTCTCTCTCTCTCTCTCTCTCTTTTCTCTCTCCCTCACTCATCTGTCTCTTTATGATTCTGACTCTCTCTGTGTGTGAGTGCATGCATGTGCGTGTGTGTACATATGCACATGGAGGTCAGAAAACAATTTTGATTGTCTTTGCTTAGATTCTGTCCCCCTTGAGTTTTTTGGTGTGGTTGTTAGTAGGCTTTGGAATTTTGTCACTGCTGTCGGTTGGTTTTCTTTTCTTTCCTGTTTTTGAAACAGGATCTCTCATTGGCTTGGTCATCATCGCTAGCTAAGTAGGTTTCCTAGAGAGATTTTATCAACTTGAGGAGTTTTTGTCAACAAGCCTAAACGTATGTGGGAATGGGAAAACCTTAAGTGAGAAACACCTCTATAAGATTGTGCTATAGGCCAAACATAGGCATTTTCTTGATTACTGCTGATGGCAGAGGGCCCAGCCCACTGTGGGTAGTGATAAAAGTGATCCTGTAGTTCTGAGTGTATATGAAGGAAAACTGAGCAAGTCGTGAGGAGCGAACTTCTCCAGTGATAATAGGGTGTGACTTAAGAGTAGCAATCGGAAATAAACCCTTTCTTCTCCAAGTTGCTTTGGGCCATTGTGTTTCGTCACAGCAATAGAAATTCTTAGTAGGCTAAGCTGACTGACCAGGTTGTAGCTCTGGGGCTCTACTGCCTTTGTCTTCTCAACACTCTACCTACTAAGCTATCCGCCCAGTCCAGATGCCTTCTACCTGGGATGACCTTCTAGCACCATCTGGAGAGATAAGGAGCTACCCACCCTTGGCCATGGTCTGCTTACTCTTCTGCTCTCAACATTACTTACCTAATTAAGGTAATTGCCAATAATTAATTGACATTAATTTTTCCACTCACTACTATGACTTATTCCTCAACTATGGTCAAGAACACGATATGGGATGTGCCCTGGGCCAGTGACAGAAAATATGTGAAATATATATTTGTGTGTCATAGTCAACCCCCAGAGCTGGCTTCTAAGGCAAGGCCATCCCACTGCACAGTAGGAAGCTAGTATCAGTATCTTCCCACATGTCCATCAAAGATTGAATCATGGTGGAACAACCCTCAGAACGCTCTATTGAGTGAATGGGTCATGGCAGTGAATTTATACAATGTGAGTCATTTTCAAGTGTCTTCCTCCCATGAAACATTTTCATTACAAGAATTTTACCAGTTTGGTGTGTGTACACGTGTGTGCAAACATGCATATAGATGAATATGTGTGCACACTTGGTTGTGCATGGGCACCTGCACGTGTGGGTTTGTGTCTGTGCGTGTGGTGTGTGTGTGTGTGTGTGTGTGTGTGTGTGTGTGTGTGTGTGTGTGTGCGCGTGTGCGCGCGCACATTTGGACATATGGGTAAGGGGGTTTCGCATATATTTGGACTCTTCGTGAATGTGTCTGGAGGTCAGAGGCCACCCTCAGAGGTAGGTTCTTAGGCCCCACCCTCTGTTTCTGAGACAATTCTCTCAGTGGGTCCTGGGTTCTGTGGTTACTCTAGGCTGCTGAGCCAATGAGCATCAGGGAGCTTCCTGTCTCTGTTCATGGATTACCAGTGCACCCACCATGTCCAGTTTCCCCAGGGCTCAGAGGGACCAAATTCAGGTTCTGATGCTACCCCAGCAATTGTTTAACCAATAGGGGCCATCTATCCAACCTTTATGTTTACCAAAGAGCCCTAGAACACCGTGAAAACAGCTATGTGTGTGGCTTGTTTTTTGGGTTTTTCTTTGTTTGTTGTTTGCTTGTTTTTGAAGATTTGCTATCTCTTGTAAGCTAAGAATGAGTGGAGAAAGGATACGGCTGAGACGTCTCTCCTCCATCCTGCTGTGTGCCCCGTCCTTATAGAATCCTTGAAAGCAGAGGAACCAATGATGTCAGTGCTGTCTCTCAAGCAGGGGAGGCTGTGACCCTTGCCTTACAAAGTACATTAGCCCTAGAGGAACACATCAACACAGTCCGATCACAGACTAGGTCACCCAGAAGGACATTTCTCCTATGACACAGGCTTGACACAAGAAAAATCTAGCCTTTCAGTCTCTCAAACATCCACGATGACATAGCAACCAGTCTCCTGTATACAGTCATTCACTGCTGGCCAATGAGATTCCTGCATCCTTCGTTCTATCTGTCCTGTGCTCCCATCATGTGGGTTTTAGGCAGATCTAGTGACTTTCACTTTGGAACTAATGCAGGCAGTGTCTTAGTAGAGCCGCAGCACTGAATTCAGTCAGAAACTGTTTCTGAATCTCAGATTTATATTTACATTCTCTGGGGTTGTTTGATTCGCCAGCTATGTGCTTGTTCTGTTTGTTTTTGCAGATTTGACATCTCTTGTAAACTAAGAGTAAGTAGAGAAAGGATACGACTGAGACATCTCTCCTCCATCTCATTTTGTGCCTCCTGATCTGAGAAGTTCCTCCAGTTTAGAAGCAGAAAGAAGAGAGACCATGCCCTAGAAGTTAATCACACAGAGAAGGCAGAAGGCCCCATGTGTTTTGAGAAACAAGCAGACAAACAGGTAGAAAATAAGAAAACAGGCAAAGCTTGAGAGTAACCAGATCATGGACTGTGCCATCAGAGCTTATTAACACCACAGTGTGGCAGGCAGGGGTGAGGTGAGCAATACTTGGGGTTCTGCAAGTGCACACATTGGTGGAGACACCCAACTTTCCATACAAAACCACATAAAATATTGGTCAGTATTTCAATTGCTTCCCAAAGGACACACTTGTACTTCAGCTGAAAGATAAAACAAAGGCTGAGCTGGGTAGAGGCTGGAAAGTTGCTGGGCTTTCAATAAGAATGGGAAATGAGGGGCTGGAGAGATGGCTCAGAGGTTAAGAGCATTTACTAATGTTCCATGGGACCAGAGCTCAGTTCCCAGCCGCCATGTCAGGCTGGTTACAATGCTTATAACTCCAGCTCTAGATGACCCAATGCCCTCTTCTGGCCTCTACTAGCACCTAAGTCTGAAATCATACACACACACACACACACACACACACACACACACACACACACACACACACGCACATGCAGAGAAAGAAACAGAGACAGAGAATTTTTAAAGACCGTGAAGTAAGGGCTTGGGGGCTGGCTCATCTGGTATGCTAACTGGACATGCAGGAGGACCTGACTTCAGTTATCCACCAGAGACTGGGCCAACAAGGGACCCTCTAGCTTCTCTACATTTCTGTTAATGTTCAAAGCACGGTGGCAAAAGCAACTTAAGATAGAAGGGACTTATTCTGACTCACAGATCAAGGGTATAGTGCATAATAGAGGGACGGAAATAGGGGGCACTCAAAACAGCAAGAGTTTGAAGTAGCAGGTCACATATTACCCACAATCAGGAAGAAAAGCAATGCCTGGGCTACTCAGCTCCTTTTCTCCATTTCTATAGTTGATGATCCTAACTAGGGAATGATACCGCCCAAAGTCGGCAAGTGTTCCTACCTCATTTAATACAATCATGATAAATCCCAACAATCATGCCTACACCCCCATCCTCTAGGTGATTCTAGATTCGATCAGGTTGACAATTACCTCTAACTATCACATACTCAAAAGCAGAAGTGGCAAACAATTAAAAAACATGCCTAAAATTGGCCTTGGGCCAACACACATGCACACGCACACGTACAAAATTAACAGAGCTAAAAGAGCAGGATGTGAGTTTTGAATTGGGAAGAAGTTTCTGGAGATGCTATGACCAGGTCTCTATAGAGACCAAGAGGGGACAGACTAGGTAATAGAAAAGAAAAACATCTAGTTTCTTTCACACAGAGAATCAACTCACCAGCCTCAGGACCACAGCAAACATTACCTTAGTGTGTATCCCACTGTTTGCATTTAAGCTGCTGACTTCATCCAACACAGCATATTGAGACTGATGTCCTAACTTATGTTTAACACATTTGCTTAGGAAGATGGCCAGGGGAAGCCACATGTTGTAGTTTCTGTGTGGGTGAGAGGTTATAAGGGGGAAACATTTTCCAGATCATGAATATATCTATTTTTAAGATATGAGCAAATGAGTACATGTTTTTTTCTTAGCGTCTATAGAATAGGTGACTCTTTTGTCATTTCAAACTGCAGGGTGACAAAGGGGACCTTTGAATTAATTCGCAAGAATAGCTTCAACCCAGACTTCTCAGAATGCAAAACCAAAGCCAGACTAAGGACTTGGATGTCAAGATTTCCTGCCTTTCTTCAACACAACAAAACGTTCTCAAATCAAGTGTGACCTAGGAGAAACATAGCAAGAGCCATTTGAAGAGGTCTCTAATGTCTTTATAGAAGAAACAGCCAGGTCCTGGGGCTGGGGTGTCCCCCTCCATTAGACAAGGACGTAAAGACGAATGGAGAGGACAATGCGATTATTTTAAAGGTCGTGGGTCTCGATGAGATAAGGATAAAGTGGTGGCGATCTAAGCGCGGCTGGATTGGATTACAGGGTGATTGTGTTCAGGCCAATTCATCAAGGCTTGTCAAGATTAGGCGTTCACAGAATGGCTGCTGGTGACTCTGCAAGGGACTCTAAAAGCTGAGGCGATCACATGGCTCTTCCAGAATGCTTCTTACAATCTGAAGAGCATGTCTGTCCTTTAAGCTCCTGTATCTACAATGATGTAGAGTCTGAGAAGTCGCATGCAACAAGAAGCAATGGTGGCAGAAATGTCATGTCCCCAAGGACCATCTCATATAGGTGTATGGCTCAAAAGCCAACTGAGTAACCCCCACACATGACTTTGAAATGTATTTCTTGTTGGCCAGAGTCAATGGATGACAGCCTCTTAGAAGACCAATCACAGTAGACCATTGTGTCTAGAAGGGTCTGGTCCAAGCCCGCATTCCTGGCTCTTCTCTCCTGGGTTTGGAGGATGGCAAATTCCCCATAAACGGGAACCTGCTGATGTATCTAGGACCAAGCAGAACTCATGTTCCCTGAGCTTACAAGAAGAAAGGGGGGGTCTGAGCTTGGCGTTCCAGGCAGTTTCTGGAAAACGCTCTAGTGGGTAGTGAGCCTTACTTCTGGGACGAAGAACCAGTGATTGGATAAAGAGAGAGGTTCCCAGGGGGTGCTGAGAAACTCTTCCACTGAGGAGCAAGTTCCAGGGCAAGGGAAGGGGCACCCACTCCAACACCAGGCCAAGGCTAGCCTAAGCTTCCTCTAGAAAGCAGATCTCAGAGAAATCCCAGTCAACTGCAGTTTGGCTTTAACTCTAAAAGGGACTAGAATCCAAGATGGCCCTAGTACTCGACAGGCCCTAAAGGCAACAGCTAAAAGAGGTGGGCTCTTCCTGCAAAAGAATAAACACCACAGTGTTCAAAACCAGCCTCTTTGTCTTCTTTTCCCCTCTGGCTCAGGGAGCTGGTGGTTTGCTGGATTTCTGGGTGGAAAATGAGTTGAGGGACAAGTTATGGGGAGTCCAGCCTGGCTGGACTCATCTCCAGGACAAACCCCGGAGTAGCGTGTGTATCAGTGACAGCTGCCTGGAGACAGAGGGTGAGTCTGTTCCAGGAAGTAAGTTTGCAGTAATTGAGGTCCATTTTGGGGGGTCATCATTTATTCTGACGTGTCCTGCATGAGGGACACCTGGGCGGCTTTAGCACTTGTCTTGGAATTGTTTGGTTGTGTTTATGTGCTTCCTGGAGGATTTGAAGACCTACCAAGTCCAGGTTATGAAATCCTCAGATGATACACACCTAACTAACTCTTTCTAAGCTCAAGAGGTCCTGAAACCACAAAAACATCATCTGTGGGGAAAACCCAGAGTTGTCAGTGCCGTCCATTCACCCTTTGAACCTCCTTGTGGCTGGGTACCTGGGACACGATGCCCACTGTGATGAAAACAGAGGACACATCTATTGCCCCAAGTGCCTCAACTTCAACCTCCTACCAAGCCTGGGAGGTGAGACTACATAGACCTGGTCAAGACTTAGAAAACTGTCTAAGTTCCAACAGCTTTCCAGCGATATAAACAGCACCAACTCTGGGCAGCCCAGACTGGAGCCTGTGCTCCAGACTTCATCCATGTCAAAGGCCATCCATCCTCTTTCAAAGAGCAGCTTTCATGGCATGGTGTCTCTCCCACTGAGGGACTTCCTGCTCTCTTCCTTTCAATCTGATCCTGATCTCAAAATCAGGGCATCCCTCTCTCAGAACCATGTCCTCCTGAGCCTCTACAGACTCATCCGAACTGAATGTTTCTTCCTCTCATCCCCCTACCGACCTACTGCCCTCTCAACTGCACCAGCTGCTTGCTGTGGTCCTGAGACTAGACTGGCCAGAAGAGACATCTAGTAAATGTTCGTTAAGTGAATACAGAAACCAACCTTCGCATCTACAGAGATACATTTTCTTTTAAGGACTTTGGTGGAGTGAGCTTACATATGATCCAGCTATATTGCTGGGTGTGTATCCCCTCCCCCACAAAAAAATCAGTCAACTTACTACAGAGACATCTATTCAGCCATGTGTATTACAGTCCTGTTCATAACTACTAAGTCACAGAATCAGCCCTGGTGCCCTCTGACAGATGAACAGGCAAGCAAAATGTGGTATGCATGGAAGTGTATTCCAGCATAAAGAGGACTACACCTAAGTTATTTGCTGGGAAGCGGACGGAACCATTGATCCCTCTGTTAAGTGAAAGAGACCAGCTTTATGGGCAAGCATTTCCTATGGCTATTAGGTGGAAATATGGTAGAGTGGGAATTTTTTAAAAAGTAGTAAAAACTAGGGCGTATTCTATAAAAGAACATTATAAAACTCTGTGTAAACAGACCCCTAGCTCCTCTTGTTCAACTGACATATCCTATATGGAAAGTACAAGTTTAGAGTACAAGTTTAGAAATATTCCTGGAGTCCTGGTTGGGTTTTCCTTAGGGTTCACAAGTCAAAGAAGGAGAAAGAGGAGAGAGAGAGAGAGAGAGAGAGAGAGAGAGAGAGAGAGAGAGAGAGAGAGAGAGACCATGTGATGACACTTGTCCAGTAGAGCCCACATGCAATCTACCTCCCCATATAAGATTAAGAATTTGGAGGTTTAGTCTTGGTTCAGCAACTCTTCCAGAAATATCAGACAATGTGGATCCACTAGGAGGGGATAGGAGAACAGTCCAACTCCTCTATTCAAAAGAGACTGAGAAGCAGCTGTATGTAAGGCGCTGAGCCAGGGCTGCGGGTGGCGTCAATAGAATGCAGACAAACAGAAGCCGAAGTCTAGCAGAAGCCACAGAGGACATGGAAGAGGAAAGCCACCCTCATGGAAGGTTAACCTGAGAGTGTGGTTAGAGAAAGACAGGGCTCAGTCAAGAGGCAAATAGTCCATGGTTAAGGACGAGCCACCACAGAACGGTGAGAGAGGGAGTCTGGGCAGTGGGGACAGAGTAGAATGACTCATTCCTTTGAATAAATGACCTGAGGGGAACTGCTGACCTAGGGGTGTCACAAGAAGAAGGTGCGTGTCCATCAGAGAATGAGGCTCAGGTACAGAATTTTTCCCCTTTAATAGTCTGAGAATAGATGTGAATCTCACAAAATCTGTTCAAAAGATACTGAGTGAAGTAGCTAATAAAAATTAAGTCGATAAGAAAAGTCTCCATGTTGTCCACTGTCCCTCAGCACACAGCATCCATGTCCACACCTAACATCTCGCTTCTCTGTGGAGCATTTGCTACAACCATTGAACCTAGAAGGTCCTAATTTAAGTCCATGGTTTGCATTGAACTCTACCTTCTATTTCTATGGGTTTGACAAATGTGTGGCTGTCATGCATCACTGTTACACTTTTCTATGTGGAGCCTGGAGAGTTGACCCAGTGATTAAGAGCACTTGTTGTTACCAAGGACCTGAACTCAGTTCTCAGCACCCACATGGGGCCCACTACCTCTCTCTGTGCACTTGGCACTTGTGTGGTGTACACACAGGCAAAACGCTCAAACTCATAAAATAATTAAAAAAAAATTTAAAAGTCTAACAGAAATGTCTTTGTACTAGACACCCTGCCCTAAAAGTCCACAGAGGTCTACTTGGTGATTCCTCTGGATTGGGTGCGACTGTACTTTTGCCAGGACACATGTGACTGAAACAATTCCCTGTGTATAACATTTCAGACTGGTGTATTTAGCTTGGAAATCTGCATTTAAGTTTCTTCCATGTCTTTTCGGGGCGTGGCTGCTCATTTCTTTTGCTTGCTTAGTAATTTTCCCAGGTACAAACTTCCCACCATTTGTTTATTCATTCACCAATACCCATGATCTGAAGGGCATGCTGGCTGCTCCCAGTTTGGGACAGCGACAACTGTGGCTCCCTGGCACATTCATGTGCAGGTGTTTATGTCCATATAATGGGGTTTTGTGGGTTTTTTTCTTTTTTGTTTGTTTGTTTTGTTGTTTTGTTTCTGCTTATTTGTGGTTTTTTTGTTTTGTTTTGGTTTGTTGTTTTTTGTTTTGTTTTTGGAGTAGCTAGGACAATGATTTCAGGATTACAGAGGAAATCTATTCCGGGCTTTGCAGAAACTGCCAAACTGTCTTACAAAGGAGGGAAGGGTCTAGTCTAGAGTGGAAGTCTGGCCTGTGAGCTCCGTGAACCCGTGAGAAGAATTCGCAGCTACTAAAACGGGAGGTGTGAGCTGGGAACCAGTGCCCTGTGTTCGCCTTGTCTGAGGTTTGTCCTGCGTATGAGCTACCTGTGAATGACAGTGTCTGCACATAGATTTTGCATTTAAAAGGAGCTTGGCTAGCTGAGGAAAGGGCTCAGTCAGTGGAGTACTTGTCACACAAGCACAAGGACCTGATTTTGAGCCCCATAACTATGCTAAAAAGCCAGGAATGGTAGAGGGAATTTGTAATCCCAGCACTGGGGAAGCAGGACAGGCAGATCACTGGGGCTTGTTAGCCAGTCCGTCAAGTACTCAGTGATTCTAGGGTAGTGAGAGAGCCTGTCTCTACACACACCCACACACACACACACACACACACACACACGAATGACAGCTGAGTTTTTCCTCTGAACTATCATACACCATCCACATCTGCCCATACAAATGTACTTGCATATAGGAATACACAGATACAGGTGCCTGAGAAATACAGGCTGATGATCTCCCCATGGCTACCAGCTCTGCTATCTAAAAGTGTTCCTTCAAACAGCAAGCAGAAGGTTCAAAAATTTAAAAACAAGTAATAATAAAACCCTTCCCTCTTCCTTTCCCAGATCAAGGAGCTGACTCCACACAGGATCTAAACCTAACAATTTAGCCAAGTTTTCCTTTGTAGTAATTACGCGGTGATCAATGTCTCTGCTTCTGGAGGAGAACCTACTAAATACACGTTCTATCTAAAATTGTTGTTTTTATTGTTATAAACCAGGACAAGAGAGGTGCCGCTTCATATTTAGCAACGTGTAATTTACCTCTTGTGCATCTTTCTTTAAACTTGTGGTTACCTTGTCTCAAGGTAGAGAGCGGCAAACAATGAATTATTGTCATTATCTTTTAATCAAGCACAGATCTGCCAACAATGGATGTCATTACGCCCTAATGGGGAAATAACCAACCAATTCCACACTGGTCATTGTGGCAGCAAAAATTTAATAATGTTCTCACTCTTTGTTTCTCCCTCCCATCCTTCTTATTTTCAATACCAATTAAAACTGTTTGCAAGCGTTTCTTTGTACGTTGTCTGAATCCCCGTTAGCAAAATGATGATTTAACAAATAGGATCTGGCAGCCATGAGGGACTGTACTCTTTGAAACCGTGAGCCAGCTCAAGGATGCAAAGGCTTTCCGTAAGCTGGGAACATGTGTAACCGCTCAAGAAAGGAGCAGCCGTCTGGGTGGGGGAGAAAGAGAGACTACAAGCCAACCAACCAACCAGATAAGTCAGTATCAATCCCTACATGACATCATGACGTGTTCTGACAGTCATTTGCCAATGACGAATGGGAGGCTGGAGGCCTCAGAGACTATACTCTGGCACAAATACCAGCTTCCTTGCTTCTGAACATGGACATCGCATGGGCAACGCTGTAACCATCATTTTTAGGTGTGTGTTTCTCCACATGCGCCCTGCTGCCTGTGGAGCTACTAGCTAGCTGGATCCTTCCCACTCCTCTTCCTTTGAGCTAAGTCATGGGCTCTTGGATAAAGAGTCAGCCAGGTAACTATAACCTGCAGTCCAAAAGAGCCCCGACTCTACTTTCCGGAAGGATTTATAGAAGCCGTCGTTGACGAATGAAGTGTAAAAAAGTACTGAATGCCTAACAAAGTTTGAACTTACAGCAAAACAACAAATGGTTGTTATAAAGAGATTGCTATACTGAGGACACACACAGCATAAACGATTATCTATCTGCTCGGCTAGTTTGCACAACTATCTGACATGGTCTGACATGGCCTTGGGCTTCTAGCTGGTTGTAGCTCTATAGTAGGGTTTCCTATTCTCTGTTTGGTTCATCCTACCATCTTCTTGACTTGGGACGCTTCTCGATCAAAATAGGCTCCTACAGCCCTTGGAGATGAAACTCTATATACTGACCTATAGCCCTGACAAGCCTGCCAAACATTCCTTAGGGGGCCTCTTAGAGGGTACCTTCAGGCTGTGTTCGCAAATGAACCTCCTATGGGACCTGTGTATCTCTGACTGTGCTGGATTGAGACTCATTCAAACTTACATGGCATTCAAAAGCCACGAGTGTGCCACCACATCTGCCGATGTCTGGGTTACGTGCTCTACACGAGAGCACCTCCTTTGTTTCTGTGGTGTCTGCATTCCATCATCCTCTCTTCTCTCCCTGAAATCTGTTTGAGGACTAGGCAGCTGCGCTGTGGCTCAGATAGCTTGGAAGAGAGAGCTTGTGATTGCCAGGCTGGGCTCTCTATGTGGAGAAGGCTCTCTTCACACTGTTGAGACCCGAAGATGGGTCAACCTCATCACAGACTCTGCTCTTCCTCAGGCTATGCTCCCTCACACGGGCCTGTTTTCACTGACTGCTGAGGACTCGGCAACTCTAGGTTTTAGAGGTGGCTAATGACAAGTGAACCCTGTACTCCTGGTCAAAGCTAAGAGGCTTAGAAGTGGGACTGACGCTCTAAGTCGTCCCCAGGATCACCCATGATGGGGTTCTCTGCCCAGTTGAGTAGAATGATCTGAGTGTGAAGCAACACCAGCGTGATGTTCCCCTGCTGTTGTCATCAGTGTCTGGAAGGAGGCTGGACAGCAGTCATGTGCGCACAGACACTGATGACTGAAAGATCGAGCAGACGAATAAATGATTGATGCTTGGGTGTTACCTGGTGCAATGGATACCAAATATGGCCGTCACTGGTTTCTGAAAATATCTGAATGCTGTGGGCACAAGAAAAGTGCCCATCTACTTACTTCAGTGGCGCTTACAATGCAAGGGTCTTGAGGAAACCCCTGAAGGGGAGAAAGACTAGGGCTCGTTTTTTCACCTTCCTTTAGCATACTGACAAGGAAACCTTAGCTCACAGACCTCAACAGATCAGCCAAGATCGCAAGGTACCTCATGGTGCCTGCTAGACCTTAATCCTGCTCCTGTTTCACCCCTAGATCCTCTCCCTACAAACCTCCCTGACTCCCTTTCTCTCCCGCAGCCAGAGCTGGCTATCCATGCTTCAGTTTGGCCAGGTGGTTGAATATCTCGCTCAACCTAACGTTAAAAACTCTGATGTTAATTTTTCTAATATTCCCATTAATAATGTCCGTTTTAGCAATCAGTTAGTTGCCCCGTGTTAAAATGTCTTTGAAACAGAAAATGAATGCAAATAATTAAAAGGGGGGGGAGAAGTCCAGGGAGAGCTATCTATTTGTCAGGTTTAGCATAAAAAATGTCTTGAAATGCAGTGTTTGGGATAATAAAATATATGAAGTTTTTTTAATAAATGAATTCTAATAATAATCATGTCAGCTCATGCAAGCCCCATCACTCTTTCTGCAGGCACCATGATAAATCTTGCATACGCACAAAGAGTTCCACTGGGGTCACGAGCCAGACTGAGCAAGCACAGAGGAGACTGATGACTGAGAGCCGGCCTCTGACCTCAGGAGGGTCCCAGTTTAATGAGAAAATGGAGAACCACGGCTGTCAGTGAAGGATGCTCAGTGCCGTAGCTAGAACATGCAAGACCAGACCAGAGACTCTGGGCATTGTCACACACCATGAGTCCGCATGCAAGCCAGACAAGCAAGGCTATAGGCGCACTGTAAGTAGTGACAGTGGCTGGAACTAACGAGATCACAGATGTGGCTGTGAAAGGGCTGAGGGGCTGAGCGGATTGGGTGTCTAGAGAAACCCAAAACCTGCTTGGGTATTCATAAGAGAGGCCTCGAGGTTTGTGAGTTGAGCTGTACTGGGTCTAGAAATTGCTCTTTGGGAAGGAGCTGACATGGAGAGAGCAGAAGTAGAGACCTGACCATGTCAAGCCCAATGGAGAGGAGCACGAGAAAAGGAAGCAAGCATGAGAAAAGGGTGCAGACAAAATGGTGATGGGGAAGAAGAGTACAGTCAGTCCTAGTCACAGTCCTGACACCAAGAGATGAGGACTTAAGCTCCAACCTGACCTGGTCCGTAAGACCGCAGGGTGTGGCTAAGATGACTCCTGTCTGGGTTCAGGATGCGGCCACACAACCCAAGTTTCCTCCCATAGCCATACTTTTCCCTCCAAACCAAAAATCTGGATGATGATCTGTAAGGTTCTTCGATAATGAGGGTTTACTCTTTGGTTTGGGGTTGGGGGGATAAGAGCTCACGATGCATCCCAGGCTGACTTCGAACTCAAAATCTTCCTGCCTCAACTCCAAACTGCTGGGATGACAAGGAAACACTACCCCACCCAGCTCATTTTTTATTGTTAAGATGTTAATATGTATCTTATCACAGTTTATTTTTTGAAATGAGATATTGATATTAAAGTTTTTAAATGAACTCGCCTCTATTGAGAAAATAACAGGAAGATATATAGCCTCATTTTAATGAAAATCTCCCATTACCTGTGCATCCAGCCAGTACTGACACGGAGAGGATTGTTAAAACTCCATGTAAAAGATCAAGATGCATTTTTAATACTCTCTTACGGGTTTTTAAATTATAATACATGCAAATTATATTTTAAACCAAGTAAAACTGACAGCGTTTTCACGGGTAAACATGAGCCGCTGGACCAAGGGGAGCTTGTGGGAGCCAAAGGTTGACAGGGTCAACGAGTACAGCCCCTCTGAGCCAGTGGTGTTAGCACTTGACTGCCTGGCATCTGCACTCAGTGACTGCCTTCCATGCAGAGGAGAGACATCTGACAGAATCCAAGGATGAGCCTCTTTACTGTGACTGACACCTGGTGGGTAGAGGCCGGAGACGCCATTGAACGAGGATACTGCTCAGGATAGGAGGCAGCCCAGAGCTGGACCCTGAGTGAGAGGTCATCTCATCTGAGAACTGAGGAGTCGTTGAGTGATGTCTCAGAACACAGTGTTAGAGTTCTCATCTGAACTTGACCTTCATGAGGGGAGGCTCTTGCTCTGGTTTATCTGTGACTCTCATGATCTACTGAATGTGCAGAGTCTCTCACACTGAGTGGGCTGGGAGTCACTGAAACTACATCCCCCTTCTCTCCTGATGGGCTCCAAAGGCCAGTTCTGCTAATGCTAGAGGCTGCTCCTTTACTCCCATGTTGCTCCTCCTTGCCCAGGCCTCACTCAGCAATAGTGCCTCTGTAAAACTCAGTCTCATGAGCTCTTGCACATGCATATGCACACATACCAATACATGGGAACAGTGTACACCAGCAGATATATATATAACACAATGATCCCCTCTCTCCCATACACACACACACATTTCTATGCGCCTTCCACATACTTAAGCATGGCATGAACTCAAACACAGATGTCCATGCAATCACATAGTCTCTAACACAACTATTCTCAGACACGCAGTGTGCACTTAAACACATGCAACATGCACACAAATGCATATATGCCTATCCCCCTCACTCAGGCATATTCTCTCACAATCAGTATGCAAACTCTCACACACACTGGATTACACATGGAGAAACACACAAATTCATGTATGAGTTAAGATCAAGTTCACACTCACTGAAGTTCAGCACACACGTGTGAAAACAAGCATGTTCACACATAAACACGAGCACACACATGCACACTCACACATTCACACGTACACACACACACTCACACGTATACACACACACACATACACACACACACTCACACCTTACTGTTCTTCTGATCACCTATTATTTGTCCTTCTCCATGAGGCCTTTCCTTAGCAGCCTGGGCAACTCTGCTCTGTCTTGGACAGTGGTTCTCAACCTTCCTAATGCTGTGACCTTTTAATACAGTCCCACATGCTGTGGTGACCCCAACCTTACAATTATTCCGTTGCTACTCTTATGAACTTTACTACTCTTATGAATCACAATGTAAATATCTGATGTGCATAACCTCCGGAGAGGTCATGACCCACAGGATAAGAACCTCTGCTCTAGGATCTATCAAGAAGCTACTCTTCACTACCCACTGTCACTGTCCCACTCCCAGCTCCTAGCTCTGGGAGCAAACCATGTCTACAAGATAATTTGTGGAAAGTAGGCAATTGGAGACCTCAGGGAAGCAAGGGTGGGCATGGGGTGCTGAGGGAATGTGTGACTTCATACTTCCCCAGAAAATGGTCACGGCCTTGCAAGCTTACCACAAGGGGGGAAAGGCTGGTAACTGGGGGAAGAGGTTCCAAAGCATCCCTGTGCAGAACCCACTGATGGAGAACTGTGCTGGGTGTGTAACATTGCACAATTCTGATATCGGTGTTCCCTCATCTCTCCATAGCAGGGACAGCCAGCAGGTGACCCTCATGAGTAAGCCTTCAATCCTGTGCCTTTTTTTCTGCTTGTCTTGAAGGACAGCATGACATGTACAGGTAGCTGTCTTCAATCCCAGACCACCCCCACCTCCATCCCAGAGACTGTCACTGTCTCTGACCCCAGGTTCAGGCAGGTTCAGGTTGAGCAGGAAACCACCTTCAGGCTTAAACCATTTAAACTGACTCCCTCCTCCCTCATCTTCCCTCACCCTCACATTTGCATGGAAGCAGGCGAAGCTTTTAGTCTCGGTGGTTGAGGCAAACGCATTTAAAAGATGAACATTTTAGTTAATGTTCTAAGAAGATTTCCAAAAGCAGTTTTGATTGTGGACTATTAGCATTAATTAATTTCCAGACGGGGACCAGCCGTTCTCTTGGGGGAATGCATATTTTAATCAAATTCTCCCTGCTGCTCTGCTTTCTGAAGTTAGTACACTGTGCCTTGTCCTCCAGTCCCCCTCGCTTAGCTCTGTGTAGCATCATCTCAGGCCAACGCTTGTGAGTGCAGGCTGCAGGCTCAGGGTCCAGACTGACCACCAGCCAGAGAGTAGGAGTCGCAGGAAGGGCTACTTGGAGCCCTGCGACTTCTCTTGAAACCAAAAAGAAGTTACTGGATTCCACATAGAGCCTGGAAAGGCATCATGGACACAGCAAGTGATTAAGCTATCCCTTAGTCCCAGGACAACGTGATATATATAGAGGACAAAGAAAGAAATGTCATTTCTTGTGGAAAAGTCCAATGCTGTGGCAGATGAAGGAGAACCTGAGGAGGAAAACGAGAACTCGGCGTTTATCTAGGGCTTGGGCACAGTGAACATTTTGAGCAAGTATATGTGCAAGTCTTTGTTGGTGAGCATGGTTTTCATAGCTGAGCTCTGCAAAAAACAAACAAACAAGCAAAAACAAAAAACAAAAAGACATATCCAGGAACCCTTAGTCACCTTGTCCTTAGGATAGATGTTGACATGTGACTGGTGACACATTTCAGAGTGGATTCAGTGCTTTCTAGGTGATGGCATGGTGGTGTTTTTGTTCTCGTCCCATGGGAGCTGCACACAGCTATGTGGCCATATGTACACATGCACAGTGGCATGGGAAAGTGAGAATCAATTAGTAAAGCATAAATCAGTCCGGTTTCAGAGCACCCAATGCAGTCCGGACACGGAGTGAATGAGCATTTCCCGGGAAGGGAAGTTCAGGTAGCCATCACTTGCCTCTCTGAGGAGGAGCTGGCGTGCTCAGCCATGAGTTACTAGCAGTGTTGTGTTGCAACTCTGGCACCTTGTGTCCCGCACATCGGCACAAGTGTGCTTTCTCTCTCACTTCTCAGGGAAGACGTTCTGCAACCCCAGCTGACCTATGCCACTCACTCCTCCACAGCTTGGGGTCAGAGCGTGATGAAGCTCCAATCGATGAAGTGGGTTTCACGGCATCCTCTGTCCAGTCCCAACCCGAGAGACAGATGTGTGCAGGGGGAAGGCAAAGGCCCGAGCAAATCAACACCAGGCAGAGGGAGGAGGAACCCAATGATCCCCTCACCCATGGCTCCACACAACCCCTAGCCAGCCTCTGCCATCAGAGACTCTGATTCATTTCTCAACTCTATTATTTAACAGCTTACTTCAGAGCAAGAAAGATAAGGAGAGAAGCTTAAGTGTCTCTCAGGCTTGATTTCAGATCGTTAGCAAATTTGGATCTTGGAGAGGTTGGGTGCCGAGAGACTAAACCCTTCTATACCTTCTATATGCACATGGACACACACACACACATACACACACATGCACACATGCACACACGCACATACACTCACACACACATGCACACACACACACACACACACATGCACACACACACTCACACACCATTGCTAACTGTGATCTTTACAAAACAACTGCACTTCCCCAAACCACCAAAGGAAGAAAGGCTGCCTCATGATTTGGGTGAACCTAGCTACATAGCCAGGCTTTTCTGTGGAGCTGCAGCCACTTTTGTGCTCCCCTCTAAGAAGGACTTCTACACAAGCTGTTCGTTTCAAAGCTGAGGCAGAAAAGAGTCATCAGTGTGATGACCTTGTCCATTGAATTGGCTAGGCGGTGAGGCTAGGATGTTTAGTCGTTACTCTGCGTGGCTCTATGTGGTTGCTAGTCAGATGGGATTTCCATTCCCATCCTGGACTGAGGACAGTGAACAGAATGGACTCCACAATGGGGCAAAATAGAAGCCAAGCATCCAAGGCACTAATGGAGTGAATTCATGCTTCTAAGTAAGAAGGAAGTCTATTCACAGTGATGCCCAGGCTCCTCCTGAAGCTCCTCCTGAGCCCTAAGCTCGCAGATGCTGGGCCTGCACCTTCAGTCTTCAGAGCCCATTTTTAAAAGGACCCACACATATATAACATCCTCTGTTTCTACCTGTCCATTTGTTTCCATTTCCTAATGTACTCAGACTGACAGATTGGGAGAGACCAACCAGCATCCAAGACAGCCTCAATTCCCCCCTGGAAATGCACCCTTCCTGAGCAGCCAGTGAACAATGAAGGCTGGGAGGACGGGGTAGGTGCAGCACGTCTCTGAGAAGCTGTGAGTCTGCAGAGAAGTTAGACAGGGGAAGCCTAGGTCTCAAAGCAACAGAAACAGTACCAGGGGTTTAAGTAACCTTAGGAAAGAGATCAGACACGCGACCCAGAAGCAATAGGAAACAGAACTTAGAGACACAGGTAAGTGTGTATAGGTTGTGACAGGGTTTGTGGTAGAGGTAACTACATAAAAAGAATATGGATTCATGTCTTTCATTGTGGAAGACAGAGAAGGGAGAGGAAGAGTATGAGATATAAGAAATAAAGTCAGAGTATTTAGACCCTCGTGGGCACTTAGCCCAGTTAGGCTAATGACCATCCCCTTCCTGACCAAAGTGTGTCTCTCAGAGTTTTCATGTTGGAGAACTGGACCCAAGATCTCAGTACATGATGTAATTTGGAAACAAAGTCTTTTAAGGTCTGCTGAGAGGTTGTAATCTCATGCTGTTCAGGTCCCTATGGAAAGAGACTCTGAGGTTTTGACACACACGGAGGGAAGGTCATGTGTAGACACAAAGAGATGATGGTATAAGATCATGTATGGCCATAGTGAATGGATACAGACAAGCAAGGGACAGACATGGCAGGAGAAACCAACCTTGCTAACACCTTCACCTAAGCTCTCATTCTCCAGACCTGTGAAGAAAAATGGATTTTGATTGTTTGAGTCTGTGTCACATGGTATGGGCAAAAGGGGTGGCTCTGATGCATTCTTTACAGCTATCTGGTCACTCACGTTCTCTGAGCATCTACTCTGTGCTGCCTCTTCTGAGTAAAAGTAAGGGAGACTGAAAGGGTATTTGCTTCTGAGAACTTGTTCTCGTAGGAGAGAAGATTAAACCTAGGGGAACTTCTGAGGGTGATAATGCTCAGAATTAAAGAGGAGAGCTTGCTGAATGAGAAGCTCAGAGGATCTAGGCTACAGTCAGTGAAAGCATTTTATAGGAAGACATCAGACAGGAGACCTGGGAGACACAGAGGGGAAGGAAATAGGGGTCTAGGGCACGGAGAGCCCCAAGAACATAAGAGTCCTTAAGGATGGATGACTTCACTGTTCCAGGCTGTTGGAAGTCAAGCAAGTAAAAGAACTCTTCATAGACTATTTCCCCAGAAGAAGAATGCTGGACCCATCACATACAGACAAGCAAGTATACTCACATACACATATGAAACACTCCTTTTCCTGCATAACCAATGGCTGTCTTCTCTGTTGTAATCATCGATAGGTGATAGTGATGGTGGCAGTGGTAGAGGAGATGGTGATGGATTGTTGATAATGGTGGTAGCAGGCAGTACTGGTAGTGATTGATGATGGTGGTGGTGATCATGTGGTGGTGGTAATGATGTTGGTGATGATGGTGGTGGCAATGATGGTGATGATGGTGGTGATGGTGGTGGTAATGATGTTGGTGATGATGGTAGTGGTAATGGTGGTAGTGATGATGGTGATGATGATAATAGTGATAATGGTGATGATGGTGGTGGTGATGGTGATGGTGGTGACGACAGTGGTGATGATGGACAGTAGTAGTAGTGTTCAGGAGAGTGGTAGTGACTGTCTTAGTTACTTTTCTATAGCTGTGGTAAATATATTTTCAGAGGGTATGAAGAGTCTATGAAGGTGCAACATAGAAACAGCTGAGAGCTCACATCTTGATCCACAACCACGAGACAGAGAAAAGGGAGGACTGGGAGTCACACGAGTCTTTTGAAACTACAAAGCCCACCCTCAAAGATATACCCCCTTCCAACAAGGCCACACTTTCTAATCCTTCACAAACAGTCCACTAAATAGGGGCCAAATATTTAAACATGTGAGCCTGTAGAGACCATTCTCATTCAAATCGCCACACCGGTGATCATCACTATGGTGATGGTGGTGGTGGTGGTGGTGGTAGTCATACGTGAAGGTGGTGTGTCAAGTAAGAGTAACTCAAATTACTGAGCTTTCCTCAGACAACTGCTACCCTCTGCCATATGCTTGTAAGGTATGTACTTATTGTCAAGACAAAATCACTTGTATTAACCTTCGGGAATATTTTTTTCCATACAGCCCTCTTTCAGTAGTAGAGAAGCATCTTGACATGTACACAAGGGATGTCAGTGTTTCACAATGAACCATCTACAGTGAAGATATCTGAGAACAAAGCATTGGATACTGATGCAGGTAAACTAAGGACAAGTTCGGGCACATACCCTTCCTGCTGGGTCCAGTACAGACTCAGCTCATAATGGATCTGCACCTTGAGGTGGGCTTCTCTTGTTCAAGTTCAGGCTCCCTCCTTTGCTCCCCTTTTAGAGACAAGCCAGGGTTGGAGTGGGGGCTAGGGGGTTAGTGGAAGACAGTATGCAGAGTCAGGACACCCAGCTACAGTCACATGGCAGCTAGCACATAGCAAGTACAACACAACGTTCTTGCTTTTCTCTACACCCCTCTGTCTCCTTGTTTACTGAGAAAATAAACAACTTAAATTCTCCAGCAAGTTCCTCAGTTCTAACAAACTGGCTTAAAGAACCATGTTTTCCTCCCAGAATCCAGGTGGTGAACAGACTTCCCCATGCCATTTGTGCTTTTTCTTTTACCCCTAAAATTCGTGTAGACTGATTGACATTATCCAATGGTTCCATAATATTCCCATAAACATCACAGCCATTGACACAAAGCAGTATACCTCTTGAACTAAATCAAGATGTGATTAATGAACCCTGGTTATCAAATACTTGGTTTTCTTTTTGACCCTCTATTACAGAGGTTCTCAACTTTGCTAATGCCACCACCCTCTAGTACAGTTATTTATGCCATGGTGACCTTCAACAACAACATTATTTTCATTACTGCTTCATAACTGTAATTTCCCTGCAGTCGTGAACTGTAACATAAATATCTGTTTTCCAGTGGCCATAGGCAAGCCCTGAGAAAAGGTCATTCTACTCACAGGTTGAGATCTACTGCTCTAGAGGGTATCAGATGACTGAGAACCAAATCTCCTTTACCTAAAAGTATTCTCATCCCAACACTTATAAGCAAGAGTCTTCTGGTTTCTTGGATTTGGGCCAATAAGCAGACCCTCCTGTTATAGCCAGCATGTCCCCAGGAGCAAACACCTGTGTTTAGGGGCATCGATCTCTTTGAATGGGGATGCTAAAGTGTGCTAATCCCTTGCCCAATCAGGAGGACGTAGTGGAAGATGAACTAGTGCGACTGACTATTACTGGAGCATCATTAAAATACCCTAGGAGCCACAGTGCTAGTGAAGCCACCACCCACATCTTCAAACCACATGACCCAAGCAAGTATATGATAGTGGTAGGGGATTCTTGAGAGAAAAAGTACTTAAACTGGGAGGTGAACAACAACATAGTAATCAATTAAGCTTCCTACTCTTTCGATAAATAAAATTAGAACGAAACTTCCTTAGCTCAGTTCTCAGGGCCTTTATTTTATATCCCAAAAGTGAAGTTCAATGCCCCACTGCCGCCCAGGAGAAGCTGCATATGAAGTGTCTCCTTCACTTAATTAGTGGTCCTTCTATAGAAGCCCCTTGTTCTCACCAAACCCACCAATTGCCTCATACTAATACCTTACAACACTGGTTCTCATCCTGTGGTCGAACCCTTCAGGAATCCAATGTCCCTGTCACAGAGATTGCCTTCAGAAAACAGATATTTACATTGTGATTCATAACAGTAGCAAAATTACAGTTATGAAGTAGCAATGAAAATGGTTTTAAGGATACGGGTCACCACAACATGAGGAACTATATGAAAGGGCCACAGCATGAGGAGGTTGACGACCTCTTCCTTTAGAACATGCTCTTCTGCTTTACCCTTCCTGACAGCCTAGGCAGTTGCTCTGAATTTTCTGTCTCAGTTTCTCCACCAGACATCTAGAAAGATCCACACATCTCCTTGGTCTCTGAGCATGGCTGACTTCAGGAACTCTAGAGAGGTAGTCATGTTCTCTCGCCTCCATCACCCAACAGCAGCAAACTATCCTTGTGATGGATGACCATTGGTTTGTAGATTCCTGCCCTCCCCCTGCTGGACCAGAACAGAACTGTGGACATAGCAAGGAGACATCTCATCCCTGCCCCAGAAGCTGACTGGCAGCTGGGTCTCTCCAGCAGGTAGCAAACTGTCTCCCTAGAACTGACATCTGGAAGTAGGGTAGATAAATGGCTTCCTCTGGGGTACCTATTTATCTGATTGAAGCAAAGCAGGGTTGGCTACAGGATTTGGCTCTGTGTTATGAGATAGCGGCGGTCTTTGATGGGAAATAAAAGCCACATCAATTGGCTCTTTTGACTGCATCTGAATACTTAGGCTTAATATTCATACCTTAAAGTTTGTAGACCAGTCAGAGCATTGCTGTGTGCTTCAGAAGAGTCTTCTTTTTTAATATCAAATGAAGAATATTTTATTTCCTAGTGAACAGGTGTGCATGTGATGCAGTGTACACACACTGGTAAGAAGGAGTCATGGAGAGCACACATCGAGAATTTTCCAAAAGCCATAAAGTTTGGCTCAGTTCCTAATGCAGAGAGAGGGCAGAGGCATAAATCGGGAAGTGAGGAAGGGCTCAGTGAAATTCCTAGAATCTTTAGAATCAAAATGAAGAAAAGTTGTGCAGTGGCCAAATGATATTAAACATTTAATATCCTGTCTGAGTGCAAAAGAAAACTGAACAGGATCCCAGAACTTCACAGCTCCATCCCCAGAAACTCAGCAGTCTGTGGCTTGGGGAAGGCTTTAGATGACATAGTGGGTATCTCTGAAACCCCATCCTGTCTCCCCTCACCTGGCTCTGGAGGGGGAAGCCGAAAAGCAGCTTGGTCTACATGCATGCACGCCATTCCAGGCCTGAGCCTTGGAGGGAAAATCCCAGGAGCCTACATAGGAAATCTATACCTTGGCATGGCTGCCAAATGGCTTCCATATTAGAAGTCCAGAGAGGTCAGTTCTGTCTGCAAATGGGCTGGTGCTTTCCAAGAAAGACACAATTACCCCAGGAACTCGAGGGAGCGGGGGAGCAAAAACAGGCAACACCCAGCTTCCTACAAAAGAGGCATTTCTGGTTCGTAACTGTAACATAAGGACATTTGGCTTGCACCCATTCCTGCTGTGTAGTTCTGTCTTCAGAGGACTACTGGCCAGAGCCCAGTACTTCCCCTCAAGCCCCCAACAATAGGTAGCACTGCCCGAGTCTACAGTGAGCCTGAAGAAGCCACGCCCACAGGAAAGTCAGATGCCTGGGCCCAGGAAAAGTTGAGGAAGTTTAGAGGAAACAAGCAGAGGAAACGGAGATGATGGCTTTCGATTGGGTGCAAAGGGTCTTAGGTCTCCGGGGACAGCAGTCATAAGTGAGAGAGCATGTCATCCCTGAGTCCGTTAGCGTCTGTCTTCTCTCCTAGCACTGTGATAAAAAGTTCACACAGGGGCATCTTACGGAAGGAAGGTTTATTCTAGCTCACAGCTCCCAGTCAGAGTCCATCATTGAAGGAAAGTAGAGGCAACAGAAGCTTGAAGCCAGTGTGCTGAGAGCAGAGGACTGAATGCACGTATGGCTGTACTTAGATGACTATACTTTTCATATATGCAAAGACCCAAACTCAGGGATCGTTAGCACCCATTCCAGGCTTCATCTCCCCACCTTAATTAGTCCAGTCAAGACAAATCCCCACATGCATGCCCACAGAACAACCTAGTCTAAAGAACCCAACTCTGGGGCTGGAGAGATGGCTCAGTGGTTAAGAGCACAGACTGCTCTTCCTGAGGTCCTGAGTTCAAATCCCAGCAACCACATGGTGGCTCACAACCATCTGTAATGGGGTCTGATGCCCTCTTCTGGTGTGTCTGACAGCTACAGTGTACTCATATACATGAAATAAATAATTCTTTAAAAAAAAACCCACTCTGGGACTCTTCCCAGGAAACTATAGGCTTGTCACATTCACAATTGTCACTAACCACCACCAGAAGACTGGAAGGGACACTACATCCATTATGAAGAGTTTTTTAGCTGAGTTTCAGGAGAGCCTTGTGACTATGGCTGTTAGCACGGAAAACTCTGCCTCACAGATAGGCGTGAGGTATGTGGAGGGTCAAAGGGAGAGGCCAAAGGAACAGAAAGGTGTCTCCTGCTGTCACCAGCGAGCAAACGCTCATGTGGCCAAGTGGGCACAGGACATCTGTAGAGAGCAGCGAGTGACTGAGAGATCCTTGGCTGGAAGACAAGACGCGCTATATTAAGTGAGGTAACCCAGGCTCGGGACGACACCAGTGTTCGCTTTTCAATTTCGAGCTGTGCATATCGATGTGGGAGTGTGGGGATTTGAATGCCAGGAAAACAGAAAAGGACCCGGGAGAGGGGGAAATGACTTTCAGCCAAAACTACCCTATATTTAAATCCCTCTAAAAGTTATGTACTCTGTATTTAAAACCTAAAAACGTCATGATTGATTGGATTAGCATCTGAACATTTATGAGGAATCTTAAACTCCTGGTTACACTTGCTTGCAGGCACACCATCTCTTCTGATTAGGGAGGCTACTGAATTTGTTGTGGTTCTCTATATTTTTTGGTTGTGTTTCCTGTTTCTATAACATTCAGCTATTTCCATCGACTTTCATTTTTACTTTGGTATCCTTCACCTTCCATTAATTCTTATTATATGAAGTAAGTCTTCTAATAAACAATTATGTATTTTTAAAATATTAACCATTTTAAGAAAGACAAGAAGATCCCAGGGCAAGAGACAACTATAAAGTTTGTAACAGGTGAATTTGTGTCTTGCCAATCAATCTCTCAAGCCATTGATGTTGACTCTCTCTCTCTCTCTCTCTCTCTCTCTCTCTCTCTCTCTCTCTGTGTGTGTGTGTGTGTGTGTGTGTGTGTGTGTGTGTGTATGTGTGTGTGTGTGTCCTTGTGTGCTGTTCTCACTAGACACCATTCACAAGTTTCAGTTCAGAGAGAATACAGCTAAGAGAGCGTGTGAAGAAAGATGAGAGGAATATCAGATTATATTCCTTGGCATCAGAGCTGCCAGGACTGAACTGTGTTCCTCCCACTCCCTGTGCCGAGGTCCTTTCTGCTCCCTGCACATACTATATCTTTGTAAAGAGACAATTCGGTTTAAATGATTATGAAGGTAGGGTCCAGAGCCGATAAGATCAATGTCTTGTCCTTTTAAAAGATGTCAGAGATCAACCTTTCCATGGTGACAGCATGCAGGGAGACGCCCAAGAGCCTGGAAGAGGATTTGGCCAGAAACCACAGCAGTTCTGTGATCTTGGACTTCCCAGCCTGCAGACATGTAACGAGGGTCTGTCTATAAAGCTCCTCCATGCCCACTCCAAGACCATGACCCTTATTAAAGCCCTGAGATAATTAAAACAGGGGGAAGAAGGTGGTCAGGGCCGAGGAAGGTATAGATGACTGAAGGAATTATGGGAACAAATAAAAGGCTTATGGGAAGGTTGTAGGACCAAGACAGCAGCAGTGATGACCTCAGAGACAGAGGTAACCTGCTCACTGGGTCACTGGGGTAGACATGGCCCACATAGGACTCTGGAAACAGCTGGTGTGAGATAACCCAAATCTCTGTCATATTTCATCAGGAAGCCAAGGAATGCCAATTAAATGTTTGCCTTTATAAGAGTAGCCTTGGTCATGGTGTCTCTTCACATCAGTGAAACCCTTACTAAGACAGAAGTTGATATGGCTATGATAGACCTGACCATGATTTTGTTTGGAGGAATGTAGACTTTGGAACTTTGGATTAGTAAAGAAATGGAATGCTTTAAGTTGAAATAGATGGTCCACACTAATAGAAACATGGAAGACAGTTGTACTAAGGGTAATTTGAACTGTAGGGACCTGCTCAAGAGGTTTGAAAGAAGTGTTTTAGTTTGTTGCCTGGAGATTGTTCTTGTGATATTTGGGTGAAAAATGTGGCTGTTTCTTTTCCTTGTGTGAAGAGTCTGCCTGTGGCTAAAGTAAAGAGATTTAAATTAATTGTGTTAACAAAGGAAATCGCAAAAAAAAAAAAAGTATAACATAGACACTGTCATGTGATTCACTCTTATAAAGACTGGTTTGTTCAAGTCTAGCAAGCTTATAAAGGAAAACTACAAAAAATATGGTTCAAGTATTAAAGGGGCACCAGGAAGTAAAATGGAGCTAAATCTTGTGTTCAAGCATATTTAATGAATTAAGGGAGTGGTGACCTCAGGAAAAGATTCTACAGGTAAGCTTATAGTTCATGTGTCTACAGTTGACCAGGGGATAGTTATATCATGTTAAGCACTATTTTGACCTGTTTATTGTTTTCATTTGGACGTAAGGAAATATGATTGTGTATCAAGTTGACAAGGGATGGATTGTGATGGCTATTCTTAGTTGTCAATTCAACTATATCTAGAATGAACTACAATCTAAAACTTTTAAAGATCTTGTGAAAAGGTGGTAAAGAAAAGGTTAGATCCAGGCATGGTGGTGCATCCAGGAGACAGAGGCAAGCATATCTCTGAGTTCAAGGCCAGTCTGGTTTAGAGCAAGATCCAGGTAAAGAAAAGCGTATGTCCAGGTATGAGAGTACGCACCTTTAATCGGGGGACTCAGGAGACAGAGGCATGCAGATCTCTGAGTTCAAAGTCAATCTACAGGGCCAGTTCCAGGATAGTCAAGGTTTGGCAGTAAAGGAAATCATTGAAAACAGAAAACTGGTAAAGATGTAATATAACAAGGGGGCCATGTTCTAGCCCCTGCAAGCAGCATAACTTGGTAGCTTCAGATGTGTGGTTCTTGCTTTAGAGTCAAGAATACAAAGGATTACTGGGACAAATGATGCTGGTTAGAGTAGAGCTAAGAAATTAGCTGTGGTTAAGAAGAGATGAGCATCACTGGGGTGAAATCTCTGGGCTGTGTTTTCTGAGAGCACGAAGAAGCTGTGTTCCAGAAATAGACAAGGTTGTACCTCATGCTGGCAGCTAGAATTGGTAAGAGTCACCCAGGTACTGGTTTCCAAGGGATGAAGGAGTCATGGTGAACAGCTGAAAATAGGCACTATGAGAGGCCAGGAAAGGCCATTGGTGAAGGTGAAGTCTCAGTGATAATTGAAGGGCCAGGACTGAAGGGGTCATGCAAGGGAGTTGGGACTTGGCACCATGAAAAAAGCCTGTAAGAAGCTATTGGTGGAAGTGCAACCCAGTTTCAGCAGAAGAACCCAGCATGTTGGAGATGCCAGCACCATGGAATTACTATCAAGAACAGCAACAGCAGTGCAGTGGAGTCAACCAAGGCCTGGAGTATTATAGAGGCCAGAGCTGGAGACGTGATCCAAGCCCTTTGGAGGAGCCCAGAAGATCATGTGTGGATCCCAGACATTGGAACAAGAAGCTTTGAAGTTACATATAAAAGAGACACGTGCTCCACTATGTTCATCGCAGCCTTATTTATAATAGCCAGAAACTGGAAAGAACCCAGATGCCCTTCAACAGAGGAATGGATACAGAAAATGTGGTACATCTACACAATGGAATATTACTCAGCTATCAAAAACAACGAGTTTATGAAATTCGTAGGCAAATGGTTGGAACTGGAAAATATCATCCTGAGTGAGCTAACCCACTCACAGAAAGACATACATGGTATGCACTCATTGATAAGTGGCTATTAGCCCAAATGCTTGAATTACCCTAGATCCCTAGAACAAAGGAAACTCAAGACGGATGATCAAAATGTGAATGCTTCACTCCTTCTTTAAATGAGGAAAAAGAATACCCTTGGCAGGGAAGGGAGAGGCAAAGATTAAAACAGAGACTGAAGGAACACCCATTCAGAGCCTGCCCCATAGGTGGCCCATACATATACAGCCACCCAATCAGACAAGATGGATGAAGCAAAGAAGTGCAGACCGACAGGAGCCGGATGTAGATCGCTCCTGAGAGACACAGCCAGAATACAGCAAATACAGAGGCGAATGCCAGCAGCAAACCACTGAACTGAGAATAGGTCCCCCGTTGAAGGAATCAGAGAAAGAACTGGAAGAGCTTGAAGGTGCTCGAGACCCCAAAAGTACAACAATGTCAAGCAACCAGAGCTTCCAGGGACTAAGCCACTACCTAAAGACTATACATGGACTGACCCTGGACTCTGTCCCCATAGGTAGCAATGAATATCCTAGTAAGAGCACCAGTGGAAGGGGAAGCCCTGGGTCCTGCTAAGACTGAACCCCCAGTGAACTAGACTATGCGGGGAGGGTGGCAATGGGGGGAGGTTTTGGAGGGGAACACCCACAAGGAAGGGGAGGGGGGAGGGTGATGTCTGTCCGGAAACCGGGAAAGGGAATAACACTTGAAATGTATATAAGAAATACTCAAGATAATAAAAAAAAATAAAAAAAAATAAAAAAAAAATAAAGAAGCTTTGAAGTTGAAGTTGCCTTAGAGATGATAAGATGTTAGAGATTCCAGAGCTGTGGGACACTTGCCAAGGAAAACTGCTGACAGGGAGCAGAACCATCCCAAAAGAAAGATTTGTGTTGCAGTCAAAAAAGCTAAATTGGATTTGGACATCAGACATGGAGATACAGAGTTTAGAGCTTGCCCAGTTGGCTTTTGGTCTTGCTTTGGTCAAGTATTTCCACACTATGACATTTTAGAATGGTAATGTGTATCCTGTTATGTTGCAAGCATGTGATCTGCTTTTTAATTTTGATTTTATAGGGGACTATAGTAAAGAGATTGCATGAATCTCAGAAAAGACCATGGTTTTTCCCACCAATTCTCTCCAGGACATTCTGTAGGGAGAAACCTTATCAAGTGCACTCTGCCTGGCCCATCCATTGTCAGAACCAGTATTCATGGACGTGGAGGACATATGTTTGGCTCATGTCACTCTGTCCTCCATATTCTTGCCACAGTAAAGACAGATTCCATGAGGAATTCAGCATTTCACAATGTCCCTTCCGCTTGAGTCCCTTTCCAACCAATGAGAACAAAACTAAGCTCTGCCTGTTCATTTGAGGAGACTCTAGACTGATATAACACATCAACCCGCCACAACAGCTTCTATTTCTGAGAAGTACTTTATTGCAATTCTTTAGGTTGGCACTGTCTTCAAAATCCTGGGCTCCAGCTTCTGTAAAGCAATGTAGACTGCAGATGTCCCCAGAGATGGCCAGGCTCTCTCCGGAACTTCACAAAGAACTTTTCTCGTGTTGCCTGTGTGCTGTCAAGCTCAGCAGGTAAAAATGCTCCTGGATGCTTCCACTTCAGATTTGATTTGGGTATTTCTATTCATCAGTGAATTAGTTCTAGCAAAATGAGAAGAAAAATGTCACCCTAAGCCCAGACACATGTCAGAAGATGCCAAAAGTGTGGAACAGAATCCAAAATAAAGATGTAAAGATCCAGTGTCTCTTCCTGGAAATCAGGTGGTGGAAGGTGCCTCTAAAGAAAAGGCTCTGTGGTATTGCTCTGCTGTTCTCCTGGCTAGATCTGACCTCTTGGATAGGACAGTGGCAGCAGAGGTGAGAAACATTCTGGCTTTTCCAAAGGGTAACATAAGAGGAAGAGAGCCTCTCCAGCTCTTAGGCTTTCGAGAGGGTAAAGACAGTGCAGTCATCAAGATTTGTAATGGGGATGCTCCCTTCGAGAACATTCTCTAAGTAGGGATCCAGGAAGAGTTCTGGAGTGGGTGATTCTGTGACTCATTTCCCTGTCCTGGTCTTCCCACCTCCTACCCACCCCTCCACCTACCCTTTTGTCCTCCTTCCCAGCCCCAAGTTAACAGCAGCTCAAGTCTCTCTTCTACTCCTTGTGAGTCCTTTAATTTCCTTGTCTTCACTCTTGTGAGAGCGAATGGCTTTCTCCACATTTATGAACTCGTGTGTGGCACCTGTGCATTGGACTGAGTACAATGGAATTTACCATCCAAACTGGGAACAGACTTTATTATGACACTCCAAAGAAACCAACACCACAAAAACGCTCCTGAGGACAAACCAAGATTAGCTGTTACAAAACCTCAATCTGTAGCTTGAGAGGAAGGAGATGAGTATATGCCATGTGTGCCACATGCTGTTGGCTCAGGATGCCTATATTCCATGTCAGTAAACCCATGGATTCTTCCCTTTGCCTCTGTCCCCTACTCTCTGGTTAGTTATAGACATCTTCCCTGCAGAGGAGAGGGCTGATCCATCACCCCAAGCCAGGCTCCTACTTTAGAGTAAAAGATCCTTAAATGAACATGGGTTGTCTCAACTCATAGGCAGGAGCATCAGTCAGGGAAGGAGATGTTTCATTTGGAGTCTGAACTTTGTATCTGTAGACTGAAGAGTTGTATAATAGTAAGTATGCAATATAGATTTTTGAAAATGGGCTCAAGGTGGAGTTTTTTTTAAAAAAATGGCCCTGGGAAAAGAAAAGAAAAAAATGACCAGTCCATTCTATTCTTGGGAATTCAAAGACTTCCTATCTTACATTCCCCCTTTATAGATAAATAAACTGGGGCCTAGAGAGGTTGGACATCTTGCCCAGGGCCATAGGGATGATAAATGGAGCATCCCTAGTCGGTCTGACTTGAGGCCTCACAGGTAATTTTTTCCTTTGCTCTGTGAAACTGGCTAGTCCTAGATGATGAGACATAATTAGTCCTTAGTCAAGGATAACTTTTCTCTAATCTGCAGAAAGGCAGAGTAGTGGGACTAGGGAAGACGAGGGAGACAGCTCCACTGATAAAAAGCTCCCTGAGAAAGCGTGGGGGCATCCCCCAGAATGGACCTGAGGAGACAGTATCAGGGGTTTGTTTCTGTAATCTCAGTACAGGAAAGGCAGAGCCAGGCAGGTCCCTGGAGCTCACTGGCCAGCCAAATCCAGCCACTCAATGGCTTCCAGGTCCAGCAAAAGGACTTGTGTCAAAAGATAAGAGATACAGTAGAGAGCAACTGACTAAAGCAGCTAGTAGCTAGTGCTCTATACATGCATGCATCTCACACACACACACACACACACACACACACACACACACATTTGCAAACATACGCATACATATACAATTCGCACTAAGTAAGACAGACTAGCTTAGGAATAAAAAGGGGTAGGTAATCTATGAGTCACATAACCCAACATGGTTGTTCAAGGATACAGACAGAATCAAGGATGAGTTCTATCGTTGGTCTCTCTGAGACTCTGAGCCTCTGAGACAGAATCAAGGATGAGTTCTATCATCGGTCTCTCTGAGACTCTGAGCCCCTGACTCGCCTCTACTGCATCCCGTACCCTCAAGCAGTTTGTGTTCACGTGACTGGAACAAGGCCACCAACAGCCCTGGACTCAGGCTTCCTCAGCTACCTCCTTCGTGTTTGCATACCCATATGCACCCTTAATCCACTCCACCTTAGACAACCCCAAAAGTAGGTTCAGACGGGGCCAGTCAATCACATGTCCATAAGCAAGCAGTCAATGGGGTGGATGAAGATATGAGGGTCTGTGATTGGTCCAACTCTAGCCTAGTTCCCATACTAGCCAATCAGTGGGGCTGGAATCACAGAATCTGGGAAGAAAGTGGATGCTTCTATCCAACTTAAAGAAAATATAAACAGAGCTTACAGGATGTCTAACATCACTTCTTCACACAGTTATTTCCTTTATCTTGCTTTAATGTTGTTTTATACACATATCCTTTGTCACTGAATTATCACTTTTTTTCCCTAAAGCAGTTACCAAACTCCAACTTCAGCAAAGGCAGCAGATAAATTTTATACGTGTCCTGCATTCTTCATTTTCTCACGCTGACATTGGGTCAAAGACAGGGCAACAGCCATTTGACAGGGCAGTTGTGAATAAGAATGGCCCCCACAGGTTCATGTATTTGAAAGCTTAGTTGACAGGAAGTGGCACTACTTAAAGGATTAGGGGGTGTGGCCTAGTTGAGGTGGGTGTGGTCTTGTAGGAGGAAGTGTGTCACTGGAGCTGGGCTTTGAGGTTTCAGCTGCTCAATTCAGGGCCAGGGGCTCCCTCTTTCTTCCTGCTGCCTGTGGATCTAGATATAGAATGATCAGCTCCTTCCACAGCATCATGTCTGACTGCACTCTGCCATGCATACTGTGATGGTTTGCATATGCTTGGCCCAGAGAGTGGCACTATTAGGAGGTGTGGCCTTGTTAGGGAAAGAGTGTCACTGTGGAGATGGGCTTGGGGACCCTCTTCCTAGCTGCCTGAGGATGCTCAGTCTGTTCCTGGCTTCCTTCAAGTGAAGATGTTGAACTCTCAGCTCCTCCTGCACCATGCCTGCCTGGATGCTGCCATGTTCCTGCCTTGATGATAATGGACTGAACCTCTGACCCTGTAAGCCAGACCCAATTAAATGTTGTCCTTTATAGAACTTGCATTGATCATGGTGTCTGTTCACAGCAATAAAACCCTAACTAAGACACATACCACCTTGATGATAATGGACTAAACCTCTGAAATGGTAAGCCAGCCCCAAGTAAATGTTTTCTATCATAAGAGTTGTTGTGGTCGTTGTGTCTCTTCACAGCAACAGAACAGAATAGTGACTAAGACAGAGGTTATAACAGAAACCCTGGCTCAGACTTTAAGCCAAGCATTGCAGGATAATCTCTGTATTATAAATTAAAGATGTTAGGGTTTCTTCTTTTCTCCTGGAAATCATTCCCGCTTAGCATCCAATCACCTTTACCTAGGTCAGCTTTTCTGGTATTCATTTTGTCATGGGCAGAGGACACTAAGGCAAAAAATAAACTATGCTGTTTGCCTTTCTTTCTTCCAAAAGCCAAATCCCTGGAGAGAGAATGAGCTAGAGATAAGAGAAAGAGGAGCTGAAGAAGTTGAAAGTTTCCCCTTCCTGCCTCCTTACCTCAGCCCAAGGGATAAGGAAGGTAGAGCCAGGAAGAGAAAAAGACAGACACTGGAGACTCTGAATGACGGGGACTGTGGCACCCATTTCCACGTGGGATTTTTTTAAATCTTTGACTAGTTAAAGCACAAGACCACTGCCTACGTGGAGCCCCAATGATAAGTTGCAACTCTCGGGAATAAATGATGTCCAGGAGTAACCCACAGCTTCCCAGAGGACCATGGTCAGCCTTAAACTCTCAGGGTCCCTACGCCTGTCTAGTCTAGAAAGAACCCTTAAGCTTTGTGGGCCAGACAAGAGAGCCAGACTCTTGGAACCTAGCAAAATCCGAAGAGAAAGCAAGTTAGACTCTGTGCTGCCTGAGGCTGATGTAGCCAAAAAGGAAATAACTAATTTAAGGGCTGATTCATTTCCATGTGAATTCATAGAATAAGCTTTGTGCTTTCTGCTCACTCAGTCCATGTTGCAGCAGAAAACTGGGCCATGAGCGTGGTTATACTTCCTACTTACTACCTCACAGCCGCTGCCGACCAGGAGATGGTTTTCATGGGCACCATCTACTCTGCCAACGAGGTCAAGTTAAGGTCTCCTGTAATCTTCGTGAAGACCTGAATGTGACTCTGTTTTCAAGAGACTCTCATTTATTTACCATCCTTTAACCACCATCAAATGAACAGAAAACCTGTCGACCTATCTATGGGATACATTTCTCCACCCAGTGTTTGAAAGCCAATACTGCAACCCTTCATCTTTAATTCCTTCCTATCTGTGCTTTGCTTGGAGCCCAAGAGAAGACACTGGACCCAGCAGTTCCTGCCGTTGAGGAAGTAAGGGTATTACCCAGGCTTTTCCCTCCAACCTCCCCATCCTTCTCTGAATTCCCATTGCATCTGGGGTTTCCCTGCGTGTCCCAGCTTGGTGTAGTAACAAGCCTCTCGGGAGATCCCAGTCCTAAGTCCTGCCTCCCATGGCCTAGGGTTCTCTGGGTGCTCACTCAACCACCACCTGCCCAGCTTGAATGTGGGTTCCAAGGACCCACAAAAATCCTGCAGGGATAGCTGTCTGGGCTCTCATGTGAAATTCTACTATTGCGTGTAAACACAGATGGTTATTAGCAGCGCTCAGTCCCTTGCATCTGCAGGAAAGGGGCTCCTGGTTTTCTCTTGCTGTCAACAGGGAAACAGGTTAGAGAAACTACTCTTCTGTCTCTGTCAGGAGTCCATGAGGCCACTCCACAATCAAGTTTCAAGGTGGTTCTGCTTTCTTCAAGGCCAACAGTATCTGCTGCTGTCGGACTTCCCAGTCAGATCAGGACACTCAGGACACTCCCATTTTAGACTCAGAGATAACCAATGTGGTGCTTCATCAATATTAGTAGCATCTTTTCTTTTCTTCTTTTTTTTCCATAACACAATTCAGACACCCCTGAGCTGGCCCTACTGGCTTGACACACAGCTCTCCTGTTATGGGAGATTAAAAGCAACATGCACTCAGTAGATGCTATTCTTTACTTGGGCATCTATACGTATGTGTGCTGTGCCTGTTTACATGATCATAGGCACATGGGAGCAAATGAGTGCATATGTGTGGATGCAGAGGGTTGATGTCCACTGCCTCAGTTGATCTCACTTTATTACAGATGCAGTGTCCCCCAGTTCGGCTAATCTGGCTACCCATCTTGTACAGGGGATTATCTGTCTCCTGGGGTTACAGACTGACTTCCAGACCAGACCAGCTTTCATGTGGTACCAGGGATCCACAAGCACTGTAACCATCAAGCCACTCTGAATTTAGAATTCAATCCCTTCAAACTAACCATACACGGTGCAATTGTTCCTCATGACACCCAACTGTAAGATGATCTTGGATCCCCAGCCAGCTTAAGATGATCTCAGTTGAGTTACAAGGTGTGCATGGTAAGCACAGTTGGACCTAAAATATCTTCTACTGCCCAGAGGTTAACCAGGATATGACTCCATCTTAAGTCAGCGAGCATCTGCATACCCAAAGGAGTGCCATCTCACACCTTCAAGGAGTCTTATCACTGAAGGAGGAGTGCTCCAGAGAGATTAAACATGAGGGCAGAGCTGGGAATGGGGGCCATCTTCAACTTCTATTTCCCAAATATGTGCCACTCCTTTGGTTCTCAGAATGATTCAGTGAGTTAGGGGGTATGCTTAACTCTGGTTACAGATGTCTTAAGGAATCAGAGTAGATATTTTACCATCAGAAAGATTTAGAGCGCCATTCGACTCTATGTAGCTTGCTGAACACCAATCACTCATGTACCAGACACTATGTTGGGTCAATACAAAGCTATTGAGCAGCAGGGTATATAATAAACAGCTATACACAAGGAGAGTCAACCTTAACTCAGGACCATGCATCAACCCTTTTCAACAAAAACCTATGGAAGAGCGGTGTCTACTCCCATTGACTTTCATTTTATTATGTGTAAAATGAGGCTGAGAAAGTTCAGATGATGATCTCAAAGCTAGTAGGGTCATAACTTCTAAATTCAGAGGACTCTACCGCTGTGAATCATAACATTGATGGATTCAGTACCTGGCTCTCAATAAGAAGACTCTTGCCTTTTAAAAGACACCGAGAGAACTGAAAAGGAACAGTATTCTATCCATTTGGACTAATGTAGAGAATACTGGGTCACCAAAGGAAAAAACGAAACAAAAAACAAATGTCCCATACTCGTGAAGGCTAGAAGACCCAAGGTTTAGTGGTAGACAGGTTGGATATCTGGTAAAGGCCTCTTTCTGTGCCCTCTTATGGTAGAAGGAACAAGCAGTTCTCTAGGGTCTGTCTAGGGAAGGACACTCATCTCATTCCTAATGTTTCTGCTGATAAGACCTCATCACTTCCTAAAGACTCCACCTCCAAACACTACCTTGTGGGGTTAGGATTTCAACACAGGAAAAGCCAGAAGACACAAACCTGCAGACCATAGTAGAAAGCATCCCACTAGGATTGGTGACCCCATCTAGGATGGGCAGGGCTGTCTCTATCTACCAGCAGGATCTCCAGAAAAGAAACAAGGAGGAAATCCGAGCAGAGTACATGCAGACACAATGGCTGGATCCTGCTCGGAGGGTCATACTCTTTACTCAGCCTCAGGAGAATATGTCCTGATTCCTCTGAGTTTCTCCTTGGAGCCCCAAAAGTAAGGTTGAGTACTTAGCAGGACATGCCACCTGCCAAGAAATATACTTTCCCCAAGGACTCCTCCAGATGAGTGCTCTCAGCACCTTACCTTTTGGGGGCCACTTGAGACCCATGGAGACGTGTTTGGTTGATTGATCTATGGAGCAGACTTGACTGATGAGCCTAAGGTAGAAACCAGCGATGCAGATGCATCTTGCAATGCGTAGGAGCAGTATCTGTGTTCGGATCCAGCCAAAACACCTAATCAGCCCCCACTTACCCATAGGTTGAAGATCACACTCCATAAAGTTACAATCTCAAGAGGAGGCAAAGCCTTTGGGAGGTATTTGGGTCTCGAATGGGGATTCTTGGTGAGTGAAATTCAGACCCTTATATCCTACTTAGTTATAAATGTCAACAGATACAGTTTAGAGTCATCTAATAGGGGAATCTCAGTTGAGCAATTGCTCAGATAAGATTGACCTATGGGCATATCTGTGAGAAATTGTCATGATGACTAATTGATATAGCCCACTGTGGGCAGCACTATCCCTAGGTAGGTAGCTCTGGGTGATATAAGATAGCTGGCTGAGCAGTAGCTTGCAAGTAAGTAAGCTAGCAAGAAACATTCCATCATGGCTTCTATTTCAAGTTCTTGCCTTGACTTCTCATTCTTGCTTCCCTCAGTGATAGACTGTGATGTGTAAGTGGAAACAAAGCTTTCCCTCCCCCTAAGTTGCTTTTGGTTAGAGTGTCTTATCATAGTGACCAAATGAAACAAGCATCAGAAGAAAACACAAGCCAGGTGTAATGGTGTATGACTATGATCTCAGCTCTTAAGCTGCTGAGCCAAGAGGATCATGAGTTTGAGACCAACCTGAGTTACGTGGAAAGGGCCTGTCTCGAGTAAACAAATGAGCAAACAAACAACAGATAAGATGTTGCCATCTCTGCTCTTGGTCATGTAAAGGCATAATGGCGGCCATCTACAAACCAGAAAACAGTTCTCACCAGATAGGACAACACCTTGACTCTCAACCCCCAGAACTGTGTGAGATAAATATTTGTTATCTGAGCCATCTGCTCTATGGCACTGTTGAGGCTTGGTCTGTTGTTATGTATTGTAATGCTAAATTCTATGCCAGAAGGTCTAAAAGTACTAGTCACTTTGTTCCTTGATTTAAAACTATTGGTTAATTAAAATCAGTGACAGCCATTTACTGGAAGGATTAGAGATAAGTAGAATTTGAGTTACATGGTTAGGAGTGGAGAAGAGAGAGGAGAGAGGAGAGGCAAGGATGAGAGACAAGGAGGGGAAGGACCATGAGCACATGGCCAGGAGAAACAGCAAGTATTTGGGCTACACCACTGGGGAGGTAGCTAGGTTGGGAGTTAGAACAGTAGATTAGGGATTCCCCACCAGTAATTGTCAAGGCCAAATAAAATAATCGTAGTCTGAGTTTGATTTATTTGCAAGATAGTCAGGGGCACATTTAAATTGGTTGTGCTACACGGCTTGTTCGTGACAGCCACTCAGAGATGCATCTCTAACAACAATTGTGCTAAGGTCATGACACTGTTCAAGTCTGCCCACACTCACGCTTTGTGCTGTCACATAGTCAGGGACAAATGTTATTGTCAGTGTCGGGTCTCTGCCTCTTTGACAAATGCCTACAGATATTCGCCATCTTGCAATCAAACCCAGCATCATTGGCCAGGTACTCTGGGAAATTGAGTCACTTGCCCAGCTGTGAAGACAGTGAACAAATTCCATGACCATAGAACAAACATTCGATGAGTTTGTAAAAGTTTGGTGCTGTGGTGAAAAACATCTGCCAATTTGCCATGGGCAGTCCTGTTGGCTCAGCGTGAGTCACATTGTCCTTGCCAGGGTGATGGCTGGAATGATTAATCCACCCTGTTGGGGCCTGGCCTCTCCAGGCTCTGTTCCCATCTGGGTCCCACCCTACTCCTATCAGAAGACTCAGACAGCCTGTGGAGGGTGGAGATGGGCTCAGGGCACAGCGTGTTCACAGTCTGGCCCACTCAAAGTTACAAAGCTCAACAAAACAAGAAACAGACGAGGTGCCCTAGGGAGGGTAAGCTCAGCAGAGGCTCTATGTGGGGCCAACCTGTGAGGACAAGTCTGACCTGAGAGCTGGCAGAGCCTTTATCCTTGGGCCATCTGCCTGACACAGGGAGCATACCAGGTTGCTTTCCTACCTGGCCCCAGCAGCATTCCCACCGTCTGGGGAGGGCTACACAGACTCAGCCCACCCCCTCTTCCACGTCTGCCTCTGTGATCCCACTGTGGTGCAAGTGTACACCTATAACAGTGAGGCTCCGTACAGCTTGACACGGGTGCTGTGGGAATAAAGAATCTCTACTTGGGACCTTGTCTTGACAACTAGGGACTTCACAGAGTACAATGGAGCAAATCCTGACTTCGTTTTCTCAGGGTGAGTCTTGACGCTGGGACCTTTCCTGGCTGATAGAATATGCTACTCACCAAAACAGATGCATTTCCCATGGCCTTGGAACTTACAGTTCTGAGATCCATGAGTCACTAATCCTATGAACTACTGATAGTCTACCAGGCTCAAAGGGTTTTGTTTTGTTTTTAGACATTCGATTTAAACATTATAACTAATATGTTTCCAAAACTAGCAGCAATATCCTATATAACTAGCGAGGAAAGAGGAGGATTGGGGGACATCAAGAGGCCACCCGGCAATGAAGCAGAAGAGTAGGGACCTGGACCTCGGCCTATAGTTTCTTCCTTCAAATCCTACTTTCCTGTCTCATTATAAGTCCTCTTCTATTTTTCTTCCAGATGGAGTCAGTTTCTTTGGTAATGGTGGCAGTGAGAAGGATCCCAGGGACCAGGAGGCTGCTGTCTATGTGGTCCTTGTGTGCCCCAATCTGCCCCTTTAGATGCCATTCTCTGATGCTTTCCCAGGCACTGGACACTCTATGCCACATGCTGCCTTTCAGTGGCTTGAAAGGATGGGCCATTGGGGTACCACAATCTCTTTGAGAGATGGCTCACGCATAAATACTTGAGACACAAGATCATGGTGATGTCTATACGGAGAGATGCAGATAAAGCCATCTGGGTGCTCAGGTAGGATGGGGATACTCGGTACCATCAATGTTGGCGTAGTGAGTGGTCCCTAAATCTGGGTGTGTAGTCCCAAGTAATAAGAAGATATGGTTATCAGGATACTGAGCACAATGTCCTACCTCGGAAACTCTCACTAGCTTATTCTGCAGACAGAGAGACATGGACCATGGCTTTAAGGGAATCAAGAAACCTGCTCCCGGGGAACCTGTGTTCACTGAGGGCAGTTGGCTTTTGCTATGAGGACACTTCCCTGCAACAAGAAAGACCCCGTCACCTAAGCTAGAGTCATGAAGACACCAACAGATTCATGGAGGCAGTGACCAGTTGATGACTAGCTAGTAGGTTAATGAAGGCAAGACCCCTTTACAAAGAATCCTAGCCGCTCTCTGAAGACAAACCAAGCTTCTGGAGACTCCTACAACGTTGGATCCTGCACTGGAATCATGCCAACAAAGGGTAAGGTGTGTCTGGAGCAGGCCAAAGCACGAAGCATTCTCAACTTTGTACCACAGCCCGTGGCGTGCTCACACAGGGACACAGCATGGCATGCAAGTGCTGGGCTTGCTGGCTGGCCTGGCTCAGCACTTGTTCCCTGCCCACGCCTGCCTCACCCTCCAGCCTTGCCAAATGGACAAGCCCTCCTGTTTCTCAGGATTATCTGAGCCCAAGGGAGAGCAAAGGATCGAAACTTGCAACAGGCAAAATTCCCCATGCTCAGTCCATACCAACATTCCCTTCTAAATACTCGAAACAGAATATCTACCTGCCACTTAGTTGTCAAACAACCTCACCAAAGCTTAACTCTAGTCAATGAGATGTCAGATGACCCTTTACCCAGCTCACAGAGCAAACCTGGAAGAAATGTGTGTGTGTGTGTGTGTGTGTGTGTGTGTGTGTGTGTGTGTGTGTGTGTGTGCATGCTTGTATCCAGGGTCTATGGTTGTCAAGTCTAGACCACTGTCTGGTTTTGTAACCAAAGTTTTATGAAGACACAGTTGCTGTCATTCATGGATGTTTTGTCTAGGACTGTGTGTGCAATGTTGAACAATTGCAACAGTCTGTACGGCCTACAAAGCCCAACACTATTCACTCTCTGCTTCCCTACAGGGAAGGTTAGCCAATCTTTCCTTTGTGAAACATCAGAGGGAACCTTTTTTTTTTCATCAATTCCTTAATCTATTCGTTTAATCAGGTTGCTAGATGGTTTCCCAACACTCTGGGCATAAAGGGCAGACCTAGTCTTGGCTGCCTTGGGATCTTCAAGGCAGAACCCAGTATCTCATAAGTACCTAAGAAACGTTTGCTTAGTGAGTAAATGAGCAAGCAGAGTACTCCAGGAGCCTCTACCATCGTGGATCTGAGGATCGAGATTGACATGGAATTTGAAAAGGCTTCCCATGTTCATGAAAGTACTTTCTGGGGGAGAAAGCTCTTTTCTTCCTCAGCTAAGAGAGCAGATGAGCAAAGCATTGGTCGACATTGACCCAGAGTTTCTAAGTCTGAAATCCAGGCCATCTAGGAATGAGTAAGGCTGGAAGGGGTCTGCGTCTTCCCAGAGCTTGATGTACTGGCTGTACTATGTCTATGAGCTCAGCGCTCTGCTTGCTGTTGGGGGGTCCCAAGAGTGAGCACACTCAGCCAGAGCCCCCAGATGCTGACAAGATCCCATATCTGGGGACAAAGTGGTGACAGCTAGAGGAAGCCCCAAGAAATTCCCATCTGTCCTTGCTGCACTCTCTCTACCAGGAGGTAGAGTCAGCTGGAGGAGACTGATTGTATTCCAACCATGACCAGAGTCCAGGACACGGGGCAGAAAAGAGGAACAGACCAGGGCTCACCTCTCTGGGGTTGCCCTGTGACTGGAGCAGCAGCGTGCCCTGTCCCGCCTCTGTGTGCTTCTGACCGGGAGGATGACGGGTGCTTTAACGTGCTGAGTTTTATAGGGAGATTCAAGTGTTGGCCGTGCGTTTAGAGTGAGAGGAAGCATCTTAGTCCATGTCCCTGGCAGCGACGTGGAAGGCCTTGCTTCTGTTGCCTAACCCAGTTCTGTAGTCCCGCGTGGGCGAGCCTGTTGGTCCCAGAGGCCTCCTTTCTGGCCAGAGAGGTATGAACATGGTCACCTAAGGAAGGCACCTCAGTCAGTAAGAGGAGAAGACTTCCCAGGTGCTGAGTCGCCCTCTGCCTGAGCCAGCGAGGCAGCCTTCCTGTATCACAAGGAGAGATCTTATCTAAGTAACATCTCCCGTACTTTGAGTTTCACAGACAAGCGCAGCACATGTGCCACCTCCACCAATAATCTGGCTCTCTTTTTTTTGCTTGCAAAACGGGCTTTCTCTTTCACCTCTTTCTCTTCCTCTGCCATGTGGGATCATGTAAGAGTGACAATCGTGTTCTGGTAGAATAAAATTGCACCTGACTTGGAAGCCAGAACTATACTCTTATGTTAATGAGCGGGTGGCCAGAAGAACCTTTCTTCAACGCTTTCCTGTCATCTGCCTTTCTCCCTCCCCCCTCCCTTGCCTTCCCTTTCTCCTCACTTGTCCCCCCCCACCAACCCCCACCCCATTCTCTCCCTTCTCAGCACAAAAGTTGAGGGAGAGAAATTAAGAAGTGGCAGGTACAGCCACTGCCATGAATATCTAGCACGGTGTCTCTTGTCAAAAAATCAGGAGCGTGTTAGAAAGGAAGAAAGCAAAACTCACGGCTCAGAAGGGTGTACGGCTCACCCATATCCTCATTCAATTTCTTCCCCCGATTTAAATTTCTTTTTTTAACCTCTCCTGCAGGTCTTTATATATAGGATACCACACACTTCTGTCATTTAAAGTATGAAGAAACTAGCAGAGGTGGGGGGGGGCGGGATCTATTTTCAGCCATATCTCGTTAGGATGCTTGTTTTTTTTTTTTAAATGTATTTAACTAATTAATTTATTTATTTCTGTCATGGTGGTGGTGGATTTCTGAGAAAGTCAGGTCTCTAAAGAAAACGAGAGAAGGTTGAGAGCGTGACTGGCCACCTGTCCTGACAATTAGAAGAATATATATGAGGTCACGTCTTCCTGTGGAAGTGACATTCAGCTGTGCCGAGAGCTGGGTACACAGTGTGATGACAGTGTGATAAGCCCATTTACTTTGATAGGCTTAAAAAATAAAAGTAGAGACCACTCCCAGGCCGAGCCCACGGTCTAGAGATGAGAAAACAAGAGGCTCGGGAACAAGCGCTCCTGCCAGAGGCATTCTCCTTCAGTGGCCCCAGGACAGCAAAAACGATGTCCGAGAGCCATAATCACTTGAACAAAAGGGACAAATACTGTGGGTAACTTTAGAAGCAGCTGAAAGGTGCCTTCAGTTCTGACAAGATTGGTGTTAATTACCAGCAAGGACTCCAGTATAATACTATTTAAATCATTTTAAATTATCCCTCTCAAAAATTAATTTTTCATCAAAGATTACACACATACAAAAAAATCATCGTGATATCATCTTCGCAGCTGCGATTTAATAATAATTTCATGTATTATTACCAATGTCAGTTGGATAAAAGAAAAAAATGGCACCCCACTGTGCTGATTCCAGTGCAGGCCATATATAGAAATTTTTAACTATCACTTATAATCGCTTTGATGAGCTTAAACCTCCTCTCAATTAACACCCTAAATGACACCGAGACATCTTAATGGCGGAGGGGTGTTGGGGAAAGAATTTAATCAAATGATAAAGAGAAAAGCACAGGGAGAAAGGAGCACCATGTGCGCACCCAGCCACTCTAGTCCAACCCCAGTCCTCCATGATTCACAGGTCAGCGCTGCGACGACGGTAGCAGGGACTCAGGCAGCTATGGCAGGATGGAAGGTCGCCCCAGTCTAGAAAACTGAAGACTTACCTAGCAGGGCACTCGCACTTGGGGATGGGAATTCAGGGAGGCCATCAGTTCTCCCAATATGATCCAGGCTGTCAGAAAGAAGAAGGAGATATGGGTCCCTGGTGGCCATCTTCTGTAACATCCCAAGGTAGCCGTTTTGGGGATCTGTGATTCACACGAAGGTACCCCCAACTCCCTCTCAGCAGGGCGATGGGCTGAGATCGCTCCCCGGTGGGACATTTGAGTTATGCAAACTCACACAGCCAGGATGTTCCAGAAGGACATTTCTCAGGCCATTATTTTTTATCGCAAACGGCTGTTTCTGGTCCTGGGAAGGATTTGAAATAAAATGAAATAAAACAAAATCTAAATGAAAGCTGACCAGCATGACCCACTCTTCCTAAATCATGTTCACAGTCTCCATGGTGATTTTTGTTCCCAATTAAGATGTCCTAATGAACATGTGTTAGTTTTGCTTCCAGGAAACAAACCCTGCAATTAATGGCCCTGCAGGAGCCCTGATCTCTTGGGCCCCATACATGGACTGGGTCAGAAAGTCAGGTTGGTAAAGGTTTGGAAATGACATATTAAAACTTAAATGTAGGGAAATGTGAATTTCAGACGTGACTTACCTCTTCCTCTTCAGCTACTTTAGCCCCTAAAGACAGGACTCATATCCCTGTCACGGACCTTGTGTGAGGGAATGAGGGAGATGTAAGTTACATTTTTAGAAGAAAAAAAAAGTGACACTTTCCTACCTGCTGCCACTAAAGTCAGCATTCAGTCAGGGTCAGGGGACTGTCACTTTATGTCAGAACCCAATAAATAACCAACCAGAACACATTTCACCATCAGGAATTGAAGAGGGGACATCAAGGACTAGATAGGACCAAAGCATTTCTGGAAAATCCCATTGACATTGACATAAAGTAACAAAGACAATATTAAAACCAGACTCCCTCATGATGAGCAAATCAGTATCTTTTCCCTGAGTACAAAGTGTCTTGTTTGTATTTTCTGTTTTCTTCTGGTCAGCCTAGTGTTTTCCCTACCCTGACCCTGCCCCACCCCTCCTGTTTCTGCAATTGTGATGCCTTAATATTAAATCACAGTGCTTTATCATGTGTTAAATTATCATCTTACTTCATTTTTGAGGTATTACTTTCAACACAGAGAGACATAGATGTTAAATCTGGTTCTTCCTCCCAGCCTCATGCTCCCAGAAATAAGACTCAGCCTCAAAATATATTTACAAATACTTCGGTCATATAGCTAGTCTCTATTCTTACTAAATTATAATGAAAATAACCCAATCATTTTAACCTACATTCTACCACATGGCTGATTTACCTGTGTCCATGTACCATGTGTCTACATAGTCACCTCTCTTTGGCGATCCCCCCTCCTCTCTCTCACAGAATTCTTTCTCCTCCTGAATGTCCCACCTCTTACTTCCTGCCTAAACATAGGCTTTTTAATTGATAGGTGGTGCATTCATACAATACACAAGATGTTCTCTCTACACATATGTTCATGCACAGATACATACATACCTACATATATATGTATATATATGTGTGTGTGTGTGTGTGTGTGTGTGTGTGTGTGTGTGTGTAAAATATAATCCATTCTCCTACTGAAATCGTTCTTTCAAATATGTTGCAAAAAGAGTGACAGTAACTTTTCTTCATGGGTAAGAAACTTACTAAGCTGCCACTCAAGAAAATCATTCTGTTGCCAGAATACTCAGAGATAGTTTAGCTGGATATAAAAATAGAGGTTAAAGGTTATTTTTGTCCAATACTTCAAACAAAAAAAAAGCAATTCTCCATACTTTTATTGCTTCAGGGTGGCTATTAGATTTTAAGTGTGATTTCTGCAAGGATAATCCATATCTCCTTTCTGGAAGCATGTTGTCTTTTTCCCCTTTATATGTTCTTAAATATCAGTGCAGATTCTCCTTAGTTTAACATGGATTTTATTCTCATCATAAACCTACTAATAAGCTGAAAGTAAAGTGGATTACAGATGCATCTATTATACCTAAGCTACAAAGCATCCCAGTCCAGTCACATAACATATTGTATAATACAGGTTGTCCCTCTTATGAATAGGTAGCTGCTAGGTGCTAGAATCACTAACTGCCAAACATCTAATGCATATGTCTTTGGTGGATACCTCATGTCTGTGTCAAAGCACACAGCATCCTATTCTTTACATTCAGAATGCCCTGAGACTCTACTCTGTCACTGTTTCTTTCTGACCATTGCTCACAGTGTTAAGATGTCTTTTTTCTATTATAGATTTCATGCTCTGTTCTTCCCCTACTGCCCTTCTCCACGGACATGTAGGAAACACTATCTAATAAAATCATGTGAGCTTTTCACTAGTAATAGAATATTCCTTGCATTGTGCCAATGCCAAAGCTTCAATGGAAGTTTAATTTACAAAAAGCAAATAGCTGATAAGCATAGACTGTTAACCCCTGAAGTGAGATCTCTTGACAGAGTCCACCGAAGAGTTCAGGGGCTGATGTATAAAACTGCAGGTGAAAAGCCAGAAAACCAGTCTCTGTTCATATCCCCAAAGACCTGTGGTCCTCAGCTTCACCACTAAGTTCCATGGTACTCCAGAGAAGAAGGAACACTTCACAAAGCTAGCTAAGAGCCCTGACCCCAGTCCTAGGCATCAGAGTCCACAAATCTTCTCTCAAGGTACCCTGGTGTGAAGGCATCCAAACAGCCAAGAAACCATCTTGGTGAAAAGACATCAACAGGCTGGCCTAATTCATGCAGAGTAGGAAGGTATGCAATCCCCAGAACAAGTTTCTCTGAGGCCGTATCTGAAAAGGGTGCAAAAGAGGTACAGTCCTGTTGACTTAGTCTAGTCCTATCTGCAGTGCTGATTTATGGTCCAGATCCAACTTAGGAACTGAATTTATTCTCAAACCAAAAACCCACAGGCATTCTCTTCTTGGGAAGTAAAGGCTTTGGAATAAAGGCACCTGGTCTACCTGACGTGAGGATGTAGTTTACGCAGCATGAGCTTCAGAAATCAAAAAGCAGAAAGGAAAATATCAAATAGAACAATTTGAAAGATGCCATCAGGATACCAGTTTAGATTCTGGAGTCAATGCTGCCGAGACTGATATGGACTGGAGTCACATAGCTCGAGTTTTGACTAGAGCTCTAGTTTCTTGTAAGGACAAGGAACTCTGGACTTTGAGTAGGAAGTCACGGGTCAAGGTGAGTTTGAATTTCTCCTTCCCAAGTCTTTGTTATTTCCCACTGTGTTCCTGACACTAAAGCAGGCCAACTTAGCTTCCAGGCCCAGAGGTAGGCGTCACTATGTGTAGGAACATCTCTGATCATCAGTCTTCACATTGTATAACCACCCTGCCGTAAACTAATAAAAGACTACCCAAAACCACAGTTAGAGCTGACATAGGATAGCACTCTAAGAGCCACCGGTCTCTGTCCTTCCAATCCTAGACAAAGCAGCTATCAGGCTCCTGCAATGGTAGCACTTGAGGAAACAGTTTGTGTGGTGGTTAATATCAAACATCAATTTGACAGGCCCACGAGTCACTCAGGAGATGTGTGGAAGACCTCTGACTGTGTCTGTGACAATTTCTAGCTTAGATGACCTGAGGTGGGAGAACTGTCCTAACTGTGGAGGGCACCATTCCATAGACTGGGAACTCAGACTCGATAAAAATGAGACAAATAACAGCAACTGAGCAGCTGCACCCATTCCTCCTCTGCTCCCTGCCTGCAGATGCAGTGTGGCCAGCTGCCTCACACTCCTGCTCCCAGTGCCTTCCCACCCCGAGGGCCCACTATCCTTCCGACTGTGAGCTGAAATGCACCCCATCCTTCCTTAAGTTGCTTCCCGTCAGATAACCTTGTCCTAGCACTGAGAACAGCAGCTAATGCATTCACCTACCCGATATAGTCCTGCAACGGGACTCAGAATCAGAATGAGAACAATGCCCGCCGTGGATATATTAAGGTGCGGAGTGAGTCCAGCCCATAGCCGCCTGTACAGGACAGCATTCCAGAAGCCAGCTGGCCTCTGGCTCAGATAGCCCTGAGAACTCTCACAGATCCATGCCAGGGCTACGCTCCACAGAGCTGGAGAGCTCTTCACTCCATCAGCACCATCGAGGGAGTCTAAATTGGCCCACTGTGCATGTGCCCAGAACACCCCATTCACTCCTAAAGTGGAGTGCTCTTAAAAATGTGAAGTGCTGAATTTGGAAATGATGAAGGATTTGGGCACGCATAGTGCAGAACGATTTAACATTATGGGGCTCTTCAGTGGACTTTTTTTTTTTAATAAGCGCTCTATTTTGGAAGGGGCTGAATAATCTCTGTGACCACACTGGAGCACCAGCAACTTCAAAATGCAGTCAGTCAACACTGCAAGAATTACGTCTCCTATGGCTCCGAACTGGGGGAAACATGGAGAAAAGGCGGTTTTCTCAACTCTTCCATAGACCTGGAGTCGTTTCATGTTCCCCCTTCTTCTTTCCACTCACTGTACAAGCCTCACCGGAAGTTTAACCCTGCCCCATGCCTTTCCGTGCAGACGCGCTGCACGTAGCAGCAGCGTCATCCAGGCAGTTCCTGGTTCTTGTTTGGTTACTGAATCTTCACGACTCCGCACTGTGGGTGGAGTTTATCGTCACTTGACCGGGAAGGAAACAGAAACCCCGAGTAGCTAAGATGACCTTTGAACCTCCCAGAACAATCTCCGTTTGATGAGGTAAAAGAAAATGAACTATCCTGATGTAGACAGTTTTAAAATGACTAAATGGAGCAGAGAAAAGCTAATGTTGTCCGCGTGAAACCAGAAAGCTCAGGTTCTAGACAGCCAGCAGGCGTTAATCAAAGAGGAGAGCCTCCCTCCCCAGGCTCATGTCAGGGAAGATGGTAGAAGGTGATGTTTTGACCTGGTGTTCTCTGCTTGGCTCCTGAATACTGATACTCTCACCAGATCCTCTCCCGCTGTCAGGAGATGTGTAGGCACTCAGCTAGTGCCCGCCACATTCTCTAAGAGGAGCCTTCCAATCTGGTGACAAAGGCTTTCAGTACCCACCCTGGGCCTTGGTGAGCTAGGAAGTAGATCTTTACCGGAAATTGGTGTTTTGAAGCGCTGTGGCCCTGGATACAGTCTGAGTTGCGGAGCCCTGAATGGTTCACGCCATTCCTGGTCATGTGTCCCTGCCCCTGGAAAGGTAAGATGGGAAAGAAATGTCTGAGGAACAGGGTCCAGGTCTAAGGAGATCTGCTGTGCACTGTGCGAGCAGGGTCATTGTGCAGGTAACGCCTCGCCTCAGAACCAATGTCTGTGGTAGTGGGTCATTGGCACAGCCGGGCTCGGGGTGCCGCATGTACACAGGACTATGGGTTCAGATTCAGCCAGTGTATACTCAGCCCCATGCTAAGCAAGGTTCATTGGGCCTCTAAAATTATCTCCGCTTGGGATAAAAGGAAGATGCAGCCCAGGAACTTCTGTCGGGATTTCCCGCTGTCTCTTCACTTACCATCTGCCATCTCTAATCCCGGAACTGAACGAAGGCTCTCCCCTCCTCTTCCCTGACTCAGAACCTCTCCCCAGAAGGCCCCAGTCGCATCGTGGCCTGAGCTAGACACTCTTAAGCTGGGAAATTTCAAATCCGTGTCTCTGGCTTAGATCTTCACACTTTGTGCTTTAACGACGTCGAAACCCACCATCCTTACAGGCAGCTACTCTCTTCCTTCCTCCTGAACTAAAAATCCTTGCCTAAAGCAACTGAAAATGACGATGAGAAATGCTGCACCCCAAAGGGAAAAATGGGGTGTTGGGGAGAGGGCTTTGTTTTTGCATGAGAAGTGGCTTTACACGGGGAGGTGCTTGGGTTAAGACCTCAAAGGTGGAGGCATGGGAACCAGTTAAAGGGAGAGGAGGTGAGGCCACACTTGCTGTATTAGGGGAAGGAATGATAGACTTGGTGGCTTTAACATCCTGGGGAATGCGAGGTGCTTGGTAGTGGAAGCTGCAGTAAGAGACCTCAGTCCCCAAGAACTGTTGGGGTACGTGTGAGACACAACGGTAAGCACTGAGCATTGTTTAATGTTTGCATTTGTTTTGAGATAGGGGAGTCTCGTGGATCTGAACTGGCCCCAAACTCACTGTGTAGCAGAAAATGACCCTGAGTCTCTGATCCTCCTGACTCAGCCTCTCAAGTGAACTACGGAAGCACATCCGAAACTCCCAGTCTTTTCCTCTACAGATAGTTTCCACTCCCCGGGGACTTACTTCCTGTTTCCCTAGCTGTCTGGCTTCCCGACATTTTGTCCCATTCATGACTTCCTTGTTCTTTCCAAGTTCCGTTGTTTGAGTCCTCCCCCTGTCACTGGCTGACCATGTCCTCCCATTCTATTTGGAGACATGGTCTTTATTATTTTATTACTTTAGACGTATTTATTTTATACCTATGGTAGGTGTTTCGTCTGAATATATGTATGTGAGGCTTGTCTGTGCTTTGTACCTGCAGCATTCAGAAGAGTGCGAGTCCCCTAGAGTGGGAGTTGAGCATGGTTGGGGGCCACCATCTGTGTTCTGGAAACCAGTGCTCTTAACTGCTGAACCATCCAGAGACAGGGTCTTTAAAGGAGTCATTCCGTTAAAACAAGATCACTGGGATGAACCCTGATGCGAGGGGCCTGGTGTCCTTGTATGAAGGGAAATTTGATACCACGAAGATAGATAGAGGAAGCACCGTGTGAGGACCTGGGCCAAGTGAGCATCCGTAAGACCCTCCACCACGGATGTCTAGTCCCCAGTGGCATGAGACGATACAGCTGTGGGTTTACTTGTGGTACCTTAGGAGATTACCACCATCCCTCCTCCCCTCCCCTTTCCTACAGAGCTACTTTGCCCAGGGACGCCTGGTTGCCCCTGAAATATGAACTCATATTTCATCTGTTATGCCGGGCAAGGTGGCGTCACAAAGCCAGGCTGCTGCCTATCCTTCTCCGAGCAGGATCCCTGTTTGAGAAGGTTTTATTGCAATTTTCCCAGCATGGACTTAATTGTTTATTGGCACTGCACTGTGAAGTTTCAGCTTCAGTTAGGTAATGCATATCCGGGGAGACAACCCCCTCCAGATCTGCAGAAACTACTGATCCTATTTGCAGGAGAATCTGCCTTCCAGATACCTGCCGCTCACGTGTGGGCTGTCCCGAGAATATAAAGAACTTATAAAGAAAGTTATCATTTGGGGATGAAGTCGAGGCTGGCAAAGTGTGAAGAATTGCATTGATCCGCAGTTTAAAATGTTTGCAAACATTTAACAGAAACATCCATTAATAAACTCAGATCGTTGCCCAGTGAGGAGTAGGGGTGATACAGTGCATTAGAGAGAGGGAGGGATGCTGTGTTCTACTTATTTTTCTGGGGCAGGCACATTCTGACATGCTAATGGGTATCTTGTCACTTAAATGTTGATGTGAACCAAATCACGGGACAGTTCAAATTCCTTAGTCGTGGCAGGGGACAGAGAGAGAAAGAGGGGGGTGGGGAGAGGGAGGAAGGGAAGGAGGGAGGGAGTGGAGAGGGGAGAGAGAAAGAGAGAATATTTGAGAATAATGTGAATTTTTTAAAAAAAAAAAAGGCAAGTTAGTTTAAATTTCTGTTTGGTAGGCCCCCAGGCCTACATGTCCAGTGGGAATACACTCTATCTAGAGCTTGATGAGTGGCCTTAATGAGGTTGGACATCTTAGAATACATGCATAGAATGATTTTAAATATTGATACGATGTCATGGCATGTGTGAAGATGGGAAAATGTCCCTTCTCTGAGTTAGACAGGCTCCCCCTAATTTATTCTAGGTGGGAATGATTCTTTACGTTTGAAAGTGGGATGGGTTCAGGGAAAGAAGCCAGGGTGATAAAGTAACTATTGCACTTAGAGGGGTGGAGACAGCATGTCTGATCTCCTCCTGGGGTGGAAGACCGGAGTATTTGCCCTTTGTCGGTTGTGGTGGACGTTGGGAACACAATACCATCGAAACAGATCTTCTGAGAACAAATAACGACGCTCAATTGGTTCATGGTGTGAGAGTCGGCAGGATAGGAAGGCTCCTGGGGTGTGGCGCCCTCCACCCCTGAAGGTATCTATCAGGATCCTCCCAGGAAGCTTCCAGTGTCTGCACCCCACCACCCTACACTGAGATGGGGAGGCAAAGGCATGGAAAGAGAGTGGAGAGGGAAGTTCCTTTGTGATACAGGCCTTTCTTTCTACGGAGAATGCCTCCGGGCAGCTGTCTGCCTCCTGTGTTCGACATTAGGCCCGTGTAGAAAGCTGGATTAGAAGTGTATTAAAGCTAGCAGGCGGTGCAGAGTCAGCTAGAGACACGGAAGTGCTAACTAGGCCGAGCAACCAGGGGCGGACCCAGGTATAAAAATAAAACCATTGCTGGCCCGTTTCACTCCTTGTGCATCTTGGCTTGGGGAGCTAATTACACCTCCTTGGATGTAAGGCTTTCGCTTCGGAGAGCTGTGTAAGGGCTTGGCTTCCTTTCCTATTATTTCCTGTTAATCTCCCATCACTTTCGCTACGGCTGCACGCTCGCGACGGGCAGGCAGCCTGCCTGCACCGTTGAATCAACAGCCTGCTCCCTTACCCATCACCACTGACAAACCCAGACAGCCACACTGTCCAGGGCAGGAGCACTCAGAGGTCCAAGGTTAAGGGCGGAAGAAGAAGAACTGGGCTGTCCTTCAGCCCGTCGTTCATCTTCAGCCTGTCGTTCATTCAGCCCATACTGGCTACAACTTCGAGTTCCGAGGTGACCTCAGGCAAATCACTTACCTCTCTTGTGCCTTGGTTTCCTCATCTGAAGCATGGGGACAGTGGCCAGCAACACCTTCTTAAGGCTACCGAGCCTTCAACAGTCTAGTTCATGTCAGAGCCGATAAATACTAGTGGCTGCCAAGGTTTCTAAAGCCTGTCTTTTGCATACAGATAGACAGAAACCTAGAGACTTGTAGGTGAAAATAGAACGTGTTTCAGTGTGACACTGACCACCCATCATTGTCCCCAACCTCAACAACGGAACCCAGAGCCTTGGAATTCCCACCCCAGGCCTTTTTTGCAAACAGGAAATTCGGCCTCATTGGGATCACTCCGTGCAGCTTACACTGTAGGCTTCCCACTTCAGGTTCAGAGGCCAAGGAGGGCCATGGCGGGACAGGGCTAGGACCCAGGCAGCCCCTCCCCCACGGGCCAACTTCACCTCTGTGCTCTCTCTTGAGACCAGGCCTGGGGAGTTACCTTTGGGCCTGCTTGGGAACAAGGCAAAGAGGCAGTGGGTAGTGTACTCTCCCCCTCCTCTGATTGGTCCAGGCAAGCACTCCAGAAGAACCTATACTCACCCTGGACTGGCCAAGTGGACAGAGCAGTCTATCCATGGGCCTGTGTACTGGTGGGAACTTACCCTTAGCTCAACGTGCTAGCACAGGGAGAGCTGTCTACTACATCCAATTCTCAGCAGCACCCAAACCAGGCAGGGTGGGGTGTGCCTGCCATCCCAGAACTCAGACAGGTGGGATTGGAGGATCAGGAGTTCAAGGTCACCCTCTGATACATAGTAAGTTGGAAGCCAGCCCGGGCTATGTGACAGACTGTATAAAACAAATGCACACAGGAGTTCAGACTTGGGTTCCAACACTGCTGCCAGGTGTCAGACAACTGCAGTGACCTGTCCCTTCTCTGATCCTTCCTCCTTCACAATGCTGGCAGAGACTCTTATCTGCCTGTGGTCTACTCCCTTCAGCTGTATGAATGCGTGGCCTTAGGATCTGCATAGGTAAAGCCTTGGCCGTGGGAGCCAAACCGAGCAGAGCTGCTAGCGCATGGCTTCCTCCCTCTAGTTACCACCTGGAGATGCCAGGATGCTCTGGATGCCTGGATGCTGGCACAGTTGGATGAGGATGCCAGGAGAGGATGCCTGGTGCTCTGCAGCTGCTCAGAGGACGATGGAGCCTCAACGCAGACAATATGTTATGCCCAAAATAGTTTACGATGGGTCCTCAAAAGGCTTTTCCTGAGGCAGAAAGAGTATGAGACCCAGAGGCTCTAACGAAGAAACAATATTTTTCAGACACAGCAGGGAAGTTGTGCACACAGCCTTGCAACCATTGGACAGCGTGCACAAGATCAAGGAAGACAAAAATCCCCACATGGAAAAGGAGGGGAGGCAGGAAGTCCCGCCCTTGGCTGAGGAGCTATTTGTAAGTGATGGCAGCTGGGAGGGGAGGATTCAGCTTTCTACGAGAGTGTGGGCCTGGCAGAGAGCAGAGACTGGCCCCACACCCCACACTCATGAGTATTAGGACAACATAATTTAGACTTTGCAGGTTTGAAAGGGGGTGCCAAAGTTGGGTGAGTTGGAAGGTGTGGGTGGATGTGGGGGGAGCTAGGACATTAATATGATCACAATTTGATGAAATTCTCAAAGAATTAGTAAAATATTCTATTAAAGGGGGGGGCTTTGCTGAAGTCAGTCTGGAACTTAAGCAACAGTTAGGATGTATGAGAACTAAGCTAGACACCAGTGCCAGAGAGAGAGAGAGAGAGAGAGAGAGAGAGAGAGAGAGAGAGAGAGAGAGAGAGACTGACTTACTCACTGTAGAATGACCATAAAGTACAAGAGAATGCCCACTTGAAAACTGGAATCCTGGAATTTGAGCATCACTTCCAGACGGAGTGGGCTTCTCCCCCACTTCAGCTGCTCCTGAAGAGTTTGTCCTAAATGGCCGGGTGTCATGTGGCTCTTGGTGTCTGATAATACACACAAGACCCTCTTTTGAAGATTGAAAACACCATGCACAGATTTACCACCACCATGGCCACTGCCACCATCACCACCACCACCACTGTTGGGTTTTATAAAAAGAAAGAAGAGCCATGATTATGTAGGTAGGGGCTCGGTGTGGTGAGGTATGAGAGGCTGCCTCTGCGGGCCCATGTTAAGGCATCCTTCCCCCCTGAGGTACCCGCTATAGTATATGTGGATATAGTATGGAATAGAGTTTATTTATGGCATGGGGAGGGGAGTTGAGAAGGGAGTAGAGATAGAGAAAGAGAGAGGAAGAGAGAGAAAAGAGAGAAAGGAAAGAGAAAAGAGGAGAGGACTGGAGGTTGTTCAGGAACACATAGAGAGAGGGGGAGGAGAGGGGGAGAAAGGAGTTGAGAGTAAAGGAGTAAGAGGATAAAATAGAGGGGAGGGGACAAGTAGCCCCTTTTATAATGAGTCAGGCACACCTGTTTCCAGGTAAGTGTGGGTTGGAGCCTAGAAGGAATGCTAGCAACCATTGCCACCACCACCACTGTAATCACCACCATCACCACCACCATCATCATCATCACCACTGCAACCACATCTTTCCTGTGGTTTTGCACGCATATCCATATACCTATTAAGTCATAATTCTCTTCAAATTCTTTGGCAACAAAAATAAAACTTAAAATAAAAAGAACAGTAAGATGAGAGTGGGGGGAGGAAGAGTTAGAGGAGAAAGGAAGATTGATTTTCAAAGAGAGATTTTTTTTTGATTTTTGTCCTTTTGGCCTCTCTTGGATATGCAGATAGCCTTCCCCAAGCCACATGTATGAACCTGTCAGGAAAGAGGAAAGCCAGTGAGATAAAGAACATTCTAGAGGCTTCAGTCAGAGTTGGCAGCCAGAGGACCTTGTTCACCTGCTTCCACTTATTGACCATCCGCATGTGGCTGAGCTAACCTGGTTCTTCAGTCAGGAAGCAATCCCTCAAACGGCCTTTTCCCCCAGTCACCGTGCACTCTGCCCCTGTGACATGCTATGTCTGACTCAGCCTCTCTGTGAGAGGTTGCCAGGTCCTCCATCCACTCAGTGGGACATGGAGAAAGAGTGACCCGGCCACTGTGAGTCCCTCTTGCCTCCTTAGCCTCCTGAAACTCCCACCATGTGAAAAGGGAGCTAATGTAGTTGCTGATGGGCCTGTGGAGAAGTTGATCACAACCCGTATGCAAAGGTCTTTGAACTTAACAGACGTGTAAGAAGAAGGCAAGTCAGTCTTTTTCCAGTTCTCCGCGCATCATTTTTTTTTTTTGACCTTTAAACCACTCAGTGCATTGCCTCTTGTATTCCAACTTAATGGGTTCCTTTCTTGCAGTTTGGACTGTGGAATTCCTGATGGCCATCTGGTAGGCATTAGAGCTACTTAGGAGACATCACCAGCTCTCTGCTTCCCTAGTTCTTTACCCAAGTTGGATTGGGCTCGCCAGCATCCTTGGCTTGGGGGGTAGCTGGGTGGCTGATTCTAGCCTTCTGTGAGAGGAAAAGTTAGGTGTTTACATTTTAATTGCTGGGTCTAATCCTCTAAACCTTCATCCCTACTGACACTGGGTTTGAGATGCTGATGGTTACGCCTACATTGAGTAACTCCACAGTAGAGCAGTGTGTGCCTCTCACGGGGTTACATTGCAAATCCTGGTAGAGGATATTGGTCTCCAGTTGCTGTAATAAAACACCAACAAAAGCAACTTCAGGAAAGAACAGTTTGCTTTGGCTTTACGGATGCAGGGGTATAGTTTATCACACAGGGAAAGTAGCCATTCTCATTGCATCTACAGCAAGGGAGCCATTTCCAAAAGCTTGCTTTCTCCCTTTAACTCAGTCTGAGACCCCAGATAATGGGTTGGATCTTCCTGCCTGTCTTAATCAGGGTTACTATTGCTCTGATGAAACACCATGATCACAAACAAGTTGAGAATGACAGGGTTCGTTTGGCTAATACTTCCATATCTCTGTTCATGACTGAAGGAAGTCAGAACAGGAACTCAAGCAGGACAGGAACCTAGAGGCAGGAGCTGGTGCAGAGGTCATGGAGGAATGCTGCTTACTGGCTTGCTCCTCCTGGCTTGCTCAGGCTTCTGTCTTATAGAACCTGGGACCACCAGCCCAGGAATGGCACCACCCACTATGTATTGGGCTCTCCCCCATCAACCACTCAGTAAGAAAATGCCCTACAGGCTTGTCTACAGCCAATATTATGATGGCGTTTTTTCTAAACTGAGGTTCCCTCCCCTCAGATGACTTTAGCTTATGTCAAACTGACATAAAACTATCCTGCACAAGATCTCAGTAAACCAACTTTAGACAACCTTCCACAGGCACCTTCAGAGGTACTTTCTGTGTTGATTCGAAGTCTCATCAAAGGACAGTCAGGATCAGTCATCATGGCTTCCTCATTGACTAAGGAGGCAGGAAGGGACTTCCAGATAAATAGAGAAAACATAAACTGGATGATATGACGTCTACCCACTGCCTCCAGTCACTCTAAACCTGGAGGGCATGGTGAGAAAAAAGACATTGTGTTTAGAAAGAAACAGTCAATTCTTTTGAAAAGTCCAAATGGCACGATTATCACCAGGAACCTGGAAGGCAGCAGAAGAAAGCACATTCAGGGGTTAAGACAAAATTAACATGCGTGCAGTGTTGGAACTGCTCATGCTGACCTGGCTGTCACTACCACATGGGACTGCTCAGAGCAGCCAGGTAATCATCACAGCCAAAGGGCAGTTCACCAAAAGATTGCGACGGTAATCCCTCTCCCCCCTTTAATGCATCTGAAAGACCCATGGGGCCTGTTCCTCAGAGAAATGAGCTTTCAAGTCATGTTCCCGGCAGGAGCTTCGTGAGGATTGTGTGTCATCAAAATGCTGTACACACCACCGTCATCGCTTCTATCTATGGTCTGTAGAGAAGCCACTCTTCATGCACGCTGCATTGACTGAGGGGGTCATCCATCTGCTAATTTAAAGCTCGGGACCAGGGGCCAAAGATTCCTAGGTTGGACTGAGTCGTGCATGGTCCCGTTCCCTCCTGACTGTGACACCCGGTTGCTTAGTTGACTTTCATTTCTATGGAAAATGGAATGCTGTGACCTGGTAAGCCATCACATGAGAGATACTTACGTATTTCTTTTACATTTATTTTATTTAGGGGACATGCACGTACCTTGGGGACAGTATGGAAGGCAGAGGACAGCCTGTGCAGGAATTCTTCTTCACTTTCCTCATTGTGGGTTCCAAAGAACTCAGGTCATCAGGCTTAGCAGCAAGCTCCTTCATCTGCTGAGCCATCCAGGCGGCCCATGATAGACATCCAGACCATGTTAGTGCATTGCTGATATTGCCATGGCTTTTATCATTTTATTACATTTTGATGTATTATCACCAACAGCATCCCATCTGGAGGCCACTCAGCTGATAAACAGCAGAGAGGACTCTGACTCAAGTGCCTCATGGTAGACCTTGAGGGACCCCATGACAGGGAGGCGTGGCAATGACAAGAGTGAGACCTCCAGCCTGAGGCCTCCATGTGAAATCAACTGAACCCAGGGGCTGCTGACACCAACCTCAGCTAGGACATCACATGAAGATTATCAACCTTAGATTCTCAGGGGTGTGGCTTCTCTGTATCACACTCAACCCAGACTCCCTCAGTCCTAATTATCCCAAAGCCAGTCATCTGGGTAAGCTGAATATCAAACTCGGCAAGACGCTCAAGCTCTCTGTAGGTTCTGGAAGAAGCTTGATTTCTGCTCCGGACGCTCACTGATGGAGCAGCTTAACTGACGAGAGAATGAAGCCAAAATAGTTTGGGGTATTCCTTTCCACAGCTACGTGGCATGCGTACTCCATTGGACCTTTCCATGGCTAAGATGTAGCAGTCAGTGGAAACCCAGAAGTCCCGTAGATTGGTGGGAGAGCAGAGGAAGACTTCCGGAGAGCAGAGGAAGACTTCCGGAGAGCAGAGGAAGACTTCCGGAGAGCTGAGGAACACTTCCGGAGAGCAGAGGAAGACTTCCGGAGAGACGGCTGTTAGCATTAGTGAGTCAGAGAGTGTCCTTCCAGTTTGTAAGGTGGCGAAGACTCAGAAGTTGTCTTTGGAAAGTTGGAAACTCACCCCCACTGAGTTGCCTCAGACACCGTTTTTTCCTACGGACATCAAAGGAAGCAGCTCCATTGATCATTTTCTAGTGATTTGACTGAGGGGATTTAGACTTAGCAAGAGCCATTGATTGTAATGGCAATTCCTATTGACTGAAGGAGGCTATCTGCCTCTGATTGGGTCCCCCAGATGAGTAGTATCCGTTTTCAATCATCTACAAATCAATCTTCAGCCACATCCCTCCTTCAAAGCCGCATCTAATCACTTGGCACAAGTTTTAAACTTTCAGAAGAGCCTTTCCAAGCCACAGCCGTGGTAACATACAAAGTCTCCATGTCCTTCCCTCGGGGGTCATAGATCTTAGAGGAGAACCTACAATCAGAGTATTGCTAAACCAGTGCAATTACTAACTTTATTCTAAACCGTTATAACCACAGATAAGTGTAGCTCTCATAACTCATCAAAGAAGCTTCTCTCTGCAATAGGCTGCGGCCATTACAAAGAAACCAGTAGTTGTGCACTGTCTAGCCCCATTTGATTCACTACAATACATCCCTCTCCACTCAACACTCAGGAAGCAGGTCAGAGGAGGGGACAGAAAGATTGTAAGAGCCAGAGAGCCAACAACACAGCTGCCTAATAAGACCTGAACAAGGACAATACCAATAGACGCGCTAACGTGGAAAGGGAAAAAGAACAAGGATGCCTAAGGAATGCAGAGAATGGGAGAATTAGTCATCCCAGGAATGAGGCTCCTAATTGGTTATCCAGTACCCACTGGTCACCTGGAAATATATAAACACAAATATACAAATAACAACCCGTGCAGGCACGAGGATACCCACATTCTTTAGGTTCATAGTTCTGTCTGATGCGACTCTCACAACCGACTATACAGTTAAGCCCCTCTGTGTGTGTGTATCTGTCTGTCTCTCTCTACCTCTTTGTCTGTCTCTGTTTCTCTCTCTCTCTCTCTCTCTCTCTCTCTCTCTCTCTCTCTCTCTCTCTCTTAAAAAGTTGCAAGTGTGGGCCTGGGAAAATGCTTCAATGTGTAAAAGTATTTGGAACCGAATTCAAATCCCCAGAAACGAGGTTAAAAGTTATGTGTGGCTGCGAGAGACTGAGACATGAGGATCACTGGGGTTTGCTGACTGGCATTGTAGCTCCGGGTTTAAGGAAAGAACCTGTCTCAAGGAAGTAAGGTGGAAAGTGATACAGCCAGAAACCTGGTCTTCCTTTGGCCTTTCTCACGAACACAGAAATGTACAACCATATACACACTTATAACACATACATACATACACACACACACACACACACACACTTCCCCACACACATACGGAACACACACACCACCATGCACACCACACACATACATACAACACAACACACACATATGCACATATAATACACACACCTTCACACACACACCACCATGCACACACACACATACACACTGCACCTACATGCCACACACATACATACAACACAACACAATGTACACACACCTGCACCACACACATACACATACATACCTGTACACATACACACTCACACACACACACCTGCACACCCTACACACACATATGTAACACACACCTGCACACCCTACACACACATATGTAACACACACCTGCACACCCTACACACACATATGTAACACACACCTGCACGACACACACACATACAACACAATGCACACCTATACAACACACACATATGCACATATAATATACCTTTATACATACACACATCACACACCTACATACTACACACACACCTACATACCACACACATACACACACAATACAGTGCACACACACACCTGCACACATACACACACCCCTGCCCACCACACACACACATATACCTGTACACCACACACACACACAGAGGCACACACATACCTGCACACCACACACATACACACACACACCTTCATACCACACACATACACAGGTACCTGCACACACACACACACACACACACACACACACACACACACACCTACAAATGAGAATAAACTAAGTATCAAGAGAAGAAGGACCAATCATAAACATCATAAGTGAGTGGTGGAGAGTAACCTTAAAAGCAGACTCCTCCTCCTGTTTTCCTTCTGGATTACTCTGTTTGGGGTATAATTTCCCTGACAAGCAACCTGAGCTCTGTCTCTAAAGGGCCTCTAAATGATCTGGAATTAAGGAATGCCCACCCATGAGGGTCACCCTGAGACCATGCTCCCTGCCTCCCTCCTGGATGCCCACAGCTCCTGTCGCAGATGCTGCGAGGCTGCACCCAGGTTACCATGGAAGCCCCTGTATATCAGCATTATTATTTTGTGTCTTCCTAATACTTTCATTGAGAGATAATCATGTTGTGAATATTAACTCCTGTAGCCTGCATTTGTAGCTGCTTATATGTAAAGAAGCCTCACTTTCTGAAATCAAAATGACACTAATAATTTAGCCAATTGACTCTTTCCCGTCTCTACGTTTACAGTCCTGTTACTTCGAATTTGTGCTGTCTGGATTTTGATACTGTCATCCTGGCTGCAAGCCTCTTTTGTTCTTTCTATTTAAAGACCCATTTGTCCAATGGAACAGAATTTCCTTACACACCCTCATACAATCCATGGTTCTTGTAGACCTACTAAGTGCCTCAAAGACCTACTAAGTGCGGGGGGTGGGAGAGTCCTTCTCAGGAATGCAGGCGTGGCAGGTGTTGCTTGTAAGAGAGACCAGAGGCTAGGGAAGGGGAGTAGCTAATAGCCCACCCACTCAATGTGATGCCTCACTCGGGTGGGGGCTTCATGTGGAGACGCCCGACCAGTTACAGGGTTCAGGGGATGTTTTCTAGGCTTTAATTTTTAAGAAAAAGGGGTGCCAAGAAAGAAAGAAAGAATAAATGAATCAAAGGTCCTTGCTCTGTCTGTAAAGCCTTCATGAGAATTCCTTAGGGTGGCCATTGTTGATAAAGTAACAATGAAACAAAAGGAAAGAAAAATGGAAAAAAGCCTAGAACTCAAACAGTGTCACAGGGGACACAGACAGGCTGCACAGGGCAGTCTTCAGAAACTAAACATAGCATTACACAACCCCGCTTCTCCTAAGCATTGTTTTTGAGTTCGGGTGTTTCATTTGGGGGATTTTGTTGGTGGTTGTTTGGTTTGGTTTGCTTGATTTTGTTGAGAGATAAACATCTGATCTGCAACCCCAGGCTGGCCCAGTTAGCTAGCAATATAACCCAGGTAGACATTGGACTTGCAGTTATCCTCCTGCCTCGGTGTCACAGTACAGGTGCAGTTCACCACCTCCACCTTGAATAACTTTGTTTCTGAATCTCGATGGAAACACAAAAAGCTGCAAAGAGAACCAGCACAGACCCCCTGATTGCAACCTCCTTCCTCTCCTCCAGCCCTGCCCTTATAAATCCCTCCCCCATTACACCCTACCCTTCCTCTCTGAGAAAGGAAAACTCCCCTTGGATATCACTCCACCCTAGGGCATCCAATCCCATCGGAACTAAGCACTTCCTCTCCTGCTGAAGCCTAGCCCGGCAGTTCAGGTGATCCAATGGCAGGCAACAGAGTCGAAGACAGCCTTCACTCCAGTTATTAGGGGAGCCATATGAAGACTACCTGCACATCTGCTACATGTGTGTAGTGGGCTTAGGTCCAGCCCATGTATGTTTTTTTGGTTGATGGTTCAGTCTCTGTGAGCCCCCATGGGCCCAGGTTAGTTGACTCTGTAAGTCCTCTTGTGACCTTGTTGCCTCTGGCTCACACAATTCTACCCCCCACTCTTCCAAAGACTCCCTGAGCGCCACCTGATGATGTGGGTCTCTGCATCTGTTTCTATCCACTGCTGGGTGAAGCCTCTCAGGAGATGGTTATGCTAGGCTCCTGCCTGCAAACATTGCACAGTATCATTAATAGTGTTAGGGGTTGGCTCTCTCCCATGGGATGGGTCTCAAGTTGGGGCAGTCATTGTTGGCTGTTCCCACGGTCTCTGCTCCATCTTGATCCCTGTGCATCTTGTAAACAGGATCAATTGAAGGTTTAGTGAGTGGGTTGATGAGGAGTCCTCTTCAGGCTCCATATCCCCCGCTGGTAGGAATCTCAGTTAGAGTAACCCCCCCATAGACTCCTTGTAGCCTCTCCCATCCCAGGCCTCCAGCTAGTCCCAGAGATACCTCTCGCAGATGTCTATTCTCACTCCCAGCCTTCTCCACCCTTCCCTGTCCCACATCTGATCAGTATACCAGTTCCCCTCCTTACCCGCTCTCCCTCCCAGCTCCCTCTCTCCATCCACCTCCAATGACTTTTTCATTTCCCCTTCTGAGTGAGATTCATGCATTCTTCCTTTGGCCCTCCTTGTTCCTTAGGTTTTTTTTTGGGGGGGGGGGTGTGGATTCTAGCATAGTTACCCTGTACTTTATGGCTAATGTTTTCTTATAACTCAGTACATTCTGTATGCCATATGTGTCTTTCTGCTCTGGGTTACCTCACTCGGGATGGTATTCTCTAATTCCATCCATTTGCCTGCAAATTTCATGATGACTTTGTTAATAGCTGAATACTATTTCATTGTGTTGATGTATTATGTTTTCTTTATCCATTCTTCAGTTGAGGGACATCTAGGATGTTTCCAGTTTTAGGCTATTAGGAATAAAGCTACTGAACAGAAAACCAATGGCTCAGGCTCTAAGACCAACAATTAATAAATGGGACCTCACGAAACTGAAAAGCTTTTGCAAGGCTAAGGTCACCATCCATAGGACAAAATGACAGCCTACAGAATAGGAGAAGATCTTCACCAACCCTGCATCTGACAGAGGACTAATATCCAACATATATAAAGAACTCAAGAAATTAGACACCAACAATCCAAATAACCTAACTGAAAAAAAATGGGGTACAGAGCTAAACAGAATTCTCAACAGATGAATCTCTAATATCACAGAAGCCCTTAAAGAAGTGTCAGCATCCTTAGTTATCAGGGAAATGCAAATCAAAACAACTCCAAGATTCCATCTCACGCCTGTCAGGATGGCTAAGATCAAAAACTCAAGTGACAGCACATGCTGACGAGGATGTGGAGCAAGAGGAATACTCTTCCTCTGTTGGAGGGAGTGCAAACTTGTACAACCAGTTTAGAAATCAATCTTGAGGTTTCCAAGAAAACTGGGACTAGTCCTACCTCAAGACCCAGCTATACCACTCCTGGGCATATACCCAAAAGATGCCCCACTATACCACAAGGATGCTTGAACAGTGTTATTCTTAAGAAATTACAGGCAGAGGTAACCCCAGTGTCTGAAGTGGGTGAAGGGTAGCAAAGACTATACACACATAGAGGGATATGACTCGACCTCCGACAGCATTGTCAGACTGTAGGGGCAATACTGAACTCTGTGGTTCATTGGGAATTTTGTGCCATTGACTTCTCATACCATATATCACAGAAGGTGCAGTGGGCTGGGGAGATGGTTAGGTCTGAAAAAAAAATTGTTTGTCTTGCAAGCCTGAGGACCCAGACGCAGGAAACTAGCATTTTCTCCAACGTGGACCAAGTGGATACCATACTGAAGCAGGAGTGTCATCTGACCCCAGTCCCTTGAGACACTGAGTGGTCAAAATCATAATGTCAAGGAGAATGGTGGCTTCTGGGGACTGGGATGAGAGGGAACAGAGACTATTTAATTGTTTCCTGAGGGAAGACAGGCTTGGGAGATGAGGAATGTCAATGGCTACACACTGTAGCTGTATGAAAACTCCGGAGCCCTCTACTTAATGGTAAGTTCTATGCCATGGGTTCCTCACCACAGAGTAACATCGCAGAAGGTGCAGAGAGATAAGGAAATGGATCAGTCTGCAGAGCGTTTGCCTTGCAAGCCTGAGGACCTGGGCGTAATCCCATCACCCACGTATAAGTACTGGGTGTGGTGACATATACCAAGACTCACAGCCCTGGGGAAATGGAGACAGTCAGATCTTTGGGACTCACTGGCCAGCCAGCTTAACCTAATCGAGGAGCCCCAGGCCAACGAGAGACCCTGTCTCCATGAAGACGGAAGAAGGTCCTGATAGGAGTCCCCGAGGACTCCCCTTGAACGTGCACAGATGTCCATGGACACCCTCCACACATGAGCATACGCACTCAGGTATGCATGGGTGCACTTCCACACAGACACAAATCAAAAGTGAAGCGAGCGAATGAACAAAAGCATCGGAGAAGCCGCCCAGCCCCTTCTACCTCAGAACTGCATTCAGCTGGGGTTCCAGGCGCAGAGCAACCTCCCAGCCATTTTCTGAAACTCCATCCTCCCAGAGCTGCCGCTGTTTCTAAGTCAGTTTTATTTGTAAATACAATTAAAAAGCCAGCCACGATGCACAATCATCCAAGGGGTAAATGTTTGCCTGCTCTGGAGCAGAGCACAGTTATTGCCATTAATGGTGATGGGAGTCCCACGGCTGAGTCTTTGAGCCTTGTGCTCAAAATTGACCCCCTAGAGTTTGCAGATGGAAAAAAGATGATCTTATGTACACACGAGGAAACAGAAAGGCAAGGCAGAAATGGAGCTCTGACCATGGAGTTGCCACGGGGGCAAAGAGCAAGCCATCCTAGGGGCTCGAGGGGAGGCTCGGAGGGGCTCCATACCTCTGTGTGTGTCAGGGTGGGCAGGGCTACAGGCGGCCCATAGCCAGGAACAGAAGTTGTGACTGTCCCTCGACATAAAACGTCCTCTGGAGATAGATGACAATGAACTGAGACCTGCATGTTTCCTGCGCCATATGAGAGCTGTCAAGCTTGTGTTTCAAGAGTTTCCACGGAGGCTGGTGAGAGTCCAGTGCAGTCTCATAATTAAAGGCTTCGGGTTTCTAATTCCCTCTGCGCTTTCAATTTCCCCTGGAGCCCTCGTCATGGTCTGTGTTCCTGTGTTAGGAAACATAAACAAATTAACAGAAAGGTTTGAAGAGCCTTTGCTGGATCTTTCTCTCTCCTTACCCAATCTCCTCTCTTCTCTCTCTCTCTCTCTCTCTCTCTCTCTCTCTCTCTCTCTCTCTCTCTCTCTCTTTCTCTCTCTCTCAAAAAGTTGCAAGTGTGGGTCTGTCCCTCTCCCCCTCCCCTGTCGCCCTCCCTCTCCCCTGCCTCCTCCCCCTCCCCTTCCTCTCCCGCCATCCCTCACTCCAGTCTCTCTCCTCCATCCCTCGCTTCCTGCCTCTCACTCCATCAGTCTCTCCTCTCTTCCTCCTTCTTTCCTTCCATCCCTCCTCAGCATTTCACAAACTTTAACCCCACATACCCACCATCGCTCTATTTTCCAGACCCCACCTGCAGATAACACACACGTCTCTCATCGAGTCCTTGCCTTCATGCTCCCACCTTCCTTCTGCAGGCTATGACCAGGGTTTGAGAAACAGAGGTCATTCAGTCTGTGACTCACACAGAGATAGGGCAAGGGAGTCTCTGAGAAGTGTATGCAAAGGCAGAAACCAGGCTGACAGACTTCAAATCACAGAGCCGGGACTTGTTCTACAGCCTCAGCTCACTTGGGGACAGTTTATGGTCCAGAAATGGCCAAAGGGTCACCGAGGTCAGAGCTACACTGGTACTGAGACGTCACCTACCCTATTCACTAGGGAGGAGTCTACTCTCCTCGGCAAACATTAGAGAAAATAACAGCCCTTAAGCAGTGGAATATTATTTGGATATTAAAAAGGAGATCTAAGCCCATGAATTGCATGGCCTGGATAAGCCTCGAAGGGCGCTTTGCAACATGAAAGAAGCCAGGAACCAGGAAGACACACACTATGTAACCTCAGCAATCAGAAGATACTGCAAATGTTGATCTCAGAGAAGCAGAGCTTTAAAAAGTGCTGACTAAGGAGGCCCAGTAGTTAAAAGCACCCACTTCTCTTCCAGAAGACCCAGGTTCAAATCTCAGCACCCACACAACAGCTCACACCTGTCTGTGATTCCAAGATCTGCCACCCTCACACATACTTGCAGGCAGAACACCAATGCACATAAAATAGAAGTAAATACATTTTTAAAAAATGCTGACCAGGGGCCAAGAAGGACATTGGGGAGAGAGTTTCAATAGATGCAAGCTTACATACAGTAAGACAGAAAAGGGAGCTGCTGTGTGACTAGAATGTCAGCACTAACAGAGGTGGTGTTGTGCTCAAAAATAACTAGGAGAGAGGCAATTGGGGCTGGGACAATGGTTCAGTGTATAAGAGCACTGTACAACCATGAGGACCTAAGTTCGAATCCCAGCATCCACATAAAAGCTAGGCTTGGCCATGCACTTATAACCCTGCTGACAGGTTGGAGTGCAGTGGACACAGGGGTATCCCTGGAGGTCGTGTCCTTCAGCCTTGCAAAAGTCTAAGTAAAAAACCCTGCCTCAAAATAACAAGGTTGACACCAAACAAAGAAGACACCTAGAGTTCTCCTTTGCCCTCCACAAGAGCACATACAGATACACATATCACACAAATTCACACACACACACACATTTGAACACACACACATTCGAATACACACACACACACACACACACACACACACACACACACACACTACAAAAGAAGAAGAAGAAAGAAAACATGATGTTAAGTGTTATTGCCATAGAGAAATGGTGGATGTTTGACATACAGGTAAGTCAATTACCCTGATTTGATCAGTAGACAAGGTTCACAGTACATCACTGTAAACATGTGTGGGGGGGGTGTCAATGCATTAAAAGAATAATGACCCATGTTGGGTCATGCTGCCAGTAGTTTGACATACCTGAGGACAGTGGCACACTCTCCTGGCTATTCTCACAGCCATGATTTTGAAGTCAAAGCAGCAATACCAATCTTACTTGAGGATATCCTTGATAAAGCTTAAACCATCATCAGCCTTGATCTACCTTGATCCCCCAGACACTTCTGTTTGATGTTCTATGCAACAAAATAAACACATCAAGCCACAGTGTTGGAGTCTGGAGTTGTCTTAACGAAGCCGAGGATGCCATTGGTTGCTTGAGTTGCAAGCTAAACTGGCCGCTTTTTAAACTATGTTTAAATCAACAGGGGACAAAGAAATTCTGCTTAATGAGACCTAACTACTTGACAGATATTTTTCTCAAAACTGAATTTTAAAGAAATGTCATTTCAAAGGGGGAAAAACTGACAGCAACTTGTTTCAAATTAAAATACTCGAGAGTCTAACACCATGCACTGGGTGAAGCAGATCATGGAACGGTTGAACTTTCCAATAATATGACTGGCATACTGCTAATGTGGTTCATGAGGTAGTTGATGAATAAAGGCTTCAACATTTGGAAGATTTGTGTCCTCCAGCAAACCCACATGAAAAGACCCAAATAAGATGCAACGAAGAGCACACAAGTCTAGAGTCTCCCATTAAAGAGTTATCCAGGCCTGGCCCTGCTTAGCCCCCAACACCTGATGAACTGGGTTCTGTCAGTGATAGGGTTGTGGGTACGTGGCTGTTTTAAAATCAACCTGAAGTTCTAATTAAACCATGCTTTAATACAGCAAAGTAGGAAAGTCCACGGATCACTGAGATAACTCAGGTTTCACATTATGTGTAAACTTGAATGACTTAGTGCTTAGCAAGAGAGTGGTGCTGCACGCCTTTGATAGCACTCTGGAGGGAGAGGCAGGGTGGATCTCTGAGGTTGGTCTACAGAGTGAGTTCCAGGATAGCCGGGACTACAGAGAAGAACCCTGTCTCAAAGAAAGAAAGAAGGAAAGGAAAGGAAAGGAAAGGAAAGGAAAGGAAAGGAAAGGAAAGGAAAGGAAAGGAAAGGAAAGGAAGGAAAGGAAGGAAGGAGGGAGGGAGGGAGGGAAGGAAGGAAGGAAGGGAGGAAGGAAGGAGAAGGAGGGAGGGAAGGAAGGAAGGAAGGAAGGAAGGAAGGTAGGAAGGAAGGGAGAAAAAGAAAGAAGAGGGAGGGAGGGAAGGAGGAAGGCAGACAGGGAGGAAGGGAAGAAGGAAGGAAAAAGAAAGAGAGGGGAGGGAGGGAAGAAGGAAGGAAGGCAGACAGACAGAAAAGGCAGGCAGACAGACAGAAAGAAGATGGTACTTATGAACAGTTGATGCAGTGACCCAGAGAAAATATAAAATTATCAGAAAGAGCTACTTAGAGAGAGACAGAAACCACAGTGGTTTCTATCATTTCGCCAGGTGGCTTGCTTCATTTTGATCAGGGCACCCGGTTATGTAAGAACCACAACAGGCCTGAAGGAGGGACAGGCCTTTGGGACCCTGTGTTCTCCCTACGACTTCTCATAAATCTAGAGGCTGCTTCAAGTTCAAAGCCGAGAACAATAAAAACAGCAGCAGCTTCCCACTTGATTCAGAGGAAAGAAATTCTGCTTAATGAGACCTAACTACTTGGCAGATATTTCTCTAAAGCTGAATGAGTTTCAGGAGACCTGTCCCTTCCTTCCTCTCCCCGCTCTCTGGCTCTCTTACCTCCTCACTCTCCAATCTGGGTCTGCTCCCCACTTAGGCTCTTGTCCTCCCAGTGGACTCAGGACCACTCTCCTGCAGGGCTCCCTCCACCCACAGCTGTTTCTTTCCAGACTTTTCTGAAAGCAGAACTCAATGAGGCCTCCCCCAATCTGCTCAGACAACAGCTCCTGACTCTCAGCCTCTCCAGGTGTCAGTGAGCTGTTTGTCCCCTTTCTTCAGACCCTCATCTCCTTCTGCCGCCCCTGTTCCAGACGGTGGCGGTCTGTCTGAGAGTCTGAGGCAGTGTGTGAGCTGAGGTGGATACCATGAAAGATTTAAGGAGCCTTTTTCCATGCACCTTCGGTCTTCCCAGGGGACTTTTTGTCTGTGGTAGGTGTTGTAATGAAAAAAGACCCAGACATGACAAGAGACACATGGGTAAAGACAGCTCTAAAAGCAAGAGTGATTGATTTTGCAATACTCCAAGGTAGCTCTCCTAAGCTCCAGCCCCAGCCACCTCTCAACAGAGGCCTCCCTCATTTGCATAAGTAATTGACAGCTTGTTAACAGCTCATTAAGAACACTGAAAACCATGTGACAACTACAAACGGGTGTCTAAATGGGGACAGAATCTGTGAATTGCAGGGTATTGAGAACTCAATCAGACCTCAGACTGCAGGTCAGAAAACAAGGGGAAAAACAGGACATCAAACAACTTAAAAAAAAAAAGGCTTCATTCTACCATCCCATGGTCCAAGCCGGGTAACCACAAGGGCCCGGATGCTGGTCAGGGTTGCCACCCCAAGTGCTGCTAAAGTTTCACCTTCATCAGAATATGTAACACGTGACTTTTTCCCTCCCAGTCCTAAAAACATCCATTAAACTGCTTATGCAGGTTAAAAATTTGTTCTTAGAGATCACCTTTTTTTTTTCATAAACACAAGTCATTTAAAGCCCCACAGACTAGTATTCTGCAACTGAGAAAAAAAATATATATGGCATAATTTGATTTCAGCCCATAAAGAGGAGATAAGTTTTGGAACTTGCACACAGTTACTATCGGTAAATTTGGAGCCTGACTTTTTTTTTAAACGGACATTTGAATATAAATTGTGCAGATAGCTGTTGCGTCAGCAATTCTCCTCTGAGCGCCCAGTGCCTGAGCACAGCCCACCTTTGTTCAGCTGTCTCCTGTGGGTGAGAGCGCGGTTTAAAGTAAGCGAGGGGGGTGGGGGGTCCACGGTAGAAGGCTGGCGGCTCTGGCCCTTTGTCTTCTATGACTGAAGGTCACATACAGCTGCAGGCCTTCAGATCCGCCTGGCCAGTCCCCCTCCTTGGCCTCACTGTAGGAAAGTGGACAAACGTCTGGAGTGGGATCCAGGAAGCATCCCCGTGCTGAACACTAGGGATCTCAAGCTTTTTCTCGTTTTTATTCATTCTTTGAAACTTTCATACAACGTATTTTGATCAAATCCAACACACACACACACACACACACACACACACACACACACACACACACACACACACACACTTTCAGGATCCATCCCCCACCAACTTTGTGTCTTTTTTTAACCGTCAAGTACGTTTGTGTCATACAATCTTGAGTGCGTGAACATCCGCTAGAGCTTGATTGACGTACAACAGGCCACCCTCTTAAAGAAAGCTGACTTTTGCTTTCTCACAGCTCTCAGTGGCCCATAGCCTCTTGGCTAGGACTTCACACCCACGTCCTTTGTCCGAGCTGGGATTTTATGTGATGTGAGCTTAGGCATGCTGTGACAACTGCTATAAACTCATATGTGCAGCTGCCCTACTATGTCCTTGGGAGGCTGACGCTGAGCTCTGATAGAGACCAGACAGACCTGTGTGCTTCTGCTATACCCAATGCGGTGAAACTGACTAGCTACCCTGCCCCCCAACCGTGCGGTACATTTCAGTCCCAAACTCCGTCCCTCTCAGTGTGGCTGCCTCTACTTCATCCAATCAGATCGACCTAAGGGATTCCTTCAAGACAGTGGGACCAAGCACAGAAAAGAGCCGAGTCTTTGATGTTCAGCCTCAGAAGGCCATGTTAAAACTGGAAGATGCCACCGAAACTCAAACCAGTTTCTCTCTGTAAAGTGGACGATGGGGCTTACCAGATGACAATATCTTGGGGGACGATTTCTGGCATTGGAAGGGGAAGGTTATAGCATCTAGCCACTAATATCCAGTAAGCCATCCCCGACTAACCGATGAGGTCAGACATTGTGTACACACGGGGCAAAGAAGCACAATCAGTTAAAGTAGCTTTCCAAGGTCACTCAGTGAATGCACCACTGAGAGGAGGTAGAGCTGCTCCAAGCCGACGGTGTCTTAGAAGGAGCTAGGATGCCTTCTCCTGTTTCCACCCCAGTTCCTACCGGTCCTGCTCCACTCTCCTCTCCATCACTTCATCATTTATCCCCGCAAACAAATCTCAGCATAAAAGGAAGATACAAATTGACTTATTTTCTTTTTCCGCCAAACACAATTTTCTTGTCTCAGACTCAATAGATTCCCTTGAGGTAAGGATGGGCTTCAGGTGTTTCGTTTTTCCTTTCTGTGCTCCAGACTAGAAACAGATTCCAGATGCAACCCATCACCACAAGAAAGAGGGGATCTAGACTTTACCTCTCCATTAAAATAGGTTGTGGGTCGGACCAGTAGCGTGCAGAGACTAGCTTCTCAAGTCAGAGACTTGAGGAAAGAAAGAGAATCAGTTTGGTGTGAGATGAAAATATTAGGCGCAAACCTCCAGGAAGCCTGAGGCTCGTGGGCAGAGGGAAACAGGAACCAGACAGCCTGGGTGCAGAGCTGGAACGGACTGTGCTTGAGTCCCAGTCAAGACCTCCTGGAGATGCTCATCCTTGGGCCCATCCCAGATCCAAGGGATGGGAATCCCTGCAGGGGGAACCCAGAGGTCAAGGTTTTAATGATGTACACAGACGATGCTTTAAAATTAGATGTTTGTTTTGTGTGTTTGTGTGTGTGTGTGTGTGTGTCTGTGTGTGTGTACGCGTGTGTGGTAAATATATAATGTGTACACGTAGCAGCAGGTGTTAATCTCAGATGTCATTACTCCAGAGTCGTCATCTTTATTACTTGAGACAGGGTCTCTCGCTGAGCTTGGAGCACACCCAGTCGGCTGGCCTGTTGAGCCTCAGTAAGTACGCAGCTCTCCCCGTACACTCAGTGCTGGGACTGCAAGTGTGTGGTGCCACTCCCGGCTCTTTATGTACGTGGTAAGGACTGAACTCAGGTCCTCCGGCTGCACAGCAGGCATTTTACCAACTGAGACCTTCCCAGCCCTTGCAGTGGATTCTTACCCACACTCGAGCTCTCTCCAAAGAGCTCTTCCTCCATCGCCTCATGTGAAGATTAGCTCTAGGTTTGAGGTCTTGGTGATAAAAAAGATCCATCTTCCTAGAGTAGAGGAGATGGGCTGGCACCATCCGCTGCGAGGATTTGTTGTGCTTGCTTTGTTGTTTACTTTATGAATTATTCTTGTTATTTCACCTTTTTAGGAAAACTCATTTATTTAATGTACATGGGTGTTTTGCCTGTGCACAGCATACATGAGGTATCCAAGGAAATGAGTTCCCCTGGAACTGGAGTTACAGACCCTAGTGGGTGCTAGGAACTAAATATGGGTCCTCTGCAAGGGCACCCAGTACTCTTAGCCACTGGTCCATCTCTCCAAACCCTATTATTTAAAAAAATTGTTATTACCAATCATCATCATCATCATCATCATCATCATCATCATCATCTCAAGATATCTATGCAGTATCTTTGTTTCCCTCAGGATAGACTACAACACCTAACTACTACCATGTCACAAAAGCTAAAGGTGGAGATGTGAGACCAGTGGGCATCACAGTCCCTGAGTACAAAGTCCTTGGAACAGGCCCTGAACAAGCACAAACAGCTCTGGGACCTAGGAGGGGTGGCCCTTGGTTTGGTTCATTTCCTGATGTAGAGTTACTTGACCACAAGCTGGTGAAGGAGTTGGAAGCCAGATTCTCTCAGTAGGCTCTCCCTACCTAAGAAGACTTAGATCTGTCTTCTCCGTGTCTCAGGGAGCCCAGAGGGCAATATGAAACCCAGGGTAGGAGGTGAGGGCAAAGTCACCTCCTGGCAGCAGGTCTCCATGTCATAGCATCTCTAATGGCTAGAATCCAAAGGGAAGGCCCTTCCCGCCCTAGACCATGAACAGTGACGTCACTGTTCAGTTTAGAATTGCAGCAAAACTGCTGTCTTCTTAGAAGGCAGCATTTTCTCCCTTTATCCTACAGAATGAAAATCCCATCCTGGAACAACCGGTCAGGATTTAAAACTGTGTGCATCAACACTAATAGCTCTTGTGGGTCCTTATATAGAGAAGTAGATCTGTCACCAATGTGCATGTGTGTAGGCACATGTGTACATGTGCATGTGTGTTTAGGCATGTGTGTGCATGCATGTGTGTGCACGTACGTGTGTGTGTGTACACACATGCATGTGTGTAGATGTGTGCATGGGTGTGTGTGTATAGGCAGACGTGCATGTGCACATGCATGTATATCTATTCCCATGAAGCCAGAGCACCACATTGGGTGTCTTCCTCGGCAACTCTCCATTTTGATACATCATCTCCCACTTTTACCCGGAACTCACCAATTCAGCTAAGCTGTCTGTCCAGGGAGCCCCAAGGATGCAACCTGTCTATCGCTCTAGAACTGGGATTACAAGCACAGGCTGCCACACTTCGCTTGAGGGTAGAGGCAGAGCAAAGGTTCTGAGGTGAAGCTCAGGTCTTCCTGCTTGCAAACAAGAACGTTGCCAACCAAGCATTCTCCACAGCCTGAGCTTCTGTTTTTGTTTTTGTTTATTTTGTTGTTGTTTTAAGCCTTTGCCTCCTGTGCTCAAGTCTCTTTAAATGCATAAACACTCTTACTTTCACTCCATATAGAATGTTCTATTATTACTACTCCTTGTTCCCACTCTCCAGCCTGTATCTGCGAACTTTCACTTCTAGCTTCTTCCTTACTGGTAAAGTGTGTAAATTTCCTATTGTTTATCTTCTACAAAAGATATGTAGACTTGTGTTACTACTTGAAACCCTTTTAAAGCCCAAGTTTGAGACTGTGTTATTGGGTCAGCATTTTCCCTTTCTTCTTCGGAGACCCCAGACCCATACCAAGTATTTCTCATATCACTGGCATCATAGAAATCTGAGCTTCACTCCTGCATCGTACCTGCTTGTGGCTTTGATTTCTCACAGAGCTATTTTTCCCTACTTGGAGCCAAGGCAGAAGGCAACTTTCCTTGCTGGCTCTCCTGATTCAATTTTTCATCTATTACAACCCCCACACGAGGCCCAGAGAACACTGCAGAAGAAGGGGTGGAAAGAATGTAACAGCTAGAAGGTGGGGAGGGTGCTGTGAAATGCTGCCTTCTGGGCATGGCTTGACTGTGGCACACGTGACGTCACAGCAGCTGTGGCTGCCTACATGAGATCAAGGGAGTCATAAACTCCAGTGTGGATTGGGCAGGGGCTCCTAAGGCTCTTCAGGCAGGGAAGCTAGTGGCAGTTGATGGATGCTGGGTGAGAGAGAGTCACTTCTCTTTCAGGGGTGGCTACAGGTTCTCCATGTCCCAGTGAGTGACCTGACTCCCCTGTACATGTGCCAGATGGATGGATGGATGGATGGATGGATGGATGGATGGATGGATGGATGGATGGATGATACATAGATAAGTACATAGATACATAGACAGATACATATATACATATATAAAATAGATATATAGATTCATAGACACATATATACATACATATATAATTACTAAATACATAGAATAGATACATAAATAGAAAGATGGATACATAGATATGTAGAAAGATACATACATACATCATACATATATACATGATGGAAAAATATATATGTATATGTAGGTTGGATGGATGGATGGATGGATGGATGGATGGATGGATGGATGGGTGGAGGGATGGATGAATGGGTGAGTGGGTGGATGGATGGATGGATAAAATTGAACTTATATTCAATTAGTAGTTTACACTTTTTAAAAAGTACATGAATTTGGGAGGGAGATATGTTGGGAGAGGGGAGTTGAAGACTGAAGAGATGGAATGGTGATATGACCAACATACACTCTAGAAGAATTTTCAAAGGTTCATATTTTGTACCGAGATTTACTTTTAGTTCATTCCGCATGCATGCTCAGAGCTACATCTGTGTTTGCAGTGTGAGTAGAGAGCGGATCCTAGAATGCTTGATTGGTGCCCTTGAAGAACATCATAGTATCAGCAAGCAGGACCCTTGTTGTGAACATCTAGGCCTCCCCTTTGGCTTGAGCTCAGGGTTGCTTTTAAAAGCTAAGTGCCTTCTCTGCTTCCACTTCGCCAGCTTTGTCATTTTGGCTCATGATTTAATGACTACAGAACAACCATGAATATTCCAGAATCACGACCATGTTCAAGAGAAAAAGAAGGGGTATGAACCTGTCCATATTGAGGCTCTTCTGCCTGACAGGCAAATGTTCTCCTGGTTTGATTGACTTCTTGTCTCTTATTGGTGATAACTGTGCACCTCTTACAGCAAAGGGCCCTGGGAAAATGAACCTTAAGATGTGCTCACCGCTGACTTTACAGAATAGGCTTCTTCTGGCAGAAAAAGGATGGCAGGGTGGTGGGAAGAAAATTAATAGCGTCCACCATAAGCCAAATGTGCATTTAAAATCCCAACATGATACCTACTTGCCCCAGAGCATGATATTAAAATATAGAGAGCTGAAAAAGAAGATAAGGGTGGTGTTGATGAAGGTGGTGATAATGATGAGGGTAGTAATGATGCAGGTGCCAGTGATGGTGATAGTGGTGGAGATGGTGATGGTGGTGGTGATGGTGATGATGATGGTGATAGTGGTGGAGATGGTGATGGTGGTGGTGATGGTGATGATGATGGTGATGGTGGTGGAGATAGTGATGGTGGTGGTGATGGAGATAGTGATAGTGATGATGGTGATGATGGTGATGATGAGAAGGAGGAGGTGGTGGTGGTGGTAGTAATGATTATTGATGGTGATGCTGGTATTGACAATGGTGATGACGGTGATGTGGTGGTGACTATGATGCAATGATGGTGATGATGGTGATTTATTTCATTCATATCTTAGTCTATACTTATATGACATAGTTTATCACAAGAATACATTAAATTAATAAATTAAAACCTAAATATGAGGATCAAGAATTAGGACCTAAATTATTATAAGCATGAAATATCTTTTATAGATATTTGAGCAAGAAAGTCTTATAAATGAAGAACATTCTGTCATTACTAATGACAAATTTGCTACAAAATGAACAACAAAAAACCAGCATGTGTACCCAGGGACATGGATAAATAAACAGACAGAAGATAGATAGATAGATAGATAGATAGATAGATAGATAGATAGATAGATAGATAGACAGACAGACAGATATGAAAAGATGGATGGACAGATAGACTGGTGAATGGATAGATAGATACATCAATGATAGAAGATAGATAGATGTAGATGGATAGATGGATAGATAGACAGATAGAGAGATGATGGAAGGTGGATGGATATTGAAGGACAGATGGATGGATGGAGAGACAGCCAGACAGGCAGACAGATGATGGAAGATGGATGGATGTTAAGGGACAGATGGATGGATGGACAGATGGACAGATGGAAGGACAGACGGCTAGATGGACTGATGTATCTACAAATACATACATATACATTAACCAAAACCATGGCAGTGAAGGGAGAAGATAGAGCATAGGTGAATAAAGAAGAAACTCTGGAGCATCTGATCGAGGTTGGGACAGAGCTCTCCGTAAGACAAAATTAGAAATTGGTGTGCGAGTCCCACTTCATGTTATTTGCTCTTTGAAATATCTCATTCCGTTTAAGTTGAGTAAATTCTAAACAGCGCTCACATGTGCCCTTGACGATTATCACGGACTGGTTTGTGGACCTCGGTACAACTGATGTTTGTGCTGCACCTCTGTGATCCACTATAGTACAGGCTTTCGTGTATTGTACACTCACGCCTACTGCAGCAAAGGGGATTTTCATCGTGTTTTAGACACAGTTAAATTGAACCTTGAAGATTGTAAGAGTGGAGGTTTCCCTTGGACCTAACACTGATTCCTACCGATGTTCAGTTTGCTTATCACCCTGTTGGATGTTCTCTCTGCCTGGGGGGATCCATCATGTAGAACCTCCATGAGGTTCTCCAGCAAGTTGAAAATGAAAGAGAAATCCTTTTGGGACTGTGTCATAGTTTCAAAAACAGGACAACAGCAAAACACATGAAAACGGAAGGTATCAGGCTAGCTAGCAACTCTCCAAGCTAAGAATACTGCATGAGGTAAGGATGGTAGAGATCGGGTAAGTCTGTCGTCTGCAAGAAACTCACAGCTCAGGTGTTTAGAGCCAGTTTCCTCCACCCTTTTGCTTTTGAATGTCTTCTTTATTTTTTTTTCCAGAGTGCTTTTATGGTCAAGCCAAGATACCTCATGGTGCAGCTAGGCTTCTGCATTCCTGGGGACTGGCAGCCTCTCTGCAGTCACTTCCTAGACAAAGGTTAATCACCTCAGACTCTGAAAGGCACACTGTAGCAGTTCCCCAACATGTCACCTCAACCGCTTAGAGCAATCAGGACGCACCTTGCCTTAAGTTAAAAAGTGTCAACCAAAGAAACAGCTCTCACCTCAAAGGAGTAAAAGAGTTACTTTATCCTAGAGCCAGTGTAAGTGACTGTGGCCCAGGATCAGAGATTCAGGTCGTCCTCAAACACCATGTTCCAATGTGGTTGCAGTGCCATGATGGTTTTTTTTTACAATAGCAGAACGAAAGAAACCATGAATTTTCAAATACATTGATGGGCAGGCACATCAGGAAGGCTGCTACAGCAGGATGGGAGAGAACTCTGCTGTGGGACTCAGGGAGTGCCTGGTGGCACAGTTAGCCCTTTGATTGGAGGAAAGGTAGGGTTTGGTTCAACTGATACAATCCAAAAGGTCTTCATCTTCACCACAGGATGTTAGGTCTGCCTAGACATGAGCAAGGAATTCAGTGGGTAAAAGTTAGACCAAGATGAATGTTAATTAGTCTATAGCTGGACCTGTGACATTCCCAATGTCACTGGAGTCCTAGAGTGTCACACTGACCAGTCTCTGAAGACACAGATCCCTTCCAGGAATACTCACCCACAAACATAATTTGGGGGGAAATCTGATAGTCAAGAAACACGTCAGAATTCTAACATTGGTATCCTGGCTGCTTCAATCTCTTGGTACAAAGTAGACGTGAAAAGAACAAGATTGTCTCTAGTACCCGGGGTCTAATTGCCCAGACTTCTATGCTGAAAGTCACCAGTCCTTCATTGTCTCCCCACCCCTAACAGGACAAGAGCAAAGGGAGCCTGCCTTCATCTTCTTCACCTCTCAGGTTCCACATGCACCACACTCAAGCCTGCAGACTACACTCACCAGCCAGCAAACAAAAGGTTAACTCCTAAAAAGAATGAAAGGAGGCCTCTTGCAAACCATGACTTCCATGATCCCTAGGTGCTGTCCCTTCCTAGAAAGCCGAGCCACCTCTCTGTGTGTGCATTTATGCAAAATGCTCTCTCTCTCTCTCTCTCTCTCTCTCTCTCTCTCTCTCTCTCTCTCACACACACACACACACACACACACACACACACACACACACACACTCATTCATTCATTTCAGGAAGGTCGTTAATTCACTTCCCTCCCACTAAACATCTTGACAGATCTTCCCATTTTTCCTCCCTGTCTCACCAGCCTCTCTCTTCTCCAGCTGCCCCCCCCCGCGCACAGCCCCCTGTTTTATTAGTATTATTATTCTCTTAAGTGGCACATGTACTACCACTTCCTGCTCCATCAGGCCCTGCCGAAAGCGACGGAAGCTCGCTCTCCTCACGGTGACATCTGTCTTGGTGGCAGCCTCCTCAGGCGGTTCTCTTGGCAGCCTCCGCACTGCCACCAGGCCTGTCGGGTGGCTCAGCAGCTGACGGGCTGTCACAGACGCCTCATCTTGGGGACTGCCATCTCCTTTTGATTACCTTTGATTCAGAACCATTTGCGGGCTTTAATCACTTGGTGGACAAAGTCCCCCCCAAAGTCCCCCATGGCTGCCTCCTATGTAGACAGGTAGGAAAGAGATAGATTCCCTGTGTGACTTGGCTTTGAGGTGTAGATGGGAGCCTGGCTGGCCCATGCCAAGCAGTGCAGTAGCGGACAGAGACTGTCATTTTCTAGACCCTCTCTTCTCCTCAGGAGCCACTTCAGCCAAGGCAAGGGTCTTCTATGTCAATTACCTTACTACCCAGCCCACTTGGTATGTGGTACTTTCGGGGCTCAAATGAATGGAGCTCAGGCCCTTCCTTAGCCTAACAGGAGAGCTCATTAAAGCAGCCACCCTGTCTCCCCAGAAAAGGTCTCCCTTTGCTTTTGTGCACCCTCCCGATGACACAATTCACACCGCACCTCCTCCCCCTCCCAGGGCGGACAGAAGCGATGACAGGGTTAAATTGTTAATCGAGGTTCCGTGAGGTCTGCCAGAGCCGAGTCTCCAACACTTACATCTGTTCAACAATTATTACAGCATTTTTGTCATAAAAAATTCAACACCCTGAGTGTCGAGCGAGCGAAACCTGAAAATTTATTCAGTGAATAGAATAGCTAATTTCTCAGAGGAAATGCGAGGGGGAAATTACAGATCTTACTTAAATTCCAAACACCAGAGTGCATGCGTCTGATGCCCTCCTTGAGAGGAATTTTTTTTTTTTTTGTCACAGTGCTGGACCAAAAGTGGGATTTGTCACCCACCAGCACCAGGAGCAAGGATGACTCTCAGTGCTTGAGCTGATCTTAGAGAAGCCACATTGTAAAGCTCCAAATGTCAGGGAGGGTACACCCACCCGTGCCAGGCATCCTGAAAGGACCTCTCCCCTAGTTAAATCCACCATGGTGAGGAGACAGACAGCTGCTCCCAAGCGACTTCCTGCGATTGGTTTGGGGCTTGGCCACGCCCTCTTTGCAATTTGCCCCCATGCATTTCTTTAAAAGGGGTGAGTGGTGAAACCAGAGGGGACTGGAGAAGGGGCCTAGGAGGCCTGGGAATCTTTAAACTCTTTAATGTATTCTAATGCTGTTTGATACTCACGGGGGCAGCTTTAGAGCTCGCTTCTCTGCTCCATAAGGGTCTAGAATATGGATTTTATGCTAAAACTAAAGCTGTCTAGTTAGGATGCCAGTCGAGTGAGACAATATGCTACAGGCACTCATCCCTATTCTCCAGGGCCAGAGTCTGACTACTTCCTCTAGGTGTTTGCTGCTGCAGGAATCTGTTAGTGGAGAAGCAGGCGTTCCCTGAGTAGTCACCTCGGTGGCTCCATCACTGTGATGTGGATGTTCAAGCCGCCTACTGGAGACAAGACCCTTGCTGCCTTCTCTGTAACTACCTCAGGGGTTCTAATGCTTCTCCCTTAGACAGGATGGCCCCTGTCATTCCGCCTTAGGGTTAGTGGAGCACTTACGTGGTAACGGTTTTCTTTGCAGAAGCTCAGATATCCCCAGGACCTCCGCAAAGGGCTGGGGTCAGCATGGCTCGGTGAAAAAGTGAGTAGAGAATACGATTGTGTCCTCACAAACAACACCAGTGTATCCCAGCATTTCCCTTTGCGTGGAGGGTTTTCCAGTCTTCTGTGGCTTCCTACCTTCCTCAAAAGCACAATGCAGCTCCAGAAGAGTCAGAAGCATTCAGAAGAAGTGGTGACTCGGTGTCCAGACTGGCAGGCATGGCTCACCAGGCCCATGCAAGTGGCAGTGACATCATGTACCAGCCCCTCCTCTGTAGCACTGCCTGGGGCACGGAACACCTCACCTGGCTCCGGCCCAAGCTTCCCTTGCAGCCATATCCCCCTCCCCTGGCTCCAGAGTCACAGCCCAGGTGCTGCCTCTGGCTCAGTCATATGGTGAAGCCTCCTGGTGGGTCAGCTTGCTGCAACGCCCTCCAGTCTGGCATCACACACACACACACACACACACACACACACACACACAAGAATGCACACTGCATCTGTCTCAAGACTGGGGAACATGAGGAAGACTTTATGACTATAGGACTCATCAGGTAGAGCATGAATTGAGTGCCCTTGGTAGTAAAGTAACTGACATGGAAGAGCCTCCTCACCATGTCTGAAGTGGCTCCTGAGGAGAAGAGAGGGTCTAGAAAATGACAGTCTCTGTCCGCTGCTGCACTGCTTGACATGGGCCAGCCGGGATCCCATCTAAACTTCAAAGCCAAGTCACACAGGGAATCTATCTCTTTCCTACCTGTCTACATAGGAGGCAGCCATGGGGGACTTTGGGGGGGGGGACTTTGTCCACCAAGTGATTAAAGCCCGCAAATGGTTCTGAATCAAAGGTAATCAAAAGAAGATGGCAGTCCCCAAGATGAGGCGTCTGTGACAGCCCGTCAGCTGCTGAGCCACCCGACAGACCTGGTGGCAGTGCAGAGGAGAGAATGAATAATAGCTAATTCTTGCTAAGGACTCGCAGCATCCAGGACACTGTGCTGCATACATTATACCCATTAATGCCATCCATTCATGGGGCCAGCGTGGCCCTCCTGAGAAGGTAAATCTCTTTCACAACTTGCAAGACTGGTAAATAGAGGTGTGGCTATTTCAGTTTGGGCAGCCTAAACCTGTGCCCTCTCTCACTGACCGTGTCCAAGATAGTCAGAAAACAAACAAACCAACAGAACAACAACAAAAACCCAACTGTGTTGCCTAAGATTGTTGTTAAACAGCTACCTGAAGGCTTTCCAGGGTCTACAGCAGAAGTAAGCCAATTGCAGCCTGTAGGCTAAGTTCGCCCGCTGCCTGTTTGTGTCTGTTTTATCAAAACAAACCTTACTCAATTGTTCCTGCATGTTGATGGCCATTTGCTGTGATCCCTGAGAGAGAGTTGGCAGGCAACAACTTGGATTGCCTGGCCTTCATAGCTGAACATACCTTTTTATTTAGTTTTTACAGAAAAAAAAAACAGTGTCTTGATTCTGGGCTTGGAGACAAATGGCGTGAGATGTAAATCATTTGAGAAGAGCTGGAGGTGTGAATTAGAGCGAAAACCTGAGTACAGACCCATGGTGCACAAGGCATAGGGTGTGGCCAGAACCAAGAGAGGAGGAGTCAATCAAAACACAGAGGAGACTCAAAGCTAGAAACCATGAGTATGCTCCTCAAAAGACATCTAGTTATTCCAAACAACTGTACAATGGTTTTTCTAAAGAACTTAAGTTGTTAAATCGTCTTTCATCTCTGAAGGAAACTTTTTTCCTGACACTTTGGAAGATAGAAGTTACTTAAAAGATGAAACAAAAGCATGGCCATTAGGAAACCTCAAAGTTTGTCATCTCTAGAAAAAAGAATGGAAAGGAATCTACTCCGTGTGAGAAGTTAGTGGATTGACTCAAGAATTTTATACCCAGCCAAATGATCACACATAAAGGAAAAGACATTCTGATATACAAAAGTATATGCTACCACCACGATGCTCAGTGTGGCAAATGTGGTTTGTAGATGAGCTCACAGTGACTGAGTAGTTAACCAGAATAAATTATTCAAGACAGAGAAACAATAATTTAAGAACAAATATTGGTCACAAGTACTTAATCTATAGAATCAAATGCAAGTCAGGTCAGTGAAGATAGAAAATCCGTAAACTTTCAAAATACTGGAATAAGAGATGTAAATTTAAAAACCAAAAACCGTTTCAATGAAAACAAAATAAATCTAAGGACAAAAGAGGCTAAGCAAGAAATGCAATAAATTCTGAGATTAATTAATTACCACCACACATAATAGCATTAATAAATAAACATGAGAATTGGTATTTAGGAAGACACAATAAAACAGACAAACCATTATTAAATCCAAATTAAGAAACAAACAAATGAATAAATATGCAGAGTCGGATTGAGAAATTAGAGATCGTATCAGAAGAGACTTAAAACATTAGAAAATTATAGATGCGTGCCTTACATGAAGTCACTGGGAAATATAATGAGTTCTACGATTTTTCTGGGAAATTAAAATAGCAAAAATGCATGCAAGGATTAGCAAACTTTAGCAAACCATCAGCTCTGGGAAATAGGGGGAAAGATTTGTCAACACACAGGCACGCGCGCGTGCACACACACACACACACACACACACATCTCTCAAAAGAATATTATGGCAAATTACTTGCTAGTTCTGCACAGGCTCAAGGCGTATCTGTGTGTATGGTTTGATCGAAAGCAGGCAAAGCAACCTGTGCAAATTCACACAGTCAGACCCACATCAAAGCCCACAATAGACAGCCTGTCCAAACTTGTTTTCTGCTGCCGCAATGAACACCAGGAGCAAAAGCAAACTGGGGAGGAAAGGGTTGATTTCATCTTCCAACTCCACGTCAGCCTCCGTCACTGAGGGAGTCAGAGCAAGAACTTCAGCTGGAGCTGAGGCAGAGGCCGCGGAGGGACGCCGCTCGTTGGCTTTCTCGGTGGCACGAGGGCAGCTAGTGTTTATTGTATGGGCCAAACCCACCTGCCTAGAGATGGTGCTAGCCTGCAGACAAAACAATACCTCATGGGCCAATCCAACAGAAGCGATGTCTCACCTGAGGCTCCCTTCCCGTAGAGATTCAGTGTGTCAAGTTGACAACCAAGATGAACCGTCACGTGGCACGGAACCTGCACGTGTGATTATTTTATGTAATTAATTTATTGCATTTTTATTTTATATAATTAATTATCATTATAATATGTAATTAGTTGCATATGTAATTTATTCATAGAGAGACAGTTGGTAGTTTACATCAAATAAATTAAAACACTCAGTAAGAATCCCGGCTATTCTGCAGGAGTCTAAGGAGACTCAACATTAAGGAGCTATTAATTTGACCTCTCACATCCCAGTAAGATAGGAAAGTCGCTTTTTTTAAATGTGTGTGCACAAGACTGTATTCGGAGAAATCCCGAATAAATTCCATGCGTTCAGCAGACATCCCTTAAAGCGTATACATTCCGATGCATTTGGAGGTGAGCAGGACACTCTCCTCTTCCTCGACTAAAGATGGATTCATCAACAGTGAACATTCATGGACTCCTGGAACCCGCAGGGATCCTCACCTAAGTCAGAACAAGAGTGGACGGACACAGGTCCTGCCTCCTGCACACTCAGACAGTACTGGGAGCCAGGAACCGTGAACACCAATTACACACGGCAGAAAGGGGGAGGGGGAGGGGTGATTTCTCCTCTTATAACCACACATTTCCTAAGTCGTGAGTTAAGTGTTGCATCAGATGTAACTGACGGGAAGCCACACTCAGTTTTAAGCCAGTGCAGACTAGTGGGGAGCAGAGCAGTCAGGGTGAAGCTGGAGGCAGGAGACAGGGTAGTGCAGGCCACGTCTAGAAGCACTGGGGTATAAAGTAACGTTAGAGACAAAACAGAACCATCCACCCACAACCAAAATTAACTGAGAAACAAACGTTTGTCCCTTCTGTTATGACTCAAAATATTGGTTTTATAATATGCTACACAGTTAAAATGCCTTGAGCGTTCCCTGTCGACGTGGAGAATCCCGTGCTCTCGTGGATTCATACCGTGGAACTATCCTTGCCTTCCCCTGCTCACGCTCAACGCTAGCCTGCTGTCTATTCGAAACCTCTGAGCCACACTTCCTCACCACGGAAAAGACAACCGGGCCCTTCAGCTTAGTTAATATTCATGATGAACACAATTCCAGCTGAAATGTCGTTTTCCTTTTAATTTGGAGTCGGTGAAGATGATCTGAGATGTTTATGAAAGGAACTGAAGTGTAGTGAGAGCATTTTGTTGTTGCTGCTGTTGCTGCTAGCGGTGGTGGTGGTGGTGGTGGTGGTGGTGGTGGTGGTGGTGGTGGTGGTGGTGGTGGTGGTGGTAATGACGATGATGACAGAAATGGATTTGGAAAGATGGCTCAGTGGTTAAAAGCACTTGCTGTTCTCCAAAAGGACAGAATTCAGTTCCCAGCACCCACATTATTTGGCTTGAGCCTCCTAGAATTCCAAATGGTGCCCTCTCCTGGCCTCATTGGGCACTGTATTCACGTGCTCATACCCACACTCAGACTAAATAAATAATGCGTGTGTTTTTAAGGCCCCTGTGTGCTTAGGTTCACACTAGAAAAGCACAGTTGAGGTGCACCATGGAGATGGAGCGTTTGTCTAGCACGTGCGGGGCCCTGGGCTTGATTCTGGGATCTGGAAAAGAGATAGAAGGCAATAATAGTCCCAATCAAATCCCCCAGAGACTAACAATCCTGCAGGTGAAGTTGGAGAGCAGCATTTTATACCATGGAGAACTTGCTGCCAACTCACCTTGGGTAGATAATATTTAAATCAGACTTCAAGAAATAGAGAGTGACCAAGAAAGCTGGGTCTCAAGCAGGTGCTGAAACTCTGGAAGCATAAAAAGACCGTGTAGACATCACATTCGGGGTGAGATTGTGGTCTGAATGGCTGTGTCCTGGTAGGTATCATTTGTGTCCAACCCCGAGGGCATGAAACGGGAGGCAAAGCCTTTGGAGGGAATCAGGAAGGAGTGGAGCCTTCCTGATTAGGGGGTTTTTCAGGGGGGGAAGAACAAGGGAGTTTGGGGGAACCTAAAGAAGGGGATGGGATCCCCAGCTCTGCTGCCTTGCGGCCCCTCTTCTCCTGTGTCTTTCTTTCTTTCTATGGTTAACACCTGCACCCCTGCTCCATCACACTGACAAGTCCTGAAACTCCTTTTGGCTTTAGAGCCACAAACTCTCCTTTGTCCTGAGCCAAGGTCCCTAAAGGATCAGAGGCTCTCCTGCTCGACACTGACAGGGACAGAGATGCCTCCAACCTTGCATGCTTGGTTCAGAACGACAGAGGCAGAGTGAGCCAAAGCTATCACTCAGCAGATGCCGCGCCAGATGCCACCTTGACCACAGACTTCCCAGTCACCCAAACTGTGAAGAAAAGTCTCCGGTTGCTCCTATATTTTGTTCTAGCATCTCAAACTGACGATGTCAAGAACCCTTAGCAGAAATCCCTACTACATCTGGCCAAACAAACACTTGAAATTGCCTCGTCAAGGTCTGCCATCATCAAAGTTAAAATACCATGCAAAGGGGTGGTTCGTGAGCACATCGATGAGGAACTCTAATGGCCCAAAGACTTAACGGCCAACAAATCAACAGATTCACACACACACACACACACACACACACACACACACACACACACACACACGCACAATCTACAGGCAACATTCATAAAGAAATACCTTGAGCTAAAATGCATGTGTAACTGATTCCACTCCATATAAGTAATTCTAAACAATTAATTAAAATTAAATTAGAATGAATCAAGGACTTGTATTTTTATCCTTGACTGTCTCAGAGCAAGGAAAGCTTTGACCACACTGGGAGGCCCGTACCCACCCGGCTACCTGGTGAAGCCTCCCACAAGGCACTCACAGGCTTGGTGTACCTTAGCAGTCAGGGAAAATGCTCATTAGTCAAGAATAGAATAAACTTCCAGAAGGGAGAAGGCCGAGTATTTATTCATTTTTGTTGATAATTTCACTCCTAGAGAGGTACTTACTATTTATCACCTAATATTCAGTTAAAGGCATGTTTACAGAAGTGTTTATCATAACAAGATAAGTAATCTAAACAAACGGAACTGAAGCAGCTGAGACGGCTCAGCGGTTAGCGCTGGGGCTGCTGCCGAAGATGGGATGTTCACCATCCCAACATCCAAGCTCATCTTCTCGCAACTGCCCAAGGGGAGCCGAACCCTCTTCCAGCTTCTGTGGACACAAGCACAAACTCAAATACATAATAAAATAAATCTTTAATAATAGCAAATGGGGCTGGGTAGCAGGGACAGGTGTCTTTAGTCCCAGCGCTTGGCAAGTGGGTCTCTAAGTTTGAGGCCAGCCTGATGTACAGAGTGAGTTCTGGGACAGACAGGGTTACACAGAAAAACCCTGCCTTGAGAAACCAAAATGGAAGGATAGATAAATGATAGGTGGGTAGGTGGGTGAGTAGATAGATGGGTGGGTGGGTGGATGGACAGACGGATGGATGGATGGATGGATGGATGGGTGAATGGGTGGATGGATGGATGGATGGGTGAATGGGTGGATAGATGATAGAGAGATACATACATATATACATACATACATATATACATTCATACATACATAGGCAGATAGATAGATAGATAGATAGATAGATAGATAGATAGATAGATAGATGAGATAGATAGCAAACAGGAATAGTAAATATGTCTAGTAATAAGCATAAGTTGTATCCTCACAATTACCATGTAGATTTTTTTTTTTGGTTCTTTTTTTCGGGGCTGGGGACCAAACCCAGGGCCTTGCGCTTCCTAGGTAAGCGCTCTACCACTGAGCTAAATCCCCAGCCCCATGTAGATGGTTTTAAAAATCATTTTGTACACAAAATATTTAATGGCAAAAGTGAGTTTTTTTTTTTTTTGGTTCTTTTTTTCGGAGCTGGGGACCGAACCCAGGGCCTTGCGCTTCCTAGGTAAGCGCTCTACCACTGAGCTAAATCCCCAGCCCCCAAAAGTGAGTTGTTATAAACGTACCATACACTGAAAAATAAAGATAATGACTCTGTGTGTATATATGTCTGTGTGTGGACATGCAGTGGGGGGGGGGGGGGGAGGGAGGGGGAGAGAGAGAGAGAGAGAGAGAGAGAGAGAGAGAGAGAAAACATACCAGAAAGTCTGTTCTTTGTCTTCTCTTTCCCCAGGGCTGGCTCTAGGTCCCCAGCAGTAGCCCATGGTGCCCATAGGAAATGGTACAGTGTTCTCGTATGAGCTGTAGGAGCCCATGGACCTCCAGTCATGTCTTGGTCACTTGTGGACATGCAGGGGATGTGCATGCACTACTGCACTGTCTGGGGCACACAGTGTGTTCATGTCAAGGACGAGCACTGCTGGGTTCTGTCTATTCTCCCCAGCAGTGCCTGATGCAGAGTCCACTGTGGTACTGCTCTCTTCTGCCTCTAAGCACCAAGCTTTCCAGCAGTGTGACACCTACCACCTCATAGGTGAGGCACTTTCTAACCCTCAGGACCTGCTTCTAGGACACCCTAATAGTGCACTGCTCTGTTACTGGCAGCCCCCCTTCATCCAATTCTCACTAGGCCCCTTTGGGCTACCCTGGTCTTCCTAGTGCTCCTCCTGGGTTTGCTGTCACTGGCCATGAGCTACTGCTCACCTGCCCACCAACCTCACTAGCCTGCTCACAGATCTGTATATACCAAGGACAGTCCTCCCCCTAGGGAGGAAGTCCCCTAAGCTGCATGAATCCTGACTCATTCACGTTTCCCATGCCTCGGACATCTCAGCATGGGGCTCTCAGCTTGCAGAATAGATCATTCCCCACGATGCTTGTCAGTATGATGGGGGGGGGGGGACAGAAGATGGGCCAAAGGGTAGCAGTAGAGCAAGCCAGCACTAATGCTGCTATCAGAAGCTGTGTAAGCTGTCCAAAGCCTCCCCCCGTACAGTAAAAGGCCGGGTTGTCCGCACCTCAACATCACCCAGTGCTCTGTGCCTGACCTCCTCATGTTGAGGGCTGCCACACTGACAAAGGGACCCACAAAATCATTCCTCCTCACTGGCTTCTGCTTCCCAACCAGCCCCTCTGACAAGGAGACAAGACACATCAGCTCTGGAACTTAGGAAGTGACTCAAAGAAACCCACCTCTCCCCAACCTTGGAAACGTATCGTTAGCTTTAATTTCCTTAGAGGTAGGCAGAGAAGGGGCACTTATTGTCAGCGGCGGTCTAATCCCATTTAGGGACACTCAGCGCAATGACTTATGGAAAATGAACGCTTTAAAATCCTCTGGTCATCCACTGGCAAGAGGCTTCTTACGGGGGAGAGGATGAACGGTCGGACAGAGGTGATCTTGCTGCTCGCGAGCTTTTACTGGTGATTTGTTGAACATAAATTCTGCCACAGTCTATTAGCAAATACAACCAATGTTGGCGCCTCCGCTCTCCACGTGGCCTCGCAGGAACACGTGTAGCAGCAGAGTGATCGATACTTCCTGTTTGCTACAGGGCCCGAGGTAAGTGGAAGTGGTCATAAGATTTCCATTTATTGAATATTATGTCAATAGGTTTTCATTCAGAGAATCATAAAACAAGTTATAGGCAGCGTCAGGACGGCTCATCCACAGGAAGGGCGCACACTACATATTTCACTTTTAAAAGCCTTAACGGCCTTTATCTAAAGTAAGACATTCGCATTGAGTCTGGCAGGTGTTGAGACACATTGATGTCCGGAGAAATGGACAGACCTGTAGCTTCAGGAATCAAAGCAGAGCCTTGTTCTTGTTCTTATCCCAGCCTCTAGATGTGTGTGTGCAAGCTTGACCTTGCTCTCTGTCACACACACACACACACACACACACACACACACACACACACACAAATGCTGCAGCAAAGAAATAGCTAAATTTACTAGATGAGAGAAGATCTCTCTAGATTGATTTCCAACCCAGCAGGAGAAGTCTGGGGGAAAAAAAAAAGGAATTGCTGTGATTAGAACTTGACAGCCCGCAGTCATAGTGTGCTGACGCGTGCAACGGGAGCTCACAGGAGTACCGCCAATGGACATTAAGGATTGCGCAAGGGAAATCCTTTATTTTAGCGCCAAGAATCCGAGGGACAGTGGAGAGATGGACATTCAACAAAGGGCACAGGACAACTCTCCAGGCCTTGTGCTGCTTCTCAAGTCTGTTCAGGACCTTAATTACAGGCTCAGTGGAGGCGCTTCCTCAATACAAAAACAAAGGAGGTCTATTTAAGACAGACGGAAGTTTCCAGAGGCTCTGAGGATACAGAGCAGGGGCTCGAGGATCATGCCCAGTGGGGGTCTCCAGAGAGATTAGCGTTTTAATTGGTTCATCTTTTCAGAGTGGCTCAGGGCCTTCCCACTTACATCAGCAAACGCTTATTGTGTGTGCCGTGTGCCAGACATGGCCCTAGCTGCAGGGACACAGAAAGGGTTAGGACATGTTACTCCTTATAAGGACTGGGGAATAAACATTCCTGCCACCACAGGTCAGAAGTTTGAGTTCTACAAAAGGGAAACCTCATCTGAAATAAGGTCAGGGCATGGACAAGAGCCCTGGGGCCATGCCTTGAAGGAGTCCCGTGTTTCTGGTTTCAGATCTCACGTTCATCCTCTCCTGAATGGAGACCATCCACGGTCTGCACTGGGTGGTAGCCACCTTCTGGGAGGATGCTGGGAGATGATCAGGCACCATCATAGCAGCACCTGGGTGGGACCCAAGTGAACTTTGAGGAAGGAGTGAAGTAGAGTTTTTCCTACAAGGACTTGGCTGTGCATTTCTTCCATCTGATCTACCTCGTAAGTACAGACTGGTAAGGAAGAACACACCTATCACTGGTGTCTTCGGCAAGCATGTCTCCTGTTGGATTTTCCAGATGATGGTCAGAGAAGCCTGTCACCTCAGGGTCAACCCCAGCTGCCTCTGATTCTGGTGTTACTTGATGTTTGAACTAGACTTTAGAATCAGAGCTGAGCTAGCTTAAGTTTAGAGTTGGAGAGCTATCGGGAGAGGTCACTGTATTTTATAGGCAGGAGAGACATGATGGAGGAGAAGAGGGTAGACTGTAGGCTGAGTTCTAGCCTCCCAGATACCTATGTTCAGGTCCTGATTCCCAGTCTCTCAGATTCTGAGTGTAAAGAATCCATTGTGAGGTGATTCCATTAAAATGTCACTGGGGTAGGCCCTGGCCACGACTTACGTCTCCGTAAGAGAAGTTTGGGACACAGACATCCCAGAGGATCATGGCAGGAAACTGCAGAACAGAGGCACCCCAAGGAAATCAACCCTGCCTACACCTTAACCTGTCATACCCAGCCCTAGGACTGTGAAGAAACACAGAGAGATCCGCACTGAGGAGGGTTTGACTGGCTGCTGCTGTTGCTGTTGCTGCTGTTGTTGTAGCTGCTGTTGTTGTTGTTGCTGTTGTTGTTGTTGTTGTTGCTGTTGTTGTAGCTGCTGTTGTTGTTGCAGCTGCTGTTGCTGTTGTTGTTGATATTGTTGCTGCTGCTGTTGTTGTTGCTGTTGCTATTGTTGTTGCTGCGGCTGCTGCTGTTGTTGTTGCTGCTGCTGTTGCTGTTGTTGATGTTGTTGCTGCTGCTGTTGTTGCTGCTGTTACTGTTGTTGTTGCTGCTGCTGTTGTTGTTGCTACTGCTGCTACTGTTGTTGTTGCTGTTGCTGTTGTTTTTGCTGCTGTTGCTCTTGCTGTTGCTGCTGCTGTTGTTGCTGTTGCTCTTGCTGTTGTTGCTGTTGTTGTTGCTGCTGCTGCTACTGTTGTTGTTCCTGTTGCTGTTGTTGTTGCTGCTGCTGCTACTGTTGTTGTTCCTGTTGCTGTTGTTTTTGCTGCTGTTGCTCTTGCTGTTGTTGCTGTTGTTGTTGCTGTTGTTGCTGTTTTTGTTGCTGTTGTTGCCGCTGTTGTTGCTGTTGCTGCTGTTGCTGTTGTTGCTGCTGCTGCTGTTTCTGTTGTTGTTGCTGCTACTGTTGCTGTTGTCGTTGCTGCTGTTGTTGCTGTTGCTGTTGTTGCTGCTGCTGCTGCTGCTTCTGTTGTTGTTGCTGCTGCTGTTGCTGTTGTTGCTGCTGTTGTTGGTGTTGCTGTTGTTGCTGTTGTTGTTGCTGTTTTTGTTGCTGTTGTTGCTGCTGCTGTTGCTGTTGTTGCTGCTGCTGTTTCTGTTGTTGTTTTTGCTGCTGTTGCTCTTGCTGTTGCTGCTGCTGTTGTTGCTGTTGTTGTTGCTGTTGTTGCTGTTTTTGTTGCTGCTGCTGCTACTGTTGTTGTTCCTGTTGCTGTTGTTGTTGCTGTTGTTGCTGTTTTTGTTGCTGTTGTTGCTGCTGCTGTTGCTGTTGCTGTTGCTGCTATTGCTCTTGCTGTTGTTGCTGTTGTTGTTGCTGTTGTTGCTGTTTTTGTTGCTGTTGTTGCTGCTGCTGTTGCTGTTGCTGCTGTTGCTGTTGTTGCTGCTGCTGCTGTTTCTGTTGTTGCTGCTACTGTTGCTGTTGTCATTGCTGCTGTTGTTGCTGTTGCTGTTGTTGCTGCTGCTGCTGCTTCTGTTGTTGTTGCTGCTGCTGTTGCTGTTGTTGCTGCTGTTGTTGCTGTTGCTGTTGTTGCTGTTGTTGTTGCTGTTGTTGCTGTTTTTGTTGCTGTTGTTGCTGCTGCTGTTGCTGTTGCTGTTGCTGCTGTTGCTGTTGCTGCTGCTGCTGCTTCTGTTGTTGTTGCTGCTACTGTTGCTGTTGTCGTTGCTGCTGTTGTTGCTGTTGCTGTTGTTGCTGCTGCTGCTGTTTCTGTTGTTGTTGCTGCTGCTGCTGTTGTTGTTGTTGCTGTTATTTATGATGGGAAATAGTGGTAAGCTGAGTAGAAATTAGACTTTCATTTTTTTATTTGGGCGACGGGGTAAGATAGGCTAGTGGATCTTCTCCAGCAATGCCGTGAGATTCAAAGGTACCCTCCAATCTGCTGTGTGGCTAGGCTAGTCCTTGTGGAAGGCTGGTACAGTGAGCTCATATTCTGTTTAAGGACATGCCCCCTTGGGAAGCTGGGGGTCATTAACAAACCTGCTGTGTAAGCCACCTGGAGGGACTCCATTCATTAAGACAGCTGATACAGAGCTTTGAAAAAATTCCCTAGCCTTTTCCCCCAAGGACCTGGGCTAAAAGGCTCAGGATGCCAACGAGTAGTGTCACAACCCTGGGTGAGCAGAAGAGCAGAGACAGCTTCCCACCTGACCCCTTTAAATTGTGTCCCTTGCTTACCCAAAGACCCTAACTGCCCCCGACACTCAGCGTCCTCCTGTGAAGATGAAGGGCTAGGTGCTATCTGCTGTTACAGGTTCCCAGAAATGTCTTTCTGTTTAAAAAAATAAATTCATCATCATCATCACCACCACCACCAGCATCAGCATCATCACCCTTCATGTTGGCCTTTTCTGCTACAAAGTGGCTTTCTTGAACTAGAAAGCAGCAGGATGTGAAGATGATATGGATTCCACATTCTGGGGGCTGTAGGGAGGTGGAGAGATCAAACTCAGAGCAGAAACACAGTCAGGGGTTCTCAATCATCTGAAGGACAAAGATACAGCACAGTTGATAAGTTGTATAAACATTTTTAAAGTGATTGTTCTAGCAGGCATCCATACAGGGTTCCCTGAGATAGGAAAGGACTGTGCCTGCATCATGCTCTGTGTTGCCTCAAACATGAGAGAAACGGGAGAGAGAATGTGGGCACCCTTCTCAGAGTTAGTCAAGGACATTTGTTGTGTGAATTCAACTTTGCCAGTCCCCAGACCTGGCATTTGACAAAGAGCCTCAGAGAGAGTTTGGAACCAGAGGCAGGAAGAAGAGAGGACTGGAGAGATGGGGCTGGCTTCGGGGATGGGGAGGGGGAGTGGGTATCTTGGAACGGGTGCAGGTAGGAAAGAGGCCAAGTGTTGTGGAGGCTGGTCTGAGGCGCACACTTTCCATTCCAGTTTCAATCTTTGCTGAGAAGCCCTGAGAGGCGGGTTAAGTCATTTACAGGGTGATTAATTTTCTTGCGAGGGATATAGGCCTATTCCCGAAGGCCTCGAGTAATTCAAAACTAGCACAATTCGAGATTAATTCTCGGGAGGCGGAAATGCAAAGTGGGGTTTCCGTCAGCACAGAGTCTGTGCATAAACTGAGACTATTAATGCATTATAGATCACAACCTCTCATTCACACTCCTGAGAGCCACGGAACTCACAGCCACGCCCTGCACAGATCGTGTGACCGAGAAAACTGGATAGCAGACGCAAACATGAACTGTCACTTGTTCTGGGGACCTGGCAACACTAGGCTTGATGACAGGCTACCCCCGTTGGGATTGTCCCATTGTTCCGACCCCAGGGACTTCCCTAAGACCATCGTGCAATGCCCGCTTCTGCCTTACCATCCTCAGAAGAGTGTCCATCTTTGATGGATAGGAGAACTTAGTGGCCAACAGGTTCAACTCCAACTTCAGAGAGACATGGATGCAAGTCTCTCTTTACCTGGAGAACCTCACTTGATTGGAACCTCACGTGTGGCCATGGCTGTTAGTTGAAAGGCAGCCGGTTCCTGAACAGATCACTTTGAGCCAGCACAGTTCCCAGGAAAAAAGTTCTTTATTGAAGTAGGGGTGGGGAGGAGCAAGAAAGAGAAAAAATCGAGGGGTCAGGGTCTCTGCCTTTTATCTGGTCGTAAGGTAGATGCCAGGTAATGACTTGCACCACCGTGCAGAGGTAATGCGGGTGAGGCATGCCCAGGGAATGATATAAATTGAATAGGGATGATATCATCTCACAGGATTCAAAGGCTATAAACCGCTTCTGATGCTAACAACAGCCATTTGTTTTATCATGTTTAGTTTTTCTCATGAGTGCTGAGGACCAGACGTGGCTCCTTAAACTAGCAAAGCAAGGTCTTTGCCCACAGATCCAACACTAGTCCTGTGTCTACAAATTCTACTGGCCACGCTTTCTTATTTTCCTCCCTTCAGTGATTTGAGACACAGTCCTACGCTATAGCCCAAGTTGGCTCGACACCCCCTATAGAGCCAAGCTGACCTTTGAACCCATGGTAATCATCCAGTCCCCAAGTGTCTACTTTTTAATCCAATTTGATAATTACAGGCAGGACCAGGCAGGGCTCTCCCATCCTGTGACTCGAGTCATGGGGCAAGACTGACTCTCCAGACACAAGACAAACACCAGAGTCATTGCCTGTGTGACCGGTGAGCACAGATATGCTTTGTGGACATGCTGGCATTTCAATAGTGGCGAGACATTACGAGTTGTAAAAACAGACAACAGGCACACCATGGCTTACTGGGGGCTTATCAAAAATAATTGTGATGCACCCTGGTCTCTGTCACTAATAATTTATCCCATTGACCTCTTTTCTGTTCATTCAGTTTGTACAAGTCAACAGGAATGGGGAAGCACACTAGACTTCAAGTTGAAAGCAGCATGGGTAGGTGTGGATAAAATATTTTGCAATGTTTTGAATCTCTGGTAAAATGATCACAAGATACCTGCTATGGGAATTCAGGAAGTCCTTCCTTGGAGAGACCAAGTTTAGGCCAGGAACTCGCTGGTTTCCTACTTCTGCTGCTTCAGGACCACATCTCCCAAGATGGTGGTCTCTCACAGCCACTCAACCAATGGATGCCAAGTCCTCACCTGGAAAGGAGTCTTCCTTCCTGTGGGGCTGGTACCCTGTTTCTTGACCTTGTCCCACCGATCAGAAAGGCTGTTGGATGTGGCCAGCATGTCACAGCCCATGTGCCCTCAGGTATCCTGTCCACTTACATCCCAGATTCCTTGTTCTCACTTTGGCATACCAACCCCTGCCGCCCATTACACTGCACCAAGCCCTCCATCCATTACACATGCTTTTTTATTTCCTCAGTATCCTTTGAGTTCTTCCCATGTGTTCTACCTTATAGAAGCCTGGTGCTTAGGAAGAAGGGACAACAAAAAGATTAATGCCTCTTACGCTACTCTTGGCTGTCCAGGCTAAGCCAAGTCCTCTCCTGGTATTCTCACACTGGTCTTCCGGAGGAAACTTCCTTATTACGGCGTTCAATAACTGAGAGGCAGAGAGGGCAGGTCATTGAAGTGATGCTTCTTATGGCTGTGATAAGAATTCATCCCCACAAGTTCAAGTCTTTGTAAACTTGGTCCCCAGCCATGGTACTGTTTTCAAAAGCTGTGGAACCTTCGGTCATAGCAGCAAAGAAGGTTATGAATATAGTGACACCCAGGGAAACTCAACTGCAGCCCGTGAGCCTGCACCCGCCTGTGCCTGCACCTCTGCCTCTGCCTCTGCCTCTGCCTCTGCCTCTGCCTCTGCCTCTGCCTCTGCCTCTGCCTCTGCCTCTGCCTCTGCCTCTGCCTCTGCCTCTGCCTATGAACCACACTTGCATTGTGTCACATTAGGCTCTTTAATAAGGGTCTGAATGAAGACAGGACGGAAGGAAGGAAGGAAGGAAGGAAGGAAGGAAGGAAGGAAGGAAGGGAGGGAGGGAGGGAGGGAGGGGAGGGAGGAAAGGATAGAGGGAGGGTAAAGGCCAGCGAAGATTCTTGGCTGTCCCACCAGAGGTGTGGAAGGGGGGCAGGAAAATCGAGAGGAGTGTGGTGAACAACTTGTAAACAGACTGAAACCAACCCCAAGTCTCCGTGTTGGGACTTAGCAACTTCAGTGGCCCTAGGTTATTGGCCAGGCCTTTACATCCTTCTAGAAAGTGACTTCCAAAGCCCGAAGTCCCAGGTAATCCCAGAAACATTTGGGGACCCAGTTCAGGGGAAGATTATTGTGGAGCTTAACTGTGTCAAAAGGTACAGCAGCAAGGAGGCCCTCCCCGAATGCATGTGTTTATTCCCTGATCATTGAAGTCACTGAGGACAAACAGGTTCCCTCTCTTATCAAGGCCCTCTTCCCTCAGAACATCCAAGCTGTGTCACACCCATCACACATTTGATGAAAGGGACAAAAAGAAGCCCCCCAGTATAAAACTCTGGATGATGATCAAGACGTTAAAATAAAGGCTCCTAGCTGTCAGGGGTCATTCAGCAAACACCAAGCCTTGGGACCACATGACACTCTAGGAAGGCAGATGCCCTGGACAGCCCTGCTTTCACATGAGTCGGCTGAATGTGGGCACACGCTGTGTGAGAGTGGACAGGCTGCTGTAGAATCATCAGTCCATCAGTTCAAGGAAGATGTGCTGAGCTCTTGTCATTTACTAGATAGATGTTGTCCGGGAGACACCGTGAGCCACTGGCACAGAAAGGAGTCGTGGGTTACATGAGAAGACAGAACTGCAGGTCCATCTAGAGGAGAGGGGGACAGAGACAACGTTAGGCGGCAGGTCCTTATAAAACAAACAGACAAGTGGCTCCAAAGAAGGGAATGACTGTCACCACCCATGCTGTGGGACATCACAGAGACACTGTCTGAGGGTTATTGAAAAACCAAAGCTGGAGATGCCGGAATGGCAGGCCTGGAGTGGATGATGCTGCACATCGCAGGTGGTCTTGGTTTAATGATTTGAGCAAAAGTGAAGCTTTCTGCAGCACACCCTCTGCTCTACAAGGCTGTTGCCTTCCCTGGCTTGTAGCATTAGACAGGACCATGTACAGGCCACACAGAGGGAGGAGGGGCTCGTGAGGCCTCACCCTCCCTGGGAGCTGTAGACCAGTAGTGGCTGCTAACAGCAGAAGTCACTTCCTTCAATGGTGTAGACTCAGGGAAGATGCCCTTGCTTAGGTACTAAGCCCTCACCATGCTCACACAGGTGACCCAAGTGAATGCCTGAGGCAGTAAATAAAATGTAAAAAGACAAGGAGCTGCAAGGAGAGAGTCTTGGGAAGAAATGAGAGGAAAGGGGGGATAAGAGAAAATAATGGGAGAATTAATCCAAGTATGGGTGTGTGTGTGTGTGTGTGTGTGTGTGTGTGTGTGTGTGTAGCATATGAGTATGTGTGTGCACATGTATGAGTTTGTGTGAGTGTGCGAGTATATGTGTGAGTGTGTCTGTGTACAGTATACGAGTGTGTGTGTGCACACATGTGAGTCTGTGCACATGTGTAGGTTTGAATATATATGTGGATGTCTGTGTGGAGTGTGTGTGTACACATATGAGTGTGTGTTTGTGCATAGTGTATGATCGTGGGTGTGTGCATGCATATAAGTATATGTGAGTGTGTGTGTGTGCATGTACAAGTATACAGTGGAAGTGTGTGCTCATGTGTGAGTGTGTGTATCTGGGTGTATATACATGTATTTATACATAATATATATACTTTTTTAAAATTTTTATGTGTATGAGTGTCTGCCAGCATGTATGTTTCCACTATGTCCTTGTCTGGTTCCTGTGGAGGCCAGAAAAGAGAACTGAATTTCCTGGAACTAGAGTTAAGTACAGTGGTAAACCACCATGTGAGCACCGAGAACTGAGCCTGGGACCTCTGCAAAAATGGCAAGTGCTCTTAACCATATGTAACCATACATATGCATGTGCATGTGATTATGTGTGTATGTATATATGTATGTATGTGAAAGAATAAATAAAACCTTTTAAAAGAATCCCCCCAGTGACCTTCAACACCCGCATGACCTCTGTTCTTTCAGCTGGCATCCTGTATCACTCTCAAACCAACTTAACGTCAACGTCCCTACACCCTTCTAGTGGTCCAGGCCACCCCTCTCATCTGAGTCCAGTGGCATATACTAAGGCATGGTCCTCCTTCAGGGGTGTAAGGGCATATACCAAGGCTTCCACTCAAGCCTGTGCTGATGAAGTATGATTCAGACAGCTGCCCTCCATATAAACACCTTGGCTCAATCAACTCCAAGACCTTGCTCAAAATAGGCCTACTTCACCTCACCAGAGGAAGCAAGACACCTGGCGAAGCCAAGTTCACAGGACAGAAACTGAGGTAGAAAGAATAAACACTGACTGACCAGGGAGCCACACAATGCTATCCTCACTTTGTCTCAGGACCTCTGAGAACTCTGTTCCCTGTCCCCCCTGGCCTGGAAGGTTCTTTCTTCCTGTGCCCCTTTGCCCTTACCCCTACAGTCACTCATGTCTCCCTTGAGCCCCCGACTAGGGTGGGTCCCTCTACACTAATGTTCTCAGAACACCCTGCAATTTCCCATCAGTGCTTTGTGTGGATGGGCGGCCGCACATATGTGATTATTCAATTACAGTCTGTCTTCCCGTGAGGGAAGAGACCACATCTGTTCTCGCTCATCACGGGCAGCTTGGTAGTCCATGCCTGAAAGTGCTCACCGGATGAGGTAGCCCAGCAAACAGATTCACTGAGTTGTTCCCAGCCTAATCTGTGTGGGGCAGAAACAGCTGAGGCAGAGCATGGAGAGGGAGACAGGGGTGGGGAGAGGGGAGAGGACCTCAGAGGCTGCAGTCAAATATTTCAGGGAAGATGGTGGCCTATTCCATCCAGTCACACCTTCACCCACACAAGCACTTATTATCCTGCTTGACACTGGGGGATGGTATACCTCTTAGCACTTGTCTAAGGAGAGGGAGACTGAGTCCACACAAGACATGAGGTGCTACAAGGACAGCACCCGGAGAAAAGACAGTCAGTGGCAAGGAGAAACATGGGCAATGTTGCCACGGATAAATGTGGAAGATATATGTTTTTGCATTTCTAAATGGTCTTATGGTCTAAGAGGATGCAAAGCTGCACACTCGTGACCAGAGTGTAATCTGGAGTCAGGTAAGTTTTGAATTCATAAGAGTGTTCTCAGCAGAAGGTATGGAGTCCACACCGTTGGCTTCTTCAAGTGCTAGCCTGGGAACTGAATAACCCCAGGATCAGATAAGATGAATCGCAACTGTGCTACCTGTTACGAAAACCATTGTACTATTGGGTGTGGTTTGCAAAGCTGCCTTGCTCTGAAAGGGACATTGGTTTGTGGACACGTAATCTGACCCTATGAAGAGTTCAGAGGCTCTGGGAGATTAAAAGAACTGGACTGGGAGCCGCACATGTGTGGTAGATGCCAACAGAACAGAGAAGAGACATCTTGTTCAAGCCAGTGCGGTACCTTGTCCTATGACACATGGGGGAGGAACTGAATCCACAAATTCAGTTCTCACAGCTAGAGTACACCAGAAGTGAGGTATCTCTCCTGACACAAAGGACCTAAAATGTCTCTCTTTTCCTGTCTCCCTCCCCCTCCCTCTCCCTCCTCCCCACCCTCTCTCCTTCCCCCTCTTCTCCCTCTCTCCCTCCTCCTCCTCGCCCCATCCCTCTCCTTTTCCTGTATGTCTCTGTGTGTGAGTCTCTCTGTCTGTCTCTGTACCTGTCTCTGTTTCTTCCTCTTCTCCTCTTCTCCTCTTCCCCCCTCTCTCTTCTCTTCTCCTTTCTACATTTTTCTTCCTATTCTTTCTTCTTTTGTGTCTTCTACATTCTGTCCTCTTCTTCCTCCCCTTCCCTCCCTCTCCTTTCTACCATATCCTCTCTCCTTCTCTTTCTCTCCCTTTCTTCTCTCTGCCTATTTACTTTCTCTCCTTCTCTTCTCTTTCTCTCTGCTGTCTCTCCCTCTCCTCTCCTTTATCTCGTCTCTCTCCTCTCATTCTCTCTTGTCTCTCCTCCTCTCTCCATTGTCTCCCCTGTTGTGTGTTTCTTTCTCTCCTTCATCTACCTTTCTCCTCGCTTCTCCCTCACATGCAGCTCCTGACCACATGAAATCTTCCACCTTTCCCTTCCCTTCAACTCTCTTCACAAAGCTGGACCTGTGGACCACAACAACACCCTAACATAGCCTCTCCCCTTATGCTAGCAGCCGCTTCTCCACATAAGCATAGGACTTTGGCAGTGAACATTCACGTTGACCAGAGACTCTGAGAGCCAGGTGAGCTGAGAGCTGTGTGGCCCTGAAAACGCTGCTTAGAGTTCTGAGCTCAAGAAACAGTAATAGTGCATTTGTACATGTGTGTGTGTGTGTGTGTGTATGTGTGTTGTGCTTGCATGTGCACAAACAGGCCTGTGTGTGAATGAGCATGTGGGTGTCCGTGCATGTACACATGTATGTGTGTGTGTGTGTGTGTGTGTGTGTGTGTGTGTGTGTGTGTGTGCTCCCCAATGACCGAGGAACCAAATAGGCTTCTAAAATAAATTTGGATAATTTGGCCATTTGAACAACCAAGTTGAACAGATTTTAATGGCATTTTAAGCCTTGGAAAATAAGGCTGCTAATGTAAATGCTGACAGACCCTCAACCATAACCAGACATCTATCGACACAGTAATAGCTTTAAGAGGGAGAGTAACCTACCTATTTACATTTTGAGTGCAAGCCTACTCCCTAGGCACAGGCACACTTGAATCAGATAAAAGACTCAGAAACCGGAGCGAGCTGAGTGACAGGCATCTTGGTGGCAGGGGGATGAACGGGGATCGGGCTTAAACACCACTCTTAGAAATTGGTTCCAATTTGAAAATCAAATGTTGTCATCATGGGATGGTGCTTGCTGGACAGTTAGACCTTTGTCTGTTTCCCATTTTCAGACGTCGTCTGGGAACACGTGTGGCAGAGACAGATGCAGACCAGTGCCTTCCATGCAGAGAGCTGAGGGGTGGCAAACCAAGAGACACCCATGATGATTCCACTCCAAGGCCAGTGTCCAATACAGGGACGTCATGCTACCAATATTATTTGAAAGGCAGGAAGGATGCCAGGCAAAGAGTAAGAAGAAAGAAAGAAAGATAGGCCACAGACACACTGGGATACTCAAAGGTGCTGCTGTGAGATTCTAGAAGGCAGCTTCCTGCCTACAGATGGAGCTGAGCGTCCATCCATTCGATGGATGCCTTGGGGTCCGGATTGGCCAGTCCTATCAAGCATGGAGATTCTAAAGGCCCTCACCTGGCTCCTTCTGTTACCCATTGCTTTCCCCTTCAAGTCCATGGGAGATGTCTGCATCATCAATGAGGGTGGGCTCTAAATGCTTCAGGCACTGGTGACACCCACCTCCACCCCCATCACCCCCGCTAACTGTCTTGGCTCATGACTGCCGTCCTTCACCAAAGTATAGCAAAGCCTTCCCAGAATGCCCATCCTTCGAGGGTATCTCCATGATCACCTCTGACCTGACACCTCCCTTTACTCTGTTTCCTGTTTCTGCCATCTGCCTATCAGAATCCCGGCCCTCCAGGCTGGAGATACCAGAGGGCTGATGCATCGCTGTGCTGAGTCTCTCATGCAGGAATGGGAAACTGAGTCCTGGAAGCATGGAATGCTGAGCGGGCCCTGCAAAGGTGGGCACCAGGCCCCTTCAGACCTTGCTTTCTCGGGCACACAGCCCTTCCTAGATCCGGAGCCACATCCTGGCACTTGAGCGCCAGCCTAAGCTCTGCCACTGTCTTGAGAAGTGTCATTCCGCATTCCAAATGTGCCAGCCTTAATACCACCACCAACAGGCTTCGTTAGGACGCTGCCAATACCGTCATCAATGGCATCTCTTAATGACACTTCATCAAGGAGAGAGAATCCCGTAGCTGCCTCTGGCACTGCCATTTGGCTCTTTTGCTCTGCAGCAGACTTGAAATACTCTCTGAATTCACAACACAACGGCGGCGGCGGCGGCGGCGACAACAACGATGGCAGTAACAGTAATGCCTAGCCATGAGTGAACACTGGTTCTGGGCCAACTACTGTGTGTGCAGGAGGGGAATGGGCCCAAGTAATCATGGTTTTTAGGGATGTCTGGTCACACATATTTAAGGATCAAACAGCTCAAGCAGCACCCCCTCTGCAGGAGTTGTGCTGTGGTCCTATGAAGGGCTGGATCCCACATATATCATCTCTCAACCACTGGTTCAAAGCAACCTGAACTCAAGTCCCATCATCCCAGTTTTCAAGAAATAGACATCACGGGCATGTACAGACTGAGAAGCTTACTCAAGGCAAACCAACGAGCGGGCCACTGTCAGCCACAATCATCAACCGTTGTGCATCAATACTCAAAGCCTTCTTGCTGCCCTTGACTCTACCAAGAACTGCCCGTCCTGCTAAAGTGTCTGAGGCACGAGCCCAGGGAGCCTCGGTGTGGGGAGCTAAGATGGAGGAAAACAGAATAACCCTTAGCTCCAGACTCCAGAGTAAACACCAAGGAGCTGCCACATCTGGAAGCTGGTGTGAGTTCCCCGGACACGCCATTCTGCAAAGGAGCCTTTCTGTTTTTCTGACTCTGTCAGTACTGAGGATAAGGTAGGCTCCACAGGCTAACCTGGAAGACAGGCCATTGGTATCACCTGTTCTGAGAAGAGATGCTGTCCCGGAGGATGAGCACTAGCAGAATCGCCCCCCCAATACTGGGCAGTTTTCCATCCAGAGAGCTAGATTTAGTCAGCAGGCAGCACCATCTTCACCGAGGGAGGACATTACTAGGGGATTTTCCTCCCAAGCAAGGCAGGAAGCTGGCTCTAGGAGAGCTGCTATGATGCTCACTTGCGGAGTGACCTTGGAGGAAATCCCAAAGACCCTCGGGATGAGCCAGTCTCTGTGTATAAGATGGGAACATAACAGTAATTAAGAAGCTAATTCCTCGGGGGTGGTCAGTCACTAGGGCAGTGGACACTGGAAAACACAGCTAGGCTTCAAAGCTCAGCTCCACTTCCTGCTAGCTGAGCCACCTACCTGTAAATAAAGGAAAATGTGACGGGGCCCTCGTGAAGAGGCAGCAAGTGAGCTCACGGAGAGCTCAAGGCTGACAGTCAAGTGATTGCTCGAAGGTTGCCGTGGCTTCACAGCTTGTGGCTTTGCTTTGAAACTTAACGTGGGCTCTGCTCTGTTGGTCCATACAAGTTTCAGTGGACAGAGGGTTTGATTGCAAAATTGCAAATAGGCAGGCTGGCGCGAGGGATGGACAGATGACAAGTAGATAGACTGATAGACGGGTGATAGATAGATAGATAGATAGATAGATAGATAGATAGATAGACAGACAAGCAGACAGACAGAGGTAGATAGATGATAGGTAGGTAGATAGATGATAGATCGATAGATGATAGATAGATAGATAGATAGATAGATAGATAGATAGATAGATAGATAGATGATAGATAGACAAGCAGACAGACAGAGGTAGATAGATGATAGGTAGGTAGGTAGATAGATGATAGATAGATAGATAGATGATTGATAGATAGATAGATAGATAGATAGATAGATAGATAGATAGATAGATAGATAGACAGACAGACAGACAAGCAGACAGACAGACAGAGGTAGATAGATGATAGGTAGGTAGATAGATGATAGATAATAGACAACTGATAGATAGATAGATAGATAGATAGATAGATAGATAGATAGATAGATAGATGATAGATAAGCAGAGATAGAGATGAGAGATTGATTGATTGATAGATGATAGCCAGAGATAGATAAAAATGTACAGACAAACAAGTGGCCACTTAGACAGATAGACAGGATTGATTGACAGATGGTGAAAAGACAGATGGCAGAGTTTTGATGAGAAGACTATGTAAGCTCAGAATTGGTCATTGCCTTTGAAATCCACTTGGAGAATATTCTCTGCCAACCCATCCATTATGCAACTGATGGCGCTCATGTAGCGCTGATGACAGTGCCTACCGATCAGGGTTTCTCCCCTGAAAAGCGCTGTCTAACTGTGGGGGCGCCAACAGCCGTCCTGTGGCTTAGTGACAGAGAGGGCTTTCACCTGGTTGCCAGACTTGTATTGAAATCTGATGAATCATATGTATTAGTAGTATGTCCTGGTGGCCTTTACTGTGACGCTTCGGCACACCTAGAACCTGTATGTGTGTGTGTGTGTGTGTGTGTGTGTGTGTGTGTGTGTGTGTGTGTGTGTGTGTGTGTGTGTACAGGAGTCAGGATATCATCTCACACTGCATAGAAGTCAACTCAAGAAGACCTGAAGGTAGCATGTCAAACAATGACACTATTAGAGAGAGACCCCGGTATAGGCAATGAGTCTTTGGCTGTGACCCCAAAAGCACAAGACATACAAACGAGAACAGGCCAAAGCACTTAGATAAAAGTAAACGGCTTGCGCACAGCACAGGAATCAAACACAGCAAGGAGAGAAAGCACCAGCTATTCATCTGACAGACAGCACACACACACACACACACACACACACACACACACACACACACACAAACACAAAGCAGTCCAATTAAAGCCAGCAGATGATCTGAATAGACGATGCTCAAAAGAAACAGTTTCCAAAGCCAAGGAACACAGCTTTGAGAATAAAAGCCTTGCATGTCTTTCTTCTGGCCAAGCTGGTCACTGCTGCAGTTCCTCTCAAACTAGAACACTGGGAGGGGGGTTACCTTATAGTCTGAAGGAGAGACAGGCGAGGGGGAGGAAGCACACAGAACATCAGTAACGTGAGGCTCTCGTTCACTGCTGAGTCTGCCCCTCGGATGTTTGCTTCCTCTCTGAGTGTGGGCTGATGTTGCACTTCCTCGGTTTGGCTTTTCCCCACTTTTTTATTCTTTTCCTCTTGTTTTTATTGAGACAGAGCCTCCTGCATTCCAGCCTGGTCCAGGAACTCACTCTGGCTGTGAAGCTGAAGAGAAGGCTCTCTTGAACGCCTGATCGTCCGGCCTCCATTTCCAAATTACTGGGATTTTGGTTGCACACCACCAAACCTCTGTCTTCTCTAGAAAGATCTTTCTAATGGTTGGGTTTTTTTTTTTTTTGCTTAACATATATTAATTATGGAAACAAATTAGTTTCACAAAAAACTTTCGAAGTCACACACACACCACACACACACACACACACACACACACACACACACACACACCTTACCCTTCTGATGGGAGGAAGAGGTTTCTCTTCTCAGAAGAGGCTTCTCCAGAGCCTGTCTCCGCCTGCCTGTGCACCTTACTTCTGAGCTGTGTCAGTGCAGAAGTGCCAGGAAGCAGTGCACACAACTGCTTTTCTTTTCCAGGTTACTGAAGCTCAAAGAGGAAATATCCACGTGGTGTCACACCACAGTGGACACTCAGACCCCTCACGCTTCTGTCACATCACAACTAGGTCAAAGGCATGTATCACAGGTCAAAACCACAGTGCACAGTCTAGAAGACAATCAAGGTACGCTCCCTTTTCCATTGTAGGGTTTTGGCTTCTTTGTCAAAAATCAAGTGTCCATAGGTGTGTGGGTTTATCTCTGGGTCTTAATTCGATTCCATTGATCGACCTGTCTGTCTGTCTCTATACCAATACCGTACAGATTTTATTACTATTGCTCTGTAGTCAACCTGATGTCAGGGATGGCGACACCTCCAGAAGTTCTTTTATTGTTGAGGAATGTTTTCGCTATCGTTTTTCCATGTGAAGTTGAGAATTGCTCTTTCAAGGTCTGCAAATAATTGTGTTAGAATTACACTGAATCTGTAGGCTGCTTTTGGTAAGATGGTCATTTTCACTGTTAATCCCACCGATCCATGAACATGGAAGATCTTTCCATCCTCTGATATCTTCCTCAATTTCTTTCTTCAAGTACTGGAAGTTCTTGTCCTACAGGTCTTTCACTTGCTTGGTTAGTCACACCAAGGTATTTGATATTATTTGTAGCTGTTGTGAAGGGTGTTGTATTCCTAACTTTTTCTCAGCCGTCTTATCATTTGTATAAAGCAGTGATTTTTTTAAAAGATTCATTTATTTATTTTATATGAATACACTGTCTCTGTCTTCAGACACATCAGAAAAGGGAATCAGATCCCATTACAGATGGTTGTGAGCCACCATGTGGTTGCTGAGAATTGAACTCAGGACCTCAGGAACCTCTGAGCCATCTCTCCAGCTGCCGGGATGATTTATTTGAGTTAGTTTTATACCCAGTCGCTTTGCTGAAGGTGTTTATCAGCTGTAGGAGTTTTCTGGTAGAATTTTCAAGTCACCTACTTATTCACGGAGGAAAGGGAATGGGTGGGAGGAGGAAGGAGGAGGGAGCAGGGTGGCAGGGGATTAAGTGTGGAGAGATCAGGGCAGAGAGGGAAATCGGTGGGGGTGGCACCAGAGATCTGGAATAGGGGTTGGGGGAAGCTCCAAGGTGTCTATGTGGGCAACTCTAGCTGAGACTCCTAGCAGTGGGGGATATGGGTCCTGAAGTGGTCACTTCCTTTAGCCAGGCAGGACTCTCAATGGAGGGATAAGGACAGCAACCCACCACAGAACCTTTGACCCAAAACGTGTTCTGTCTGCAAGATGTGCAGGAACAAAGATAGAGCAGAAACGGGGGAGGGAATGGCCGACCAATGACTGCCCCAACTTGAGACCCATCCCATGGGCAAGAGCCAATCCCTGACCCTATTAATGATACTCTGTTATGCTTGCAGACAGGAGCCTAGTGTCACTGTCCTGTGAGAGGCTCCACCCAGCAGCCTATGGAAAGAGATGCAGAGACTCACAGCCAAACATTAGATGGAGCTCAAGGAGTCTTAGAGTTGAGGGAAGGATTGAGGGACCCGAAGAGGATAGGGACCCCACAGAAAGACCAACAAAGACAACTAACGTGGACCCTTGGGGGCTCCCAGAGACTGAACCATCACCAAAAAAGCGAGCATGGGCTAGACTTAGGTGCCTCAGACATATGTAGCAGATATGCAGCTTGGTCTTCATGCAGTCCCAGGACAACTGGATCAGGGACTGTCTTTGAATCTGTTGCCTGCCTACAAATCCAGTTCCCCTAACTAAGCTGCTTCCTCTGGTCTCAGTGGGAGAGGATTCAACTAGTCCTGAAGTGATTTAACAAGGCGGGGTGGGGGAGGGTGATGAGGGAAGGCTTCCTCAGAGAGAAAGGGGAGGGGGACTGACAGGATGATTTGAGTGAGGGGATATTGGTAGGAGATGGGGGCTGATATTGGGATGTAAAACAAACAAGTAAATTAATTTAAAGAAAAAAGAAAAACACAGGGCCAGAAGACGTGTGGAACTGGACCATACTCCATCCGCAGAGGGCACAGAGGCAGGCAAACAAGGCAGCATGCTCCAGGTCCCCCACTGGCTGGTGTTTTGGGTGCCCCTATTCTTCTTCCTCTCTGTTTTATAAAATGTTTAATAATGTCACAGTACTACGAGAAGTTTCAGATTTATTTTAAGATTCCAATTCTCCCTCTTACTTCGTGGAATACCCAGATACCCAGTTTTATTTATATTTGAAGAAGTTAAGACATAGAGCTGAAGAAATGGCTCACTGGTCAAGAACTCACATGGCTCTTGAAGAGGACCAGAGTGCAGTTACAGCATCTAGGTGAGGTGGCTCACAGCAGCCATCACTTCAGCGCTTGGAAAGTCTGGTGCCTCTGGTTTCATGAACATCTATATTTATGTACACGCACACACACACACACACACACACACACACATATTCACTTTAAAATAAGTTTTACAAATAGGAGGAGGAGGAAGAAGAAGAGGGGAAGAAGAAAGAGGAGGAGAAGGAAAGGGGGAGGAGGAAAATGAAGAAGAAGAAGAAGAAGAAGAAGAAGAAGAAGAAGAAGAAGAAGAAGAAGAAGAAGAAGAAGAAGAAGAAGAAGAAGAAGAAGAAGAAATGATTCTAAAGAAAATCCCCCCACCCAGCTTTCCATATCAATTAGTACTTTCAGAGTTCAAATCATCACCCTAAGATTTCATGCTGAGAGGGCCACAAGGAAAGCCCATATCCATCCCCTGAAAATGGAATTAGAATATAACTGCTGACCAAGTCAACCAACGAAGGAAAGAGTCAGACTACTACACAACTAGATGTTCCCGTGAACCAGGAACATGCTGTCCCAAACTGTTCAGATGACGCAGGGCAGGTCTGCACTCTGTCAGGTCACCCGCAGTGGCTCTGCAGACAGACTAGTCCCAGAGGCTTGGGGTGGTCTGAAGAATTTCTACTTCACAGCAAACCTCTCCTCGGATCCTTACTCTTGAAGGCAGCCTTCTCTATGTGCCACCAGGCTTCCAGGCTCCCCAAGTCCCCTGAACTGATAAGTTGTGACTTCGGAGACTTTAAATGTTAGACCATATAACACAAAGGACTGGGAAGTGTTTCTAAACGAATCTCAGCCCCTTGGGTTGCCAAAAGGCTGGGCTCTAACCCGCTTCCCGCCCAGGCATTTGGGATTCACACATGTTCCATGAGTGAGGGAACACATCTCTCCCCAACAGAGCTCTGAGACAAGCAGGCTGCTGGCGCAGGGTGCCATGGTAAGGGCTGTGTTCTGTAATGGGTAGATACTCTAGGACATCACCAGGCCCCAGCTCCTCTCTGCTGTTCTCCACAGCTCAATCGAGGAGTGCTGCGTGGACCCAGAGGACATTTAACAGTGTAATGTCTATGGCCAGGCTTTGAGGAAATTTTATGGAAGTTGGTTTGAGTCTTATCAAAGATAAGGAGAGAGCAGATTTTACTCATGATAGCTGTGGTCTGTTTCACTCTGTAGTATCAACATGGGGAGATTTGTTTCCACCAGGGCCGCATAGGGACAGTGACTCTGTCCCTGCATGTGGACTTCTCTTAATCCTCACACCTCCTCTAGTAGACACTGATATAATATACCCTCCCCCATGGGGGATCCTAGAATCTTGTATCTTATGTGTGCGATTGTATCATCCCAGTCCAAAAGAGAAGTCAACACTTGACCACTGGACTTCAGCACCATGGATCTTGCCTTAATCACCAGACTGGCCTATCACTCTGCAAATTACAGCATTCTGTGTGTCTGCACTAAGTGTAATGTGAGGCAAAACTTGAGGCCTACCTAAAGTCACCTTAGGAAACAAGGAAATCTATAGCCACTTACCAGTCTCTCACCCAGCCTGTATTCATTACGCACCTACTGTGTGTGCAGGGCTTGTATTCATTATGCACCTACTGTGTGTACAGAACCCACCAGGTGTTAGGTACTATATTTAGGAACCTTCTGTCCTAGCCCAGAATCTAGTTGTGTGCGTCCATCCTTACAGAGAAATGGACACATCTGTTAGAAGCCAGGGGTGGAAGCAGGGCAGGGTCTGAGTCATCACTGCACATAAATGATACAGAATTCAAGGTTCGGCTACTAGGAATGAGGCACATTTCTGGGACTAGGGAGTACACCAAAGAAACAGAGCCCACTCTCTAGAGACAAGTATTCTAATGAGAAATGCCATGGGCCCTCAAATATCCAAATTCTTTTACACAGAGGCATGTTGGAAGGAAGTGGCTAGAACAATGGCTCCATCTTTGTCTGTACTTTGTCTGAGGTAGGTAACTGCTCCTCAGAACTCACCCACCAATTAGAGTTTCTTTCCAGAAACGACCTTGGAAACTCGCATGGGTCTAAGGCTCCGGAAGTTCATCCAGGTCTCTAACTGCATCCCTTTGAATAGCAGGATCCCTTCACAGTCCACATCACGACTCGCGTCCAGGACTGCAGTACTCGAGAAAGAGGAGCATGAGGTCGGGTTTTGCAAGGATAGAACCAAGTTCTCCCCATAAAGGGGCTCAAGGACCTAAGTCACTAAGCTCTCATCATGCCCCCCAAACAAAGGTCAATGGCAGAGGAGTTTGACTCGCTGCGCCTTGGAAGGACCTGATGCGCATTCACAGCCACGTTGATTCTGTCACCATCCTCTCAGAGATTCCTGGGCTGTGGGTACAAGTGGTTCAGCATCGACTTGGCCATTTGTTTCTACATCTCCCTAAGCTTTGGGCTCCCGTCTGGGTTGTAAAGATACTGGCCAGCCTCCAGCTAGCAAGACACAGGGTCGGGGGATTCTCTTGCCCACTTCCCAGTCAGAGTTCCCTAGCTATCTCTTCATGACAGCCAGGCCTGAAGACAGCAAGGAGCTGCTTTAAGTCGCATTGCAGCAAGGCAGAGTCGACACCAGGAGAGGACTCTGGATGCTCAGCCTGTGTGTGTGCTACACTGTTAGGACAGTGGTCGGCTGTTTTATGAGAAGCTCAATTTCCCTGTACCGGGAAACAGCCGCTGCTCTATTCAACTAACTAGACTGAATCAATTAACGGTGCTAAATACAGTTCCAACTTGAAAATAACTTCAGTTTACTGCCTCCACAAACCTCATTACATTTGATTAAACAAAATACATAGTAATAGGAAAAAAAGATGTTACAAACTTTTGGCCATGGCCCATTGACTAGGGCCCTGAAGCACTCAGTGGGGAGGAGGGGAGATGAGTCTCAGAGTTACTCAGACCCAGACTGCAAGCTCGGATCCAAGTTTGGAAAGCTCTGGGGCCTGCATCACGATCAGCAAAGAAGGCAACTATTGGGGCTTACTTCTGAGGCCACAGGGCTGGGTACAGAATGAAAAACAGAGAATATAAAAAGAGGTGAGTCTCCACCTGGGCTGTGGGTACAAATGGTTCAGTGTAGACTAGTAAGCTAGTAAGCATTCACTTTGCCCTGAGAGATTTCTTGCCTTCTAATTATTTACCTGACGGGGGTCAGGGGCACCTACCTGCTAGCCTGTCTCACTCCCAACACGCAGACCCAAGGACAATCCCCCGAGAGGCATGAGTCGAAGTTCTACCTCTGATATGCTCGTGTATGTAGATGCAATGGCTAAGACATTTTGGGGTAAGGAGAGATCATAAAGATGGGATATGTCTTAGGGTTTTACTGCTGTGAGCAGATACCATGACCAAGGCAAGTCTTATAAAGGACAACATTCAATTGGGACTGGCTTACAGGTTCAGAGGTTCAGTTCATTTTCATCAAGGCAGGAACATGGCAGCATCCAGGCAGACATGGTGCAGGGGGAGCTGAGAGGTCTACATCTTCATCTGAAGGCTGCTAGCAGAATACTGGTTTCCAGGCAACTAGGATGAGGGTCTTAAAGTCCATGCTCACAGTAATACACCTATTCCAACAAGGCCACACCTCCTCCAACAAGGCCACACCTGCTCCAACAGGACCACACCTTCTAATAGTGCCACTCCCTGGGCCAAGCATTTACAAATCATCACAGGACCCAAATCCCATGGGGCTGTCTGGTATTCCTAAAGAAAGAAACAAAAGGGCGCATCAGTTTCTTTCCATCAGCATCTAGAAACCAGAAAAGAGTGGCCACCCTTTAGTCATGGGCTACAGATATGTGGACCAGTCCATGACCCTGCGAACACATCTTCCCACTTTCCTGTCTCCTTCGGCCCTGACATCCGTTCACTATCCACAGCTCCCTCCATTCAACCCAGTGTCCGAAGCAGATGCCCACAGATCCCAGAGCCACCTGGGCTCACTTCTGGGCTTGCTTTCTTATCATGACAGTGCACCATGGGCTGGATGGCTTAGGTCACAATTCCTCAAACCATGTGTCAAGACTCCGTGTGGTTACTGAGTGTGTCAGGAAGGTTTAGGCATTGAATCCAAGGCGTTTCCAGCAGTGTTTGCTTGTCTGTCCCATGTTGCGCTTTGCGATGCATGCCCTTGTGCCCCACAAGGCATGAAATACCTCGGCTCCCATCCCCATAGCTGTGCGCTAGGAACTGCAGTGTTCTAATAAGCCTACAAACTTTTTTTTTCTTCTAGAAAGATAATGTTTTGGTTACAGAAAATGAAGACATCTATGATTTTACTACCGTCATCCTTCAGCCTGTATAAATTAGTATATAGTATATATTTGGGGTGTACTTGCTAGTGTTTTGCTTACATATATGTCTATGTACCGTGTGCATGTCTAGTGCATACAGAGGCCAGAAGAGAGCATCATCTCCTGGAACTGGACATAGAGATGGCTGTGAGTCTCCATGTGGGTGCCTAGAATCAAGCTTGAGTCCTCTGGGACAGCATCCAGTGCTTTTAACTACCTGGGACATCTGAGGATGCATGTGACAAACTGTGGACACCTTAGAGATGTCCCTGTTCATCTCTGTCTCTCTGCCTCCTCTTTACCGAACGCAGTGCAAGACTGCAGCAGGAGCCATCCTGACTCGTGCACTGATCCACACTTCCCGGATGGAGGAGGGAATGCTGTCTGGGGAGCACCCCCAGGGCAGCCTGGAGAGCTGCTTTCATGTCTCGTAGATGTTGGTGGTTCTAATAATTTCGTTCCCTTCGCTAAGTGCTGAATTAGCAGAAATTGTTTTACATATGTCTTTAGGTAAGTGTGTGTGTGTGTGTGTGTGTGTGTGTGTGTGTGTGTGGTATGGTATGTATACGGTACATATTTATGGTGCATGTGATGTGTACGGTGTGGGGTGTGTATGGTGTATGTGTGTGATATATGTGGTGTGCATAGAGTGTGTGGTGTGTATGGTGTATGTGTCTGGTGTATATGGTATGTGTATGTGGTGTGGGTAGTGTGTGTGTCTGAATGGTATGTGTATGTGGTGTGGTATGTGTGTATGTGTGTGGTATATGTGTGTGGTGTATGTGATGTGTGGTAAGTTTGGTGTCTATGATGTGTGTGGCATATGTATAGTATGTGGTCTTTATAGGATATGTATGGTGTATGTAGTATGTGTGGTGTGTGTGAGCACTCACACATGCATGCACGCCCACATGCACCATAGTGCTTTCAGACACCATGAAGACCAGAAGAGGGCATTGAATGTTCTGTAACTGGAGTTAAAAGTGGCAATAAAGGGTCAGGTGGGTGCTGGGATTTGAACCCAGATCCTCTAAGGGCAGCCAGCGCTCTTAACCACTAAGTCATCTTTCCAGCTTCAGCAGAGACTGTTTTAAAAATAAGAATTCTTTGCAAAGGAAAGCAACTGATGAGTGGAAAGAGGGTTAGCTTCAAGGCGAAACAGGTGGGGTTCTGTTGGAAGAACCCCACTTACCAGACACGGGAACCTGAACAAGTCCCTTGGTTTAGGCAGATATTGGAGCCGGCTGGGTAGGCACCTTCTAGGATTTCCAGCTTCTTGTGTCACAGAACAAGAAAGCAATCAGACAGAGACACATGGACAGTGGCAGACACAGAGACAGTTTGTACAAAAGCGTGCACTCGAAAGGAGGCACACTGATCAGACCTGGCTGGGCAATGCTCCGACATCCACCGGAAACTACCGGCCCTCTGTGTGGCAAGCACTTTGTTTTGAATATGCTTAGTACAGGGGACTTAGAACAAAATTAAGATGACTTTCATGACGTGGTCTCTATGCAGCTTTGGGGACAGCATCCCTCAGGCTGTCTGACAAAGGTGCCCTGGGTAGATCGTCCGCCCGTTAAAGCCCACTGATTCTCACTGTGATGGAAGAAGAATTCCTCAGCACCTCGAGGAGAGATTCTTGCAGCCGAGGGCTGGGCTGATCACCCCAACACGCAAACAAGGCTTCCGGTAAAATCCACACATAATCAAGACAAATTGAATCTCTACCCTTATTTCCATAGGGAGCAGAGCTATAATGATTAATGCTTGACAATGATATTTAATTAAAGCTTATTTACTTTATAAGTACTTTCCTAGTATTTTTTTTTCTGAGCTACACCAAACATTATCATCCTAGGGTGATCTAACTTATCATAGGTGAAGACAAGGGTTATAATAACCAGAGGAAACACACCGGCATCACACACAGCCTGGAACCATTTTTTATAATAAAGAATCTTCGAGGTGCACAGATTTGAAAACAATTTTATTCTCCGGGTCTGAAGTACTGTTTCTCTCTCCTCCCTCCCTGCTCTCTTCCCCCACCCTGCTTGTCTCCCTCGCACAAAACATACATCCCATGTACAAAAATAGGTGTGTCAACAATATGGTTTTATCTGGCTTTTGTTGTGAAAACCCCTCACCTTCCCCACAGCAGGCTTTCTCAGCTTCTGTCATAATTAACCCCGAAATGTTCAGCTGAGTGTATTTCTGCTCACAATCTAGACAAAAATCAACACATCCTAGCCCGTCCCATTCCACACCAGAGATGCCCAGGTTGCCTGCAAAAGCTGGTATATGCAAGAGTTGCTGTGAAATCCAGTTTATTACCTCTAACATGACTGGATTTGTAACCTCCGATGAGCAGAAAAGGTTTTATTTATTGAGTTAATTTCAGTACACGGCGTGACAAGCCACCAAAGCATCTAAAATAACGAAGTTAAATTTTAAGGCAAAAATTTTTAATTTTTGTGTTAGTTTGGTTTTTTTTTCTTTTCCCTTTTTTTTTTTTAATTTTTAAAAGCTGGCAGGTTATCCTTCAAATCAAGTGCCAGAGACGTTTATAGCCTGGGGTGTGATCATTCACTGAGGTTCACCCAGAGACGGAAGGTTCTTGAGACTGCAGCGGTATTTCTGTCCTGTGCAGGAAACTGCAGTGGAGTTGGGCCTCCTGGTACAAAGCTGTAGTCCCAGCCACTAGGGTGGTTAACATGGGAGTGGGCGAAATTCAAGGCCAACTTGGGCTACGGTGGGTTCAAAGTCAGCCTAGGCAAGTTAACAAGACCCTGGCTCAAAACAAACAAACAAACAAAAAATGAAAAAGAGGGCTGGGATTATAGCTCAGTGGTAGAGCACTTACCTAGGTTGGGAAAGGTCCCGAGTTGAGTCCCCAGTGTTATGTTTGAAGAAAGAAGGGAAGATGTTCAAGGGAGGATGGGGACTGAGTGAAGCCAGCCTCAGGCAAGAGATTTATCAGTGAGGAGGGAGGGCCCCATCCTCACCAGCAAGATGTCGGAGGGAAGGAGATGTCTTGCATTGGGAGGAAGCAGGCTTAGTTGATATGTGACAAGTCTACATGACAGAAGTGGGGGAGTGGGGCTTAGACTGTGTGACAGAGATCAGTGACTCTCTTTCTGAGCAGGAGAGTAAGACTAAGTTAATGTGTGGCCCATAGGACCTCCTACTCTGTTTACAGCCCTCTTTCTTTAAGGGCTGGTTACATAAAGCATCAGAGTTTCCTTATACCCAGAAGAACAAAGCACGGAGGATACTGGAATGACCCTCCTTGCCCACTGAGAGGAGAAGGCCCTGTGCTCTTTGGGGAACTCTGTAAATGGCTCAGTGGGTAAAGGAACCTGGCCCTAAGGTTAATGACCTGAATTCAATCCCCAAGATTCACAGAGTAGAAAGGAAAGAAGAGGCCCTCATTATGATCCTCTAACCTCCACATGTTCAATTGCACCCATATCAGACAGAACACATAGGCACACACACACACACACACACACACACACACACTAACTCAAACACACTCACACATACCCACACACACTCACACTAACTCAAACACACACACTCACACCCACACACATGCTTGCTCACACATCACCTACTTATAGATAGGCATGACACACACATACAAACATACAAGCATATTCACTCTCTTCTCTCTCTCTCTCTCTCTTTCTCTCTCTCTCTCTCTCTCTCTCTCTCTGTGTGTGTGTGTGTGTGTCTCATACACATACACACACACACACACACATACATACACACCAAATAACTACACAAATGTTTAAAACATTACAAAGAAGAAAACCCCTGCTTAATCCCTAGGGATGACACTGGTCTCCCAGTAAGCCGTAGGTACTGCAGCGCACCAAGCAGCCAACAGATGCTACCACAGTCCTCCAGGCCAATATGGAGGCCTCTGCCTCCCCTGTAGGAATCCTGAAAGTCTCTGAGACTTGGAATTTAATTGTGATACCATATCTTCCATGTGTCCTAACTAAAAGACAGGAATGTCCGCTCCAAACTCAGAAGGAGGTGCAAAGAAGCTATGGCATTCATATACTGTCTTCACCATATGAAGACACACACACACACACACACACACACATACATACACACACATAAACACACACATACATGCGTACATACATACACACATATACATACATGCATACATACATGCACATACACATATACATACATACATATATACATACATATATACACACATTCCAAATGAAGACATAGGGAAGTCATTTTTACTTTGCATGGTCCTATCTAAAGTCACACAATTCCCTGGATTCAGGCCCATTTTACAGAACAAGAAAGGCATCCCGTTCTGTGGTTCCAAAACCCAGGGCCATCCGCCGTAGCTGGCTGCCTCCTGAACAGACAGAGGAAATCTCAGGTGTTCATTGGTGTGTGCTCCAATGTGCTTTGTGGTACAGGCCTGTGTGTCTGCGTGTGGGGGTCAGAGGTCAATATATGGTGACTTTGCTTCATCACCTGACACTTCTAGTTTCTGAGACAGGCTCTCTCATAAAACCCAAAGCTTGCCAATTGGGCTACATTGACTGGTCCACGAGTCTCAGGAACCTGTCAGTCCCCCACCCCAACTCCCTGTACAGCTCTCTACTGTGGTTACAGGCATACACCACCATACTTGGCTTTTATGTTGGTTCCCAGCTCAGGTCCTCTCTTTACCAACTCTCTTGTTTTTTCCAGCTCCTGTCAAGACAATTTACTAACCCCTGGCCCAGTGTGAAAAGAGATCACTCAGGGGGTCACTGGCTTTTTGGCTCCCATAAGACCCTCCATAGGTGTCTTCCCTACAGATACTGTGGCTTGAATTCCATCAAATTTACTTGATTTGATTTGACTTTTAATTGGTGAAAAAGACATCCCTCCTGCTCTCAGTCAGCTGAGAGTCCCAGTACAGTACAGCTTTTCTTTCTAATGACAATGAAAGCCCATTTCATAACGAGGTGCCCGTTGTTTCTTACTGTTCTTCCACGGGCGTACGGGAATGTGCAATGAGCCGAAGAGGAATTAGAGCCAATTTTAATGCTTTTAAAAGCAAAGGTGACATCAATTTAGGCTGGCTTTTCCAATAGATTCCCCCCACCTCTCTCTCCCTCACCTGAGGAAAAATATATAATTGCTAAGTTTATGCAATTTAACCAAGTATTTTTAGCCTCGGAATAATAAATCCCTCTTAAATGGATGGTCTTTGTATTTATTACAAAGAGTTAATAGCATAAGGCAAGTGGAGAAATAAGTGCCGTTATTAAATACTTTATTGATAAGTTGAGACCAGGACTTATACCAACAGAGCCCCTGGGAGGGTGATGAAGCTAAAATATAAACAAATATATAATGCCACTTTGCGGAATTAAGTGCACCGTCTGAAAGGAAAAATTTAAGGAAATCATTTAAATAAATGACATAGCAAGGTCCTTCACAGAGACAGCTGCCGCAATCCACATTTAGATCTGTGCTCTTAGATCCGTTCTATAAATAGGCTGCTTTTGTTATTTTCTTACATTTATTTTAAATAAATTTCCAGTGCTATCACTCACTGGGTGTGTGCCCTGCTACCGCACACAGCTGTCCTGCCTCCAAGGAGGTCCGGCTCGCAGGAGTTCTGTGTCCTTCTGTCTTCTCCTCTGGGGTCTCTGTCTAATGCAGGAGCCAGGCTGGCTAAGGGGTTTTCTTATTTAATTTCGTGGTCAAGAAGTCACTTTCCCAAGTCAACACTGGACTAGTTGGCCATTTTAAAAGAGGAAATATTGATCACCTTTGCCGAATACTCTTTAGGAGACCTGTCGACCGAGATTCAAGACATGAACCCTCACGTGCCTATTTATTCGAATTGATAACACTTTAATTTGGAGTCTGCGTTTTGTCAGAAGCAGTTTTCCAAGGGGTTTGACCACAGCGTAGACTAGTCTTTGGGCAGGAGGGATATGTGTTAAATGGGCAAGCTGTTGAGATGTGAAGTCTGCGAGAAGGACTTTCCAGTCACAGCGGTGGTCCTCACCCTTCCTAACGCTGCATGTGACCCGTTAATACCTCGTGCTGTTGTGACCCCCAACCATAACGCTATTTCCTTTGCTACTCCATAACTGTAATTTTGCTTATGAATCATAATGTAAATATGTGTTTCCCAATCATCTTAGCTGACCCCTGGGAAAAGATCCTTTACCCCCGGGGGATTAGAATGCATAGGTTGGGTAAAATGGACTCACGGATGTCTGGGATTTAGGAATCACAGACCGTGTGGATGGGCTCTGTGGTCACAATGCGCCTTCCCAGTGATACACGTTATAGACATGTCCAAGGATGGTTCCTGCTTCCACCCAACAATAAATAGACTGTATTGTAACTAGTAAGTCGGAGTGTGAGGTTTCCAGGAGGAGGGGCAGAGGGAGGGAGAGAAAGAGGATACGGAGGAGGAGAGAAGAGGAGGGGGAGCAGGAGGCGGAGAGAAAGAAGAGGAAGAAGAAAAGGGGTGGGGAAAAGCAGCAGCGGCAGTAACCACCCTTACCTGATACATTCTCAGATGCCTGCTGATTAGTTCATTAAAACATCAGTAACCACAGAGAGGTTGGAATGTTGCCGATCCAATGTTGCCATGCCAAATAATTTTGGGCTCTAGCGTCCCATCCTAACCCACCTCCGTGTGTGACCTGCCATTATTTTGACTATCAGGTAAACCCTTTAGGGATGAACACAACAAACCCTCTCCTCTACTAACCCCAAGTCTAAGAATGCCACCAGGCAGCCAGCGAGGCTCATCTGATACCGTTGTCCCACCAATGTATTCGAAGCGTTCTGACTTGTGACTGCTTCCTTCTGTTACTATAAAACCTCATGGATTGTTACCAGAGTGAAATGTGGGTTTGGGGAGTACCCTGGATCTACGTTCGCCGGCTGTGGTCCCTCATATTTGACTCCAGAATAAACCATCTCACATTGTCTCGGAGGTCAAGGTGTCTTCTGCATTGCCAGGAGTCACCGCTGCTAAGTGACCTGTGGCTACCTGGTACCCTCACAGGGGAGGCAGCCAGTCACTGACTTCTTAGTAGGAATGACTCCTCCCTGGTGAACCCTGGAGCATCCTCACTTTTGTGTGTTTAGGTCTTGGGAAGGGAAGCAGAGAAGAGGAGAAACATCAGCTATCCCTGATTGCCTGGGTCTAGGAATGGGAGAAGGGGTGGGAGTCGAATGGAGGGTACCCCAAGTAACACAGGACAAAAATGCAAGAAAAATGTGGATTTGATTTGACCCGGCAAGTGCCACAGGAGTAGAGGAAAGAGTCTGAAAGAGGAAATAATATTGCTTCAGGGACAGGAGGGAAATAAGGTACAAACCCAGACAAGAATCGTTTGAATTCGTTACATAATAAAGACAGCCACCTCAAAGGAAAGGAATTCACCTTTAACAGGGACATTTAATCTCAAAAGCCCTGACAAGACATCGCTCTTGGGTGGAATGACATTTCTGTGTGGTTCTGATTCAGATCACTTGATTTGTGACGTTGGCTGTGTGGGGTTTTTGGTTTTGTTTGTTTGTTTTTATTTTTATTTACTGTGTGGGGGCGGGACACCCATGGGAGCACGTGACAGTCGGAGGACAGCCTGAAGGAGTCAGTCCTCCTCTTCCACCATACAGGCCCCTAGGACTGGATTCGGGCATCAAGACCTGGTGACCAATGCCCTTACCTGATGAACCGTCTTGCCAGCTCCAGCTGTGTTTAAAACGTTATTTTCTTCTAAGAATGGATTTGTTTGGTCCAATGCATATTCCAATACCAATTTGGAGCGAAGAGATTAAAAATAAAAAATATGCTTAGGGGCTTAGGGGTTAAGAGCACTGGCTGCTTTTGCTAAGGACCTGGGTTCGATCCCCAGCACCCACATGGCAGTTTACAAATGACTGTAACTCCACTTCCAGGGGATCTGAGGCCTTCCTCAGTGCTCTGTGGCCACCAAATTCACTTGGTGAACAGATATACACCAAAACACTCATACACAAAAAATAAAATAAATGTCTTTTTAAAAATTAATTTTTTACCTTGATTGATATAGCTAAAAAGTAATGAATGTGACAGTTTATAAAACGTTGATTTTAATAAAACAGATTAATAGAAGAGATTGCAGAATATATTATTTTAAATATCAGACTAAATTCCTGTCTTCATCCAGCACAGATGAAGACAAAGTTGTCTTCACAAGCGGCCCTCAGGAGGGAGATTCTCAAGTGAGGCCCTAGTGAAAGGGCCCGTGAGTCAGCGGCCTGGGTGTTCCCCAAGTTAAACCAACACTGAAGTTCTGCGGCGACTACAGTGTTGACGTGTGTGTGAGACCTCGAGTTGTTTGTGCACAGCCCCACAGGAGTTCCACTCACCAAGGATGCTTCCCACAACACTTGAGATTGTGTCTGGACAGAAGCAAGGACAGGACCTGGAAATCCTGCATCTCATCCCAGCTCAACAGGATCCCACTTCCCTTATCCAAATACATGGCAGCAGTGTGGTCCTCCCAGAGTGATCCTCCCAGTGTGCTGGTCCTCTCAGTGTGATCCTCCTAGAGTGGTCCTCCCAGTGTGGTGATCCTCCCAGTGTGATCCTCCCAGAGTGGTCCTCCCAGTGTGGTAGTCCTCCCAGGGTGATCCTCCCAGGGTGATCCTCCCAGAGTGATCCTCCCAGTGTGCTGGTCCTCTCAGTGTGATCCTCCCAGAGTGATCCTCCCAGTGTGCTGGTCCTCTCAGTGTGATCCTCCCAGAGTGATCCTCCCAGTGTGCTGGTCCTCTCAGTGTGATCCTCCCAGAGTGGTCCTCCCAGTGTGCTGGTCCTCTCAGTGTGATCCTCCCAGAGTGGTCCTCCCAGTGTGGTGATCCTCCCAGTGTGATCCTCCCAGAGTGGTCCTCCCAGTGTGGTGGTCCTCCCAGGGTGATCCTCCCAGGGTGATCCTCCCAGTGTAGTCCTCCCAGAGTGATCCTCCCAGTGTGGTGATCCTCCCAGTGTGATCCTCCCAGAGTGATCCTCCCAGTGTAGTCCTCCCAGAGTGATCCTCCCAGTGTGGTAGTCCTCCCAGTGTGATCCTCCCAGAGTGGTCCCCTCAAACCATGTCTATAGGACACACTGCTCTAGCGGGGAAGGAACAGCACCATCTACCCAACTTGGTTTTGTTTTTCTTTGTTTCATTTTGGTTTTTTAGCAAGTTCTGCAGACAATGAGGCTCAGAGAAGTCCCCAGCCTTCTGAGGATGTCCCTTAGCCTCTCTGGAACCCCTTCATGTGACTGTCACTGCTGCCTCAGAGGTGAGTTCCCTGTGACAGCCTCAGTTCTGTAGAGAGCCAAGCAGGATCCCGTGCTTTGAAGGGTACGTCTGGGGGGAGGAAGGTTCGGAGCTGGCAGGACACACAAATTCATCTTCATAAGCAGCTACTGCAGAAGACCAGACATTACATTTTTCTCTGATTTTTCTCCATCATAAGTGGATCCTTGGAATCCTCAAAAAGTTAACTGTATAATGACCATGTGTCCCCCAAATCCAGTCACAATGGGTTTCAGGTAGATAACTTCTCCATCGAGGTCCACAAGGTTCACAGCAGTACATTTCATAGCAGCCACAGACAGGGGCAACAAGTCAACCACAGAAGATGAACAGACATGCTCTACACGGTAGAGTAAGACTCGGCCATGAAAACGGATAAAGCTGTAACAAAGGTGAACAAATGCTGACATTTATTTGAGCCGACTCGGATCCAAAGGGGTCAGTCACTATGCGATGCTACTCACAGACTACGCAGGCTGGGGAGATGGCTCAGTGGGTAAAGTCCTTGGAACTCAAGCGTGAAGACTTGGGTTCAAACCCCCTAACCTCTGAGATGCACATCTGTGGTCCTGGATCTGACAGAAGATGGGAGAAGGGAGAATAGGAATCTCAGGGCAGCTCTGAGGAAGTTCGTGAGCACTGAGGACCAGTGCTCAAGGTTGCCCCCACACCTATGTGCTGTTTGACATATATGCAACCACACTCACACATGTAGGCACACATCAAGGCACGCCCACAAAGATTTATGGAAAAAAGAAGCAGTAAGTCGTCACAAGAGTAGCAAAGGATGCTGGCTCTGTTCTGGCTGGCCTTCCCGATCCGGGTGACATGGGCTCTGCAGCTGGCTTGCTGGCCTTCTAGGGTGCGTGCTGAACAGTTGTAAGGAGAGGTGTAGAGCTGCCCCTGCCTACAGGCCTGCAGCTCCGGGCAAGGGGGATTGTGGGACACAAGATGTCTGTTGCTGACAAAGGCAATTACCGAGCCCAACATGGAGAACCTTATTTTTCCCCCCAGTTGTGAGCTTTAAAAATCACTGCATCTAGAAACTAGATTTAAAATGCATCCATTGTGAAGTAATTAACTTTGTCCAAATGAGGGCCGTTCAGAACCCGCTTTCTTCAGAGACAATATTGAGCCTGGTGGATTTTTTTTTCCTTTGCTTTGTTATGTTTTGTTTGGCTTTGTGGGTTTTTTTTCCCAATAAAGTTTTTATGGTCAAATCACCAAATTAAAAAAAATCTGATTTGATACATTTGGATTCTTTCCAAGAACTCTGCCAAGGCATTAAGAATTTTACCCTTCCGTTTGCGGGGAAGGAAACAAAAGTCTCATTTCTGCAAACCGAGAGGGTTTGCAGCCACAGGAAACAGTGTTAGGAATGTCTGTCTCCAGCCAGAAAAGGCAATGACAGCAGTCAGGAGTTCTGGGCCCTGCCCTCCCTCCAAACTAAAAGATGGGCCTAAAAATTGATAAAATTGCTTATCGCAGGACAAGGGCAGGGGAGGAGGAGTGGGGAGGGGAAGGAAAAGGAGGAAGGAGAAGAAGGGGGAAGAAGAAAGAGGAGGAAATGAAGGAGAGGAAGAAAGGAGAGGGTGGGGAGAAAGAGAAGACTTCACTGACCAGACCCCTGACTGATGTCAGCCTAAGAGGGTTTCTACATGATTGGCTCACCTATGCAATTCCAAACTTCTTACTATTCTTTAATTTTTCCCATTTACCAAGTAAGGCATCCTGACTCAGTGACCCAGATACCCTGGGTACAGCTGGGCAGATGAGTGGTCAAGGTCAAAACTATCATTCAAAGAAAGCAGATTGAGCCCAACAACAGTCCCCCTCCCCCGCATCTTTCGGTTTCTCTCTGGGAACCATAAGAGCTGTGCTCCCTGGGGAAAGTTCCCTGCCTGTGATGTTTCCCAACTCTTCAAAACCTCTCTGCCTGTCTTCAATGGTGGGAGGTTTAGAAAGAAATGCTGGGCTGTCCGGGAAGACCACCTGGAGGGGAAATCTGAATGTGTCTAGGGCTGTGCAGTCTGGGCTGAATCCCTGACTGCCCTGTCCCAACCACAACAAGGCTAAGTCCAAAGGGTAAGTGCCTGGCCCTTTCTCCTAGCACAGAACCCTGGGAGATCTGACTCCTCACAAGCGCCCAGCCCCTTTCCTCTTGTATTGCCAAGGGAGACCCTGAAAAGAGGGAGAGCCTAGCAGATATACCTTGGCCCCTCGGAGGACTCTCTGCTTAACTCAAATCAAAACAACTCAAACCCCAGCTACTGTTTGCCTAGCTGCCACATTTCTCCACTTCAGCAGGCTGCAGGCTGCAGGCTCCGGCTATGACAGGCTGTCTTTCAGACTCCAGCAGGATCTGCCAAAGCCCCAACACACAGGCAACCGGTAAATCAAATACCAGCAAGCTAGGGGAATCCTAAACCTTCGGTTCCCCCACCCTGCAGAGGTCGTGAGGGCCCAAGTGTTCGGAGCCCTGCCCACATCCCTTTCCTCAACCGTGGCCCCTAGCATATTCTCAGGGCAAGTATTGAAAGGAACCAAAGAGGAGAGGGGACACCGTCTAGTCAACAGATGAAGGACCCTCTCAATTCAACTAGACTCAAAAGGAAAATGGAAAAGACCCTCGCTTTTAAGTGTTTGGTGATATCTGTCAACCCCCACACAGATTCGCTGCACGCATCATTGAAAGTAAAACAGACATTAAACGTGCAGGGCACATCTTTAAATCTCACACCCTAAAAAGCTCCCTTCGAAACCCAAGATAAGGTCCTTTCCGAGGAAATGGTGGTAACCTTTTTCAATCTACCTGATCCTTCTGGGGAGTGGGCGGGACCTGGCAGGTTCAGGCACAGTCACAGCTATCCGTGCTGATTACCATAGCGGGTATTGATTAGTACACAATGTCTGGGCTGTGATTTTTGACCATAACCTGCTCGTTTAATGTCTCGCACCAACTTTAGGGAGTGCCGACTTCACTCTTGATTACCAGATTGATTGTGGCTGTGCTCCTATGACTAATGACAGCCAGCATACCTATAAAGACCTGACCGAGGACCTGTTCTGTGCTGCACTGCACTGAAGGCAGAAACGGCACCCAAAGGCAGGGCACCATAAAGTCATCTGCCGATGCCACCGAATTATCACAATTTTACTTCTAGGAGACGATGTTTTTATTTTTTAGGGTTTTCTTTCTTTTTCGGATGCAGACAATCAGAGCATTATAACTTAGTTCAGCGTTTCTGGAAGACAGACAGAGAGATAGTGCTGAGAAAGAGGCTGCCCATTTGCAGAGAGCCCTGTAGAAGGGTACAGTAAGGCTCTCTGTGCCTGGGCTAGCAAGCAGATGTGGTCCACTAAGAGGAGCACCTGTCTGCCCCGTGCACAGGTCCTGCAGTCTATGCAGGGACCATCCCTGTCCCTAGGACCCTGACAGGCCCTGCCTGGGGAAGGCCCTGCTGCAGACACCCTCAGGGACCACCCTGATGTACATGGCCCACTCCTGTTTGCCATGATCTCTTACAGACCCAGGCACCGGAAGAGGGATTTGATTGCAACCTCTTGGGTCTAGACAGAGCCGTGGCCCGTCCTTATCAGCCTAAGCCTTGAGCTGTCTTCCAAATTCTCGGTTACATTGGGAAGAAATGAGTGTAATTTACTCATCTGCAGCTATCTCTTCTTAAACCGGCAACATTTCCAAAAGGGACGAGGTTTCCGGTTTCACCATGAGTCTGATTACCTGATGGACAATCACCACCTTGGGAAAGCAGCGGGGAGATTCGGGCTTGCCAATCTGAATTAGCTGACAGGTGAATTCTTGTTCTGGTCCTATTGTTTCATCAGGGGAAGCTAGGAGAGAGTTTGATCTATTTCTGAGACGTGTGTGTGTGTGTGTGTGTGTGTGTGTGTGTGTGTGTGTGTGTGTGTGTGTGTGTGTGTGTTCGTTCAGGGCTTGATATCTGGGTGGCTCAGGCCTTGAGAAATATTCACAGCTGCACTCCTCCAGTGTCCAGTGTTGCACCCCATGAGGGCCCCAGCCCAGGCTCACAGCCTTGGCTGGCAAAGGCAGTTTACTGCCAGAGCCTCATTGGTATGCTAATGCCCAGAGCGGCCTCAATTTGCAATTCCCCCCTGGAAATGGTATTCAGAAGTCTGCTACTCTGTTCTACTCTAGGTGGAGGATGCTGGGAATTTTTTTCCCCTCCTCTTCCTGGACAGGCAGGCAAAATAAACTTACCTGTGTTGGCAGCAGACACACATCACCTCCCTGAGGCCTTCTTTGGTCTGCACAGGAAGACACTGTACGGCCAGTTAAAATACTCATACTGCCCTTCTCAGAGCAGGGGGTAGGGGTGAGAAGGCCCAGTTCTGTTTGCAAATTGTTATCCACAATTACAAATTTCTAGTCTTTTGTGCAAATGGTGATTTGGTCCCAATGTCTCTCCCAAGCATGGGGGAAGGGTCTGCAAGAGATAACCCCTTTTCTTTGCCTGTGCAAAAAATAAAAAAAATAAAAAAAATTAATGTAAAGTTTACCCTGGGAACAAATGATTAATGAAGTGTGTTCAGAACACCCCAGCTGTTCACCACAATAGAAGAATAGTTCGATGTTTGGGGTCCCGAAGCCAACGACGGCAATTGACTCTTTTGAAAAAAAAATAATTTTTTTTTGGAGGGGCCAAAAGGGCCAAGTGATTAAAGGGTTAATATTCAAATCAGAAATTTGCAAGGCCTGCATAATGGGAGCGCCACCCTCATAACAATAGGAATTTTTAACAATATCCAGCCCTTGTTAGCAAGAGAGTTACAAGCACCGAGGGCAATCAGTGCGTCTTGTCAGTTTCTTTTTATCTACCATCTCCAACCGCCGAGGAGCAGAAATGAAGCACTTTGGAATTATCAATTTCAGCCACATTTGCATAACAAAGCCCCCGAGGAAGAGGCATGATAAATGTAAAGCGCCCCTCTTGGAAAAGGAACTGTCAACCGCGCCCCGAAAGATTCTCCGACCGACTGCATTCTCCCGGACCGCAGTCAGCGAAAATAGAATGAAAGCATTAAAGAAAGTCATTCTCTCAGAGAGAAAAATCTCCCCCTCTGCACAGACAGCGCTGGAAGAAATGACATTATGCATATGAAAATGTCCAGAAAGATGTTTGATTTATGTATGCATTAGATGCAAATTCCATTACGGTGCGCGCGCTGTTGTGTGATTTGGCGCTGAACACATCAGCGCCCTGATCAGATCTGATCTCATTAATTCCGACAAGGAGAGAGAGAGGGAATTGAGAAGAATTTATGGCCTGGACACTTGAAAGAAGTAAATTGTAATTCTGTTTAAAGCTGTAGCGAACCCTTTAAACACCTTTTATTATAAGGAAGCAGTACTCACTTTCCCAACATTGTAAGGACTCTTCATCTTGCGTGGGGGCTTCTGGTCTTCATTTAGGGGACAAAAAAAATGCTATAACCTATTTAAAGGGAAACAAAAGCCAATAAAAATGTCTCTTTTGGAGCAAATTCCAGCGAAAGGCTCGTGACAGTAGATCAAAGGAGAAATGGTTCCTCCGAACGATTGGGTAAATGTTTGGCTCTAAAGGTCTCCTCTGCCTTTTTGTTTGTTTGTTTGGTTTAGTTTGGAGCTTTAATATTTTCAAATACGACACTAAAGAGTAAATGGGGATTTTTTTTTATGGAGCTAGTAACCAATTCACATTTTTTAAAACGTCTTTAATTGCTTTACGGAGGAATGTGCTACGTGAAATATTCCAGGAGCGATTACAGTGGGAAAAGTTGTCTTTTGAAAGCTCGAGGCACCAGAACCGCCTGCAAAGATCAGTCAATTTCAGACCCGAATTAATAATCATCATGATAATCACCCAACTGCCAAAACAGTTTTCAGAGAAAATATATTTTTATAGGGGAAACCGCGGATTGCTCCCCGCTATCAATACTGATTTCTTATCTTCCCTTTGCCCGGGAACACGACCTTAATAAGTCGCTTCCTCCTCTTAGGAGCTATAATCACCCTTCATGGGTGAGATGCCCTATATTTACTCCAGAGGGAGTGAAAAGCAGAAAGTGTCTCAATATGTTATGGCATCAAGAAATCATGGTCCCTCCCCCAGCTTTCATGACCCCCCGGGGTGCAGCTTTGCCTGGGAGAGTTCCGCTCGCCTCGCGCGTCTTTCATCTTCCAAGACTGTGATTAACTGTCTTCTCCCGGCCGGAGGTGGGGGGCAGACGCTGGCTTCGGAAAACCTTAGTTACCGATCATGTTTGATTTCAGATGGAAATGAAGATATCGAGGCGGCGTGCTCCCCGGTGCAGCTTTTCAGCTTGCTGGGGTAGAAATCACTGTTGGGTTTAGGAAATAAACGATCCCAATTGATGCCGCAAAACTTAGACTCGGGCCGGGGATAAACAGCGTTTGGAAGAGCGAAGGGGGTTCGGGACCAGGTAAATCTGCTTAAACTTCACATTGTCAAAGGCTAATCTCCAGGTCATTCCTGATTTCTGCCCTAGTCCTAAAAGTATCTCCTGGCGCTGCAGAAGCATTATGGACGGACTGTTAACTCATCTGCCTCAGCCGGGTTTCTTCAGCCTCCCTAGCTCTGTGTGTGTGTGTGTGTGTGTGTGTGTGTGTGTGTGTGTGTGTGTGTGTGTGTGTGTGTGTGTTTAAGGACTCGAGGATTGCCTTAGCATCTATTGGTTTGCCCACATGGCAACATGAAACTCTGGCAAATCAGGAAAATAATTGGGTTTTCTTTGGAAAGGGAGGGGGGCTTCAAAAAGAACTCCTCTTCCTGGGACGTTTTAAAAATTCAAAATTTCCCTCTGCGATGGTTCTAACCACACAGTTGAAAAGGTTCATTTAGGCTGAGAAGGTTGTATTTTAGAAGGTGGGAAAATTCAAGTCCGTTCACTTTGGGGGAATGAAAAGACTGTTGCACACTTTGAACAGGACTGTCTGTGAGTGGGGGCAGGGGGTCCTAGCCAGGGTGTTAGTGAGGTTGATGCATACCTGTCTCCCCACCCCCTGGTGTTTTAATGCATCTGGGTCCCTGGGAAAAGAGTCACCACAACACAGATCCAACACTTTTTCCTCAACTGAATATTCCTCAAATTTACAAGGATATAAAACAGAACATGTTAACATTCACAAATCATGGGGGAGGAGGTGCTGCACCTCAAGTTCACACATGTGCAGGCATGGTCACGTGGTTTGCCCATGTCCACCCAGTCTAGTGTGCCTGCGCTGGAACAATGCCTTTGTGCCCCCTGACTTCGGTCTACAAACTAATTGATCCCAAATCCTTGGGAAGGACCTTAGCAGCCGCCCACCCGTTCCTGCAAAGTCCACTGACCCCACTCAAAAGTTACTATCCAAATCAAGCAACAATTTATAATTTAAAAAAAAAAAGTCCTTTTGTAGGGAAGGCCTTTGAGCTATGGAGCTACTCCCTAGCTCCCTCTGTGAGGTTTGCAGAAAGAAAAAGTGTTTGCTCAGGACAGGGAACTGAGCTCAGAGATGAACGGTCGAACTTCTGATTCATTCAGTCACTCCCGGAGAGGGGACTGGACAGAGGAACCCACTCCTGTGCCTGTCACCCTGGCCCTTAAAATATTAAGCCTGGCCTAATGGATTTCCTACATGGTATTGTCCCAAACCATTCTCCACCGAGCAGAAAGCCTAGTGCCCAGTTCATTCTTCTGAAAGCCAGTGGACAAGACCTGGTCCCATCTTTATTTAAAATGTAAATCTTTGCTTCATCGTGGACTTCTTCGATCCCTTCTGATTTCACTTAAAACATTGCGTTACACTCTTCCTCTCTGTGACTGGAATATGGACACTGTCACGTCTGGCACCAAGGTGTAGCATCCACTCTGATCCCTCCACTTGTGGCCAGTGGCATGGTGGCATCTTTGTGAAATTCTTCAAGAAACCTAGAGGAAAGAAATGGGGGGGGGACTGCAAAAATATCTATACGTTCCCCCCAAATGAATTGTTACTTGCTTATACATTTAAAGGAGACTGAAAGCAACTGGAGAAAAGGTATTCTAAGGAAGATTTGTGACTGTCGGTTGGAAGGAAAAACTCAGCTAACATCCACAGAAAACACCCGAGACAAAGAGTCACGCTGCAGGGACCTTTTAAAATTGTACCACGCGGCAATGAATTCACCAGGAGCTGGAAGACACCCGGTTCTTAGGAAAAGGTCAAGGTTATTGTCTTGGTATGACCTCGAAAGAAATGAGAAGTCATTTGTGAGGCTTATGATTACTACCAAAGGGTTTTAGGAAATGCAATTACAGTGGCAATCTTAATCCAAGCAGTTGAACAAAAAAAAAATTAAAAATAAAATGAACCTCACCCTTAGACTACGAATTGTACTGGACAACAGGGTGGGTTTGACACTTGCCTGGGACCTATATTAGAAGAGGGAAGCACATGGACTGAAATCAGGGTCTGACCTGACTCACCAGCCTGACCTGGCCCTCACCCGGCCAGCACTCAGGTGTGAAACAAAAGATTTTCACTTTTCATTCCGGCTTCCTGACCACTTGGCCTCCAACACACTGAGTGAGAGGCTGGTCTCGTGGGCGGCCCTGGCTCACAGCAGTGAGAGGTAGCTAGTACCCAGCCACGCTCCTCGGGCTCCACAATGTTCCATTTCAGTAAGAAAGCTCTTTTCTAAGGACACGTTGTTCTGAAAGAGACAGGAAGAAGAAGAAGAAAAAAACTGTCTGTAATTTGTCATGAATTTCAATTACAAAAAAAAAAAAAAAAACTTTTGAATTTTTTTTCCTTTTTCAAGGAAAAAAAATTGGCGTGCTTCCAGGTTTTAAGAATGTGGTTAACACAGAAAATGACAGAAAGAGAAAGATTGTATTTGTGTGCGTGTGTGTGTGTGCACGCGCGCGCTTGTGTGTGTGTGTGTGTGTGTGCGCGCGCGCTTGTGTGTGTGTGTGTGTGTGTGTGTGTGTGTGTGTGTATGCGCGCACGCGTGCGCGCATGTTTTTGCAGAAAAACCTCAGAACATAATATTCTCATAGGCCAGGCTGAGGTTTTCTGGATGAAGGTACACGAGGCACTCTGGGTGAGAACGAGGATTTTGTATTTATGGGTAATAGGATTGTTCTGGCAGGTTCCGCAGCAGGCCCCAGAGCTGACATGTCATAGAAGAGTCTTCCAGCATCCCAGACACTCCCATCTACACCAGAAAACCAGTCTACACCCGAAAACACGGCTCAGAAAGAGTTTTGGAGAGGAGAGGAGGAGTCGTTCTGTCATTGGAAAGTATACGGGGACCCCCTCCTCCAGATACACAGAATACTCAGCAAACGGGAGCAGAACGCTTTTTTTTTTTTGAAATGTGCAACTGTGTGAAACTTGTCTGGTTTCAGATTTACACAGAAATGTGGGCCCATCTTGTTTTCATGCAAACAAACTCAAGCTGAAGAACGCATTTCCTAAACTGGGAGCGCATTCCCGTTCCTTAACCCACCAGCGCTGGGTTCCCCGGGAGCTTATTAAATATGCGCGACGCGGAGAGGTGCCCTTTGTCCTGTTTTCTGGAGGCTGAGCCCAGCAAGCCTGACAAACGGGTGGAAGACTAAAAAGAAACATTTAAAAAACCAGAACAAAAATAATAGCGACTTGCCCCAGCAGCCTAACGCCAGAGGTGCAGTGTGTACTGCGTGGCATAGAATAATGTTTGTCCCGGAAGAAGATGAGTAGCGAGAACACACGACAGTGCGTCCTAACTTGCTAGTGGACTGGCCTGGGTCCTTCTGATAAAAGGTCAGAGGTCACCAAGGCTGACTGATGAGAATCGCTGTTTCCCTTGGCTCAGCTTGGCAAGGAACAAATAAAGGCAGTTTTGCGTCGAGGAGTGACGTCCTTCTCAACCCGGTGCATACTGTCCCCTGTGGGGTACTCCGCTCAGGCCCAACCCGGGGACTTTGGTACTAAGCAGCAGCTGGAATTTGAGGAAGCTAATACTGAAAGGGGATGGTTTAATAGGAAGTAAATGGAGGTGCGCATGCGCCTCTGGGGGAAGACATGGAAACTGCACCTCAGAGAACTTCTCTGAAAAAGGTCTCGGACCGAAGGGAAACTAGAGGCCTTGTATGGAGCAGAATGATCAGAGGCAAGAGGTGCTGAGGACACAGATCTTGCTGGACTTCAAAGATCATCGCAAGGGCTTTAACTTTGAGAGCCATAGGGGAGTCAGCAGCCAGTTTCGAGCCTTCTGATTGCCGCGCATTTGGGAAAGGGGTCACAGGAACACACAAACAGAGATGCCCAAACAGCCCGGGGAAACCATGCCAGGCTTCCGAGGTTCAAGTGTTGTGGTCGTTTTGGTTTTTGGTTTTCATGTTTCGGTTTACAAACTGGTGATGATTTAAAAACAAAACAAAACAAACAAAAACAAAAAACAAAAAACTGACCATAGTGAATGAGGAAGAGAGTGAGCTCCCAGGCCTGCGTTCAGGGCTTATATGGAGAAGCTGGCTTGGGTTGGGCTGGCTGGGCGGGGAGCTGACTCCCCGAGTGAAATGTTTGCTGAGCAAGAATGGGAACTTGAGCTCTGGAACCCACATAAAACGCCAGGTTTGGTGGCTCACTTTGTCATGCCATCACGGGGGAAGGGGAGCGAGGGAGGGGCAGAGATGTTCAGAACCCCAAGATCAATAGTCTGACAACCTAGTCTGCTGGATGAGCTCGGGGCCATCTGGGAAGAAACTCATGAAGGCACCCAACATGATCTCTGGGCTTATACACGCACACACACACACACACATATGCACATGCACTGTCCGGCTCACCCTGTACACACACACACACACACACACACACACACACACACACACACACACAATGGAGGAGAGGGATTTACTGCACAGTGAGAATGTCATATTTGAGATCACTCACACACACACACACACACACACACACACACACACACACACACACACACACACACACACCTCTTCTAAGTGTTGGGGGAAGTTCCTAGAAGACCCAAATCTAGTGGCATTCTCTGAAAGCCAGACTTAGCATCCTCAGAGCCAGGAACCCTGGCTACTCTTTATATATCAAAGAAATTGATTCCTAACTAACCCACGATTCAGAGTAGTTGACGGGTTCCTACTACTCTGCTTCTCAATCTCACTGAACTGGCCAGGGCCTCCATTTTCTCATCTGTAAAATGGGAACTCTAACTTGGAGCCTGGCTTCCTGGAGAGAGGCAGGCATACACTGAGGTCATCATGAACCTAAAAGCATTGAGCAGATAAATATGCAATATTTATGTAATTATGCGTCATTATATCCTTGAGGTTTTTTTTTTTTTTAAGGGATACAAGAAAGCTAAAAAGAAGTCTAAACCAAGAGTTTGAGTAATGCAGGCTGAGACTATGTATACACATAGTTATAATGAAGACCTCAAAAACAATGTGTACAGGCTCACACCTTTAATCCCCCCACTCAGGAGACACAGGCGACTGGGTCTCCCAGTTTGAGGCCAGCCTGGTCTACAGAATGAATTCCAGGACAGGCAGGGCTACATAGAGAAACCCTGTCTCAAAATAAAATAAAATAATAAAATAAAATAAAATAAGACAAGCCAACCAAGCAAAAATGTTTATAGAAAAATCAAAATAAAATTAATTATAATCTCACCCATCAGAACACACTCTTTATTATGTCTTCTGGTTTTCCTGTGTTTGGAATAGAACATGAATACCTGCCTAGTGCTTCTGGTGCTTGTATGATTGTCGGCGTGTGTAGAACGTAATACGGCCCTAGCTCCCTTGCACACCAACCATTATCTATTAGGTAGCTACAGAATGGGATACAGGAGTCACATACAATTCAGCGTGATTATTTTATGGTCACGGAAATACCCATATGTTTACAAGTAGCAGGGACACTTAGGTCGTTAAATACGCTGTTATAGAATTAGTGTGGATTCTTACCTTTAAAAGTAAATGGTATGTATTGTTTTAAGGCCGGGGAGTCTCAATACACCACCGGGCAGCAGCTCCTCCTGTTGGCAGATGCTAACATTCAGAGCTCATCATTCCGTGCCTTTCTGTTTTCACTTTAAACAGAGAATTAATAAATAACAGTGAACCATAGAATAAAAAGTATCTTCCTCACTCCCCTTCTTTCTTACGATTGTTTGCTTGAGACTGAGAACTGATTTCATTCTTCAAGCTAGCCTCAAATTTCCCAAACCCCTGCCTAAGTCCCCTGCACCCCTGGATTTCGAGAGGGCACCGTGACCCCAGTGGCCTCCTCTATCTTTGCAGCATCTGCATGGCGTGGCACTGAAAAATATTTTACACTGGTCTGATCTGTACTTCTAAGTGGATCATTTCCCGTCAGGCACCGCACATAAGAAAGCCTCAAAGAGAGAAGTCTTGGGAGCTGTGTTGGAATGAGACAGCTCAGTTGCTAGGGTAGAACTGTGAGGTTAGAGTATGTGTGTGTCCTTCGGAGAACACAGTTGCCTGTCACATGCACATGCCTGGAATGTGAGTTCTTTCCCCTGTTCTCCTCCAGCCTGAGTTCCCTTGCTGTAAACAAGTGGAGGAACCATTTCCAGGAGTCATTTGTGTTTCCTTTCCTTGAGATTGACTGCTAATGTTCTTTCTGTATTTGTCCCTTGGGTTGTTGCTCATTACTATATTAATGACTTGCAGAAGCTCTTTATATATTAAGGACACTTGCCTGAAATAAGTCACACACCTTCCAATATGGGGGTCTTCTATGGATAAAAAGCAGAATGTAGGCCAACAGTGGGCCAGCAGATCAAGTGCTTGCCATGAAAGCTGAGAGAGCTGAGGGAAATCACAGTGACAACCAAGGAGGAGAACAGAGGAAGAAATACTAGATGCTAACAGAAGGACCTGCATGCAGGAAAGTTGGCAGATGCCTGAGGCTGTGGGAGGAAACATCAAGCTTACACAAACACACACACACACACACACACACACACATAAACACACATGTATATACACATATAACACATACACACATACACACATACATATACACAATACATACACATATATACAGAAACATACATACAACACATATACACAATACACATAAATATACACACAAACACATACATACATATATACACATATACACACATATATATACACATACACATACAGACACACATATATACACACATACAACACATACACAGACATACACATATATACACGCACACACACATATACAGACACACATACATATATATACACGCGCACACACATACGCATATATACACTCAGATATACACACATATACACACATATATACGCGCACACACACACACACATGAACCCCTCGTTCTTTTGCTAGTGGCTAATGGAATCTTCTGGGCCCTATGAAAACAAACGTGATCTGTGATCAACCACGGGCCATTAGGCAGATGTGAGCCAAAGATGATTGTGGAGCCAACCCAGGTCAGCACTGTAATCTAAGAAACTCTGATCTCTGCAGTTTGTGGAGCTCAGCCCAGCCCCGGGGTGGCTGTCAGAGTCTTTTGGAGGCCTGTTAAATTCCTGCCTGGCTCTGCAGAAATTCTGGCTTCGTCTTGAGCTCTTCCCTCCTGCACCATATAAAAGGAGAGAGCAGCAGTCAGACTGAGGGCTGAGGATAACTGTTGGGGACAGGTTGGAGCCCCTGGACGGACAAGGCGGCACGTGCTGGGCCCATACAGAGAGTAAACCACAGGTCCCTTGAAGGTGACACAGTGCTGTGGAAAAGCAGGACCCCCTATCCCCGACATCTTGCTGGGTTGAGAGATGATGGGTGTTCCATACCTCATCCTCCGAGACTCCGGCTCGGCAGGTGTGGACAACTAGCCAATCAGAAAAGGGTGGGCACTGAGGTCGGATGGCTCCATGCAGGTGCTCCTAGCTCAGTCCAGGATCTCACAGGAAGATGTACAGTGGTGGTCTCCAGGGGCATAACATGCAGACTGATCTTGCTGGCTCCTTGTGAGGCTCTGAGATGTTAGGAAGGCATGTGTGAGAGCAGACCGTGGATCCAAGAATGAGGTTCTGTACCTATAGGGTATGCTACTCTGGACCTGCGCATCCCCCACCTAAGACACCAGGATAGGGGCTGAAGGGCTTTACTCTTCTCTTCCCAGACCTAGGAGAGCAGCCACAGCCCCCTAGCTCTGGTAGAGATGTGTTGTTGTGGTGTCTCTTTGGACCACCACAGGTCTCTTCACAGCAAAGACTGCCATGGCCCCTTCCCCACTGTCACATGTTTGCTGTGACCGATGGTTCTGCTGGTTGTCATTCTTGTCCCCAGCTGTCCCTGTGGCCTTTTCAAGGGTGGAATGGGCTTGGGCTTGAGCATTGGACTTTGGGGCAGGGGAGCCAGTGTAGTGCAAGAAAAGGCACTCTTACTCCTTCAGCTATTAGCAAACAAAGGTGGCCCAAGAAGAGGATCAGGGCTGTTCCAGCCAGCTCAGAGCTGTGGTAAGAGGAGATTGTCACCAGTGGATCCCAGTTCAGAAGAAGCCAGAGTAGGTGAGTGAATCTGACAGCAGTAAAGACTTGTCACAAACCACAGGAAGGACCTACTGCTTGCTTGTAACGTACTGTTGTTATGGTAACAGTTAATGGACACGCATTGGTATTTTTGTCTAGTCATGTTATTATAACAAAAGTACTTTAGATGATAATCTTATCCCAAGAGAACACAGGGGTGGACCTATGGCTCCAGCTGCATATATAGCAGAGGATGGCCTTGTCCGGCATCGATGGGAGAAGAAGCCCTTGGTCCTGTCAAGGCTCAATGCACCAGTGTAGAGGAACGTTTGGGGTGGGAAGGTGAGGGGAAGTGGATGGGTGAGAGAGCACCCTCATAGAAGCAGGAGGTTGGGGTGCAGGGATGGGATAGCAGGTTTCTGGAGGGGAAACTGGGAAAGGGGATAACATTTAAAATGTAAATTTTTAAAAAGTCCAATAAAAAAAGGAAAAAAATTCTTGTGACTGTATTTGGGAACATGTGTGTGTGTGGAAGCCAGGGGACAACATGAAAGGAATCTGTGACCTCCTTTTATCATGTGGATCCCAGACTCAAATCCAGTCATCAAGCCTGATAACAAGTGCCTTTATGTGGCCCAAATGACGATTTATAGACAAGTAATTTGTAAATTCCTGTCCGTGGTTCTAGGGACAGGGTACAAGCCAAGGTGCCAGTATGCTCAGTGTCTGGCAAGGGCTTGATTTGCACTTCTGAGGAGCCTTTCCGTGCACCTTCCCATGCTGGGAGAGAGGAAAGCAATCCATGTGCCCTGTCTGGCACACGTGGACAAGGACCTCCTTATGGCCTCTTACATACGGGCACCGGTCCTCACGTCTAGTCACATGTCTCCCAAAGACTCCAACTCCAAAGACTCTCACTGAGGATTTGGATTTCAAATGTGAATCTGACAGTGATCCTGACATCCCGACCCAAGCACCTCAGTACCTTTCCATTCATATGGTGTGCTTCTGCACGCACAACCCTAGGGTTAGCAGCTTAGAACTGTACAAACCAACCAGTGGCCCTCACTCTCCGAGGACCGAGAGTCAGGGCACCAGTAAGCTGAGGCCGTTGCTGTCTCTCCACACTGAAACCAAGATGGTGAGAGGCAGCTAAGCTCAGATCTTAGCTGGAATTCAGGTCTGCTTAAGGACCAGTGGCTGTGGGCAGAATGTGGGGCGGCAGGCTGTGAAAGGTTCCCTGATTCCTGGTCGAGATAGGTCGAATCCCTGGGAGACCCTAAGGGATGGCAGGAACTCCCCTGTCTCCCAGGAGGTCAGGCCCCTCTCACGAAGCTGCAGTCCCCGTCCCTTCCCCCCCCCCAAACCCCCTCCCCGCCCCAGATCCCTGTAGAGAGGTTTGAGACAGGTCAGTCAGGTAGGTCAACGCCCCAAGCCCCTCCTCCACAGGTGAGGAATTGACCACAGGTCACATAGGCTAAGACAGATCAATCACATAGAAGCAGGACCACGCCCCCAAATATGTAGATGAGGTCTTCCCAAGCTCTCAAGCCAAACCAATAGGAAGTACCTGCTGTCAGACTTGACCCATCCAAAACTGTATTTAAGAATCCTATTCAGAAGGACTGAAAGTGTGCAGGAATTACTCCATCATCTGAGAGCTTCTGTCATAAGAGCTGTGACACCGCCACTTGGGGAAGAGATCCGTTCCCCTGAAATCACCACCAGAAGCTCCCCTACACCCCTCTCTGGCTAGTCAACCTCCTGCTGCTTCAGCTGGGGCTTGAACTGAAGTGACAGCAGCAGAAATGGAGGCAGAGCAGAACCAGCAGTGGAGGCGGTGAACGCAGTCCCCCCTCCCTGCCCAAGTTCTCACCCCTCTGCCTGAGACTGTGAGCTTAGCTGGACCAGATCTCCGTGGAAAGCCTCCAGCGCATAGGCCAACAGCAGAATGCCTGGAGGCTGGAACCTTTCTTTCCGGTCATTGTCGAGTACTCTCATTCACAGACTATTAGAAAATGGAAAGCCGGCATCTCCAGGCTCTTAGAAAGGGAGATCCCCCTTGGAAGGCTCACAAGTCAAGTGAGGGCCCCAGGATTTAATCACCTGTGCCTCACAGACACCCTCAAGTCTCCACGGTCGCCATGTAGCATAAGCAGAAAGTAAGGCTTATTTCACTTCCCAGAGAAGGGGACTTCATCAAGATGTATACTAGGTGACAGGAGTGTTGGGAGGTGCCTTTGCATTTAGTTCTTCACCTCCTTTAGTTTAGTTTTATGTTAGTGGTCTGAGGGTGGACCCTGCGTTTGCCCAGACCACGGTAGCTTTATAGCTTCTGTCAGTGGTCTGTGGGTGCTTCTTTTGCCAAATATGGGCGAATGCTCCCATTACTTCCCCTCCTCCATCTCCATCAATGGAAGTCCGACAGTTCATACGTTGGAGTATAAGGTTGTGGGGTGGCTCCATGCCCTAGAACACAAATCCTGGATCTCTTTAACAGTCCCAGGGGGAAAGATCGAGTGTTAGGGGAAAGCCAAGCTAGTGAGGAAGAGGGAAAGAAGAAATGAGTCTCTACGAATCCCTGAACCATGTCACCCAAGATCCTTCATTAGAGTGACCCAGATCTGACCATCTGGCACGTACTAGCCTCAGTAGTGTGTCCACTGAAGATGGACATATAGGTGTGATTGCATGGTACAGCTGGCTGGGAGGCAGAGAAAAGGTCCAGACTCTGGTTTAAAAGTGGTCAAGTTATGACCAACTGCACTACAGACCTGCTGTGGAGTGTGTGTGTGCAGTGTGTATGTGTGTGCATGCACATGTGTGTGTGTGCATTGTGTGTGTGCATGTGTATGTATGTGTGTTTGCATTGTGTGTGTGTGTGTGTGTGTGTGCATGTGCATGTGTGTGTATGGATGGATGGATATGATTTACATTGGAATTGAACCTGCATTAAGTTTTTGAGTTCATGTGTGGCTGGTAAGACACAGAGGCTGGGAACAGCGGCTGAGCTGCAAAGGCTGCGGCTGGTAGCTCACCCACTGAGAGGTGATGCGCATGCCAGGCAAGTCCAGGGTTCCCTCACACATGCCAGGCAAGCCCTCTCTCATTAAGTTGCTCCCCTGTCCCCCTAACATTTCCACGATGAGCCCGGATTGCATCTTGTGATGAAGCGGAGTACCTTGGTTTGGATACCAACTCTGCCAATTATTGTCCCTGGGAAAGTGGCTTTCCTTGCCCTGTCTATAAACTGACAGCAGTCCTAGCAATGGTGATCATAGGAGCCCAGAACTCACCGCTCGATCAACCTAGGAGGTTTGATGAAGCAGAACACGGATAACAAAGCCTGCACCTTTAATCCCAGCACTGGGGAGGCAGGGGTGGACCTTTTTAAACCTGAGGCCACCCTGGACAGCTCCAGGTCAGTCAAGGCTGTTGCACAGAGAACTCCTGTCTGGAAGAAGACAACAACAAAAGCCAACAATAAAACCAAAGAGCTCGGTGAGTGAGTTGGATGGGGATTCAGGATGAGGTGGGTGAGGAACAGAGAGGAGCAGATCAGCTCCCCCATCTTCTCCTTGCACATCACAGAACGCAGCCCTTACTAGCCACTCTCTGGCCACAGGAGCACAACGGATGGGCCAGCTCTGAGCAGAGGTCACACCAGCCTTCACAGCTCAGCTACTGTTCCGGGCCTCTTTGTTTCTCGCCAGCAGTACATAAACTCAAAATTTTAATGCAGGTTCAATTCAGATGCAAATGACTCTGTCCAAGTGGTTAATTCGAGAGAAAGACCAGGGTGACAGCAGGGACATTATTCCTTCCCTCGCCATTTCCACATTCCCTGAATCACCGCCATGCGAGCTAGGGTGGGGAACTATCACCCCCCCTCCACCTCTGCCCCAGTTTGAGTAATGAGGGGTGATCCACCATACGTTTTCCCTGGGAGCTAGATGGCAAATCCAATTAGTTATGTCTGAGGACAACTCGTAAATATTATCGGGACATAAAATATTGCAGGCATTTGGAACAAAAATACAGTCATCTAAATATTGATGTTTTCCGATGCAGAATTAAAATTTTAGAGCAGGGACCAGCTTGAAACATAACCTGCTCACATTCCTTGTCCAGAGATGGGGAACCGAGCGTAAGGCGAGCACACCTTTGGTCATCCGCTCACCTGTCCATGTGTGAGATAAGACCATAGACCGTTTCTTGACCAGGCTCTATTTAAGACCTGGGGAAGTCTTCAAAACAAATAAGACAGGGTTGCTATGACTGAAGGCTGTGTAGTATACCAAGCGAAATAGGCAAGAATATATAGACTGCTCTCACTTGTAACGGGATTGGTCATGAAAGCCCAGGATTCTGAGACCAGCCTGTCCTGCGGCACCAGTCTAGCAGGCATATCTGGATGCTGCTTGGAGGAGGTAACTTGGAGACAGATTTTGCAAGTGGATGCTCAGAGGCTAGAAAAGGGGCTCAGAAGGTGGGGACACTTGCCGCTCCAGCACGGGGAGCTGAGTCTGTATTCCTAGCACCTGTGTAAAAAGGGAAGCACGGCCTCGTGTTCCTATAACTCTGTGCTGAGTGGGCAGAGGGGCAGGAGCTCCAGGTTCAGGGGAAGACTCCCCTCAAGAAAATAAAGTTGAGAGTGAGAGGGGAACATGCCCAGTTGTAAGATGACAGACGCCTCAACATCTTGACATAGTAAAAAGGCAGAAGAACAAATCACAAGGGCCCGGGAGGGGTGACCACTGTGACATCCACCCCACGCAGCCTTAGAGAGCCAGAGCTTCCCCTGGGTCCCAGAATCATCAACATTTTCACTAAGAATATGCATTTGTCTTAGAAAATGTCCCCACCTGTGCATATGAGCAACTGACTGGACCTCTTGGGCACGTCCTAATGACTCAGCAACATGCTGAGTAGAATTTATGACTCATGGGCTATGGTAGGCTATGACTTCTGACTTACCGAGACCACTGAATCTTCGTGTTAAGTTTCACATTCATTATTGAACTGAATAACCCAGAAAAGAACTGCAGAGATGAGGATATTAGGGGTTCACAGAAGACAATGGAGGCTCAGAGCCTCAACACAATCCTACGTGGTTTCACTTTTACAGCAATAGGAAGGGTGGATGATGGACGGATGGACAGATGATGGATGGATGGATGGATGGATGGATGGATGGATGGATGGATGATAGATGGATAAATGGATGGTGGATGGATGGATGGATGGATGGATGGATGGGTGGGTGGATGGATGGATGGATGGATGGGTGGGTGGATGGATGGATGGGTGGGTGGATGGATGGGTGGATGGATGTATGGATGGATGGATGGGTGGGTGGATGGGTGGATGGATGGATGGATGGATGGGTGGGTGGGTGGATGGGTGGATGGATGGATGGATGGATGGATGGATGGATGGATGGATGGGTGGATGGGTGGGTGGATGGGTGGGTGGATGGGTGGGTGGATGGGTGGGTGGATGATGGGTGGGTAGGTGGGTGGATGGGTGGGTAGGTGGGTGGATGGGTGGGTGACTGGATGGATGGGTGACTGGATGGACAGGTGGACAAATAGATGATTGGATAGATAATAAGATGGACCAGATTTCTAGATCTGGGAAAGGGAGTCTAGAGCATGAACGTCATGTGCAAACAAAGCAACCTGACTAAACCAAGATGTTCATGAATCTGTTGGTATAGTCTCTAGGGTGTGGGGAGTAACATCACTGAAATTAGAAACGTTCCAGCGATGACCCTTGGATACTTGGCCAGGATATGTGATCTTCATTCTGACATCTCAACAACCTTCTTGGCCGCCTAGTGACTTCATTTCTCCATGAGCAGAGTGGTACTCACTTTCTGGAGCTTTTGTGAGCACCAGGTGCTCTTGTTCTGGTGAGAATAGGACTCCAGAGAAACTGAGCCCTCAGTGTTACTCAGTCATTGCCACGACGTAATGTAGCCATGTCTGCCCTGGTTTCTCTCCATCTTGGGACATGCATGCTAGGAACGGAGCCCTCATCCATCAACCAGCTCTCTGGCTCTAAGAAGAGGTCAGGCTGACAACATCACTCCAGTTTCCAAGAATGTTTCTCAGCCAGGGGGGTGCCCCTTTCTCTACTTCTCATGTGCAGGCGAACGGCTGACTGGATGTGAAGATCCTGATTTGGCTGACGATCTCAAACTAGAGACCGGTGGGGAGGCAGAAACAGCCCGCCTCCCCATTCGCACTGGGGCATATCGGGTGTAAGCTTGGGACTGGGATTCATGAATCCCAGGTATGTCGGTCCTAAAGATTGAGTCTAAGACAGGAGTCTAGCCTGCTCACACAGAAGAGACAGCACTATGCTAGTAAACTACTCAAATAATGCTCAAATAGGGTCCATGGCTCCTGGGTGCCACCAATCTTTAGCCTACTTGTGGCAGTTTCATGAACCACGGAAGACCAAAGTTCTAAAAGCTGAATGTTTACCTCAGAGGCTTTGCTCTTGGCTATTTTCAGGGGGAGCAAGGTCCTACAGAGGGTACTCATAAGGAAGTGCTCCCAGCTAAGAGGAGCTGGGTGGAGAAACACCATCATAGATGAGAAAGCCCCTTCCCACACAGGGGCACATCAACATACCCTTGTCTCAGGAAGCCTCTGCCTCCTTCTCCTGCCCTCCCCCACCCATCACTAAATAAATAAACCAAGAAGGCGGGAGGGGAAAAGTTTCTGACTTTCTGTAACCTTTTCTTCGAGTTCAGGTTATTTCTTTAATGCATTTGTCTGCTTTAAAATTGTCTCCTTAGCCTCTCAAGGGAAGCCAATATAATACCACATCACACTTCTCACCAGAGAAAAAAAGAACACTTACTCTTAATAGGTGGCAATTTTGCCAGGTGTTATTGACATAGTAAGTGCGAAATTTCTGCGCTCCTCCATGCAGAGTGCAGCAGATTAAAGAACAATGAGGCACGGTGCAAAATGAAGTTTCAAAAGCCACAGTGTCAAAGTCAGGGAAGGTGCGAAAAAATTACATCCTCACAACACTCCAGAGAACAAGTTTACTAATTACGTTACCCTGCACAAATTTTAAAGTACATTCCCGGAGATCGGGCAAGTTTTCTTCAAGACCTATTGTTCTCCCCCATCCCAAACTGTCAGGGCTTCTCTCTTGGTGCTGGAGAGGGAGGAAGGTATGAGCTGGGTTGTGGATTCCTCTGGCTCTGGCACTGGGGGAGGGGGTCAGGCAGGGGAGGATGTGGGAGCTCCAGAGGTACCTCAGGATGCACAGGGGTGGCAATGGTTGTCCTCCTGGACCACTGTCCCCTGGAGAACAGCAAGACCAGAGTCTGAATAAACCAGACCTTGTCACTGAGGCAGGACAGGTACAGAGCACCTGAGAGGTACCAGCTGTGACCAATAACTGTACCTCCAAACCAATACAGGGATAGGGATCTGCGGCTCAGGGCCCTCCACATTCACAAAGTTGTGTCATTCCAACCAGATCTTTTTTTATATTGTCAGCACTCTCTAACGTACGTGTGTGTGTGTGTGTGTGTGTGTGTGTGTGTGTGTGTGTGTGTGTGTGTATAAGTGCATATATAGAGAGAAAAATATATAGAGAGAAGATAGATAGATAGATAGATAGATAGATAGATAGATAGATAGATAGATAGATAGATAGATAGATAGATAGATGGGGTGGGTATATAGATGGGTGGATGGGCAGACAAATAGATAGACAGACAGATAGGCTTCAACTCCTGACCCTCTTGTTCATCTTTCTAGTGCTGGGGTAACAGGCATGAGCCACCACTCACACCACTTTAATTTTTTTAAAGCGATTAAAACACATTTCCAAATGAGCTCTTACATCACTGTCCACAATAGAAGCCCTGATCACAGCAGGGCTTCTCCTCCCCGTGGGGGTGCAGCAAAAGTGCCTGAGGGTCCAAAGTTACCCCAGTTCTCCTCTCACACTTCTCTAAAGGTTCTCGAGGTTGGAGGCATGGAATGGAGGCCTCATCAGAGACCAAACAGATGTGTGTGTGTAAGGAAAATCACAACACGCATAGCACACATGTACACTTATGCGCGCACACACACATGCACAGGGAAAGCGGTCATGAATATGTGTATGCTCTCAGAAACTCCTGCCTCTCTCCAGTTGTCTATTTGAACAAACTTAAGCTAGAGCCGAGATGGTTCAGTGGGTACAGCAACAGCTACTCAAGTGTGGGGACCTGAGTCCGGGTCCTGAGAACCCGTGTAAATGTGGGGAGGACATGGCGGTCTGCCTTTACTTTCCATGCTTGGAAGGCAGAGGCAGTGGGTTCCCAGAGCAAGCTGACCAGTTCGATCAAGACCCCTGAACTCTGGGTTCAACTGCAAAACCCGGCCTTGATGGATAAGGTGGAGAGCAATCCGACCTCAAACTTGGGCTCCCACCTGAACATACATCTCCACACACAAGTGTGTCGCTGCACGTGCAGACACACCACAGACACACGCAAAGAGGGAGGGAGGGAGGGAGGGAGGGAGGGAGGGAGAGAGGGAGGGAGAACACACACAGGATAAACTCATCACACTGAAGCTGGACTTAGTCTTTAGGCAAAAGCACCCACATATTTCTTTCATGACCTTTTAAGAAATGACACGGGCATTAAGAACAGAGTGTCTGTGACAGCTAATTTTAAAATTAAACCTTTTCTTTGAGATGGCTATTATCTCAGGCTCACGCACAGCTGTAACAAGCAACAGAGAGGCTCTCCAGTGATAACACTGAGTAACTAACCTATCGTTCTTCCAATCCCCTCAGTTTTACTCACCTCTGTACATGCGTGTGATCAACCTTTTTTTTTTTTAATGAAATGCTTCGCAAACAAGCAAGCACAAGTGTAAAACAATCTCCTCTTCTGAGGAACAAAAAGTCAAAGAGCTCCCATTTTGTTCTGAACACAGCAAATTTTAATCCAGCTCTAACCCAGTAAGCTGAAGGCAGGCTCGAGCAGGCCCACACTCAGGAGTACATTGATAGGAGAGGCTTCAAGGTACAGCCTGCCGGTGCTTGGGTGGGGTAGTCTAGCCTCCCAACCATGCAGAGATGAAAGAAATCCTACCCTTGAATGCTGCTGGGGGCAAACAGTGCAGGTGAGATTCAAGGCTTCCCCTTGGTCAGGTACAAAGACAGAAATACCAGTGCTACCTTCTGGAGGATTCCTCAGTTAAACATCCCCTGACCAAAGACCTTCAGGGGACCTGTGGTGACAGACTCTCTCCAGGTCTGATGGAGGTAAGAAGTCACAGAGTCCTTTTCCCAGGATGCAAACAGAGGCCCAAGGACAGAGAGAACCACTATGAGCCCAATGTAGCTACAATAGCCACCGTACAGGGTAAGGATACACCATGGAGCCGGTCCCAGGAGGCTCTGTAACATCTCACAACCTGAATTTGCATCTACATAGGAATTATCACCACTGAGGATTCAGAGGGTAACTTTTGGATTTTGTGGTCACATGGCTTCTGTCCGACTTGAGACTCGACCACCAAACTGTGCAACAAGCTTTGGGCAGCGTGCTGAACAATAGCAAGTCGGATTTCCCTCAGCAGGTGGGAGACGGCCTTTGGATCGCAGGCCATACAAAATAGGTCATTCTTGATGTAGCCAGGAAATAAACTGATAGTTGCTTCCTAAGGCTAATACGTTAGCCCCTTCTTCTTCTGCCGTGAAAAACTATTCTGGCAGAAGCAACTTAAGGGAGAAGGGAGAAGACTCACAGTTCCAAAGTAAGGTCAGTCTATCCCGGTAGAGAAGAGAGGGCCACAGGAGCTGGTCACGTGCCATACACAGTTAGGGAGAAGGAAGCGTAATGTCCATGCTTGGTTCACCCTCTCCACGTGTACAGATCTGAATCCCAGAGAATGGCAATGATATCATCCACAGTGGGCATGACTTCCCTTCTCGGTTAATGCTGTCAAGACAATCCCCCACAGACATTCTCAGAGTCCCATCTCCCAGAGCATTCTAGATTGTGTCAAGTTGACAATTAACATAATTCCACCGTTAGCATGAGAGAGAAAAGTGGATAGATACAGCATTCTCTAGGGGAAAAAAAGGGCAAATGCTCAGTAACAACAAAAATAAGTACAATTGAATTTGGTTTAATAAATACTGTTATCTGGGCATCTAGAGGAGGTTCAGTTGATCAGAGACAAACCTGATGACCTAGAACAGAAGCCAGCTCCAAGCAGGTCTCAGTGGTGCTCAGAGAACCTCTTATGGATGAGCTCTTCATTGTAGTGGTGGTCCATGCAGACCAACCCTGTCCGGAGAGCAAGCACATGGTAAGGGAAGAGGGAAGAGCGTAGGGGGATGACTAGAAGCAGAAGTCTGCCCACTCAGAACACGGAAGTGAGAGAAGACCCCAGATTCCAAGAGAGGTGGAAAGGTATTGAAGGACAGATAGAAACATTTCAGGGGAAAGAGGCATGTCTGAGAAACAGAGGATTCCAAATCAGACAGCCAGAAAAAAATGCAGACTGGTAGAAGAATTTCAAGCAAAAGGAAACTTTGAAACACAGGGCCTGAGAGCTCAGGATGTCCCACTGCCTTCTCTGTGGAGCTCCAAAGAGGCATAGCAACACCGTGGATCTGGGGGTACCAGAAAAGCCACCACCTGCTTCAGCAGGCAAAGCCGGACGAGCCGGCCACAAAGCTTCTCAGGCCCAGGGTTTCTTCAGTGTGAAGACCAGGTTATATTCATGTTCCTGTACTCGTGCAGTTAACTGTGCCTGGTCTTAGCGTCACGGGCACTTTGTTTTATTTAGAATAGGAAACCAACCCTTGGGATAGATTGAACCCACTATGGAGAGAGGTCAGAATGGGCAGGAAAGAGCTTCACACGCAGAGGGCTTGGTGAACAACACTATAACCCTGGCTTCCCTCCCACTGAGACTAAGTTTAGTTCTCTTTAAATTCTGCTCCCTCATCTGCCCCTTCAGGCCACACAGAACAGCCACCCCCACAGCTGCTAATCCTGGCTGTCTCACCATCTTCCACCGCCCACGACAGAACTCATCCAGTTACCGCCCGGATGTCCCACCCTTTCCAGAAGGGCTTCTGCCAATTAGAAGGACTCAGGGGAAAGGGGTTACAGGACAAGAAGGCAGAGAGTACATGTGTCAATATTTAGTTGTTACACCTTCGAGATGGACTCTGTAGGCTCAAAGACTGTCCTGGAAGAGTATGGAATGATTTAAACCAGAAGTACGTGGTAGGATATGGACACAAGAGGCCTTTCATGTGTGCTAAATAGATGGCAGACACAAAATCACCATAGGTGGGATAGTGGAATAAACTGTACCAACACATAGTGTGTCTTTGCAAAGGGTCTTCATCTTCTGCCTCCCCGTCTTCCTCCTTCCTCTCCCTCCTTTTCCTTCCCCTTTTCCCCTCTACCTCCTTCCCTTCCTCTCCCCTTCCTCCTCTTGTTCCTTTCCTCCTACTCCTCCCCCTCCTCCCCGTCCTCCTCATCTTCTTCTCTCCTTCTTTTCTTTTTCTTCCTTCCCTTCTTTATTTCATTCTTGTTTTGACTCTGGGATGGAACCCAGGGCTTTTCTAGACAAGTGCTCTGCCACTGGTAATACTCCCTACACTTTCTTGTTTTCAGCCAGGGTCTCGTTAAGTTGGCCAGACAGACCTTAAACTTTCTGTCCTTCTGCCTCAGACTCAGGGGAAGACGGAACAGGACACCTAGCTTGTGATCCTCCTCTCTCCCCCTCCTCCTCTTCCTCTCCCTCCCTCTCCTCTGCTGTCTCTTCCTTCTCATATTCTCGTCTTCCTCTTCCTCCTCTCCTCCCCTCCTCATTTTCTCCCTCCCCTTCCTCCCCCATCTCTTTCTTCTCATTTTCCTCGTCTTCCTCTTCCTCTTTCACTTCCTCCCTATTTGTCTCTTCTATACCTTCCAATTTATGTTAAACTCTCAGCTTTATAGATTTTTAAAATAAAACAAGGGATGATAAATCTTCCCATTAAAATGTTTTCATCAGAAGCTCTTTCCAAAGCTCAGCGGAACTGAAAGCAGTAAAGATTAGGATGTCTATAAAGGTCGATCTATCTAAACTGTCATTTTTCACGTATAAAGAAATAGAAGCCCTTTCAGGGAAAAAAAAGTTGTTTGGTTTAATCTCAACAACTATCACAGAGACCCAGATAGCCAAACACTGTCCTAGGAGTGTCTGAGCCCTCTGTACCAGAAATATCGCAGTTGAGAATTTCTATCCCATATTGTCCCGAAGCCCTCTTTAAAATTCTTTGTACTTGGAGTCCTTCTGCGGACTGATCACTTCCCGTCTACCTTGATGTTTCTCAATCATCCACAGTTGCCATCCGGCCGTCAGTGCCGTGCCGCCGCCAACTCGAATTTCTCTTTTCACTTAATCACTAAAGCTTCCCATCAAGCCAGAACACTTAGGAACAGGACTGGCATGACTTCACATTGATCCTAGGCAGCCTTGTAGGGGGAACCCGGTGACCCAGGATGCAGGTGGCACTTTCAGAAGTTGAGCAGAGGCTAAGCTGAACACTTCCCAGGGTCAAGACAGCCTCGCTCACAGGAAGGGCAGTGAGGGAGTCTGAGCGCAAAAACACTTGCAGCGTGTGGTTGAGAGGAACCAGGCGGAATAAAGAGGCCGAGAATAGAAAAAGACACTTAGAGATGAGTCACAGGATGGAAAGACATGGCAGAGGGCAAAAGACACCCACACAGTGACAAATCCCCAGACTTCTCAGGTGGAAAATGGCAATCCAATTTGGGGCCCCACACACCCACTGCCTGAGATTAAACCTGCCCAGGTGAGTAGGCATGGAAGGGCAGGCTTGCTTCCTGAATGCCTAGGAGCCCAGGGTCTGGAGAGGGAAGGAAGAACTCCTGCCCCTTGCCACTGCTCCGCCAGAGCACAGGAGTTCAGGCTGTTTCCTTGCCTTGCTGGCAGCACAGCTCGGTCTGTAAAAAGCAAGTTAGAGGGAGCTGGAGGGATGGCACCATTGATGAAGTGCTTGCCTCCGGAAACAGTGGTGTGGTATGATCCCAGAGCCCAGGAAGCAGAGACACAAGGAATCTCTGGTGTTCACAGACCAGCCAGCCTCACCTCCTAGCTCAACTCCAGGCCAAGGAGTTTTGAGACTCTGTCTCAATAAACAAGGCGAGAACAGTACTTAGGGTAGACCTCCGTCCTTCACACACACAGGTGCACCGACACCCACACCCACACGTACTCATGTGCATCCCCACACAAACACAGTGCAAGCCTAGAATGTCTGACCTCTTCAGTATCCTGGGTGATGGGAGCCGAGACTTCACACTCAGAAGCTCAGGTTCCAAATTCTGGTTATCTGACTCGCTGTGTCAGCGACATTAAAGCCTCTATCTCCATTTCCCCTTCTGTCTAATGGGATGGCAGCACCGTGGCTCTATCTTCTAGCTGGATATCAGAGCCAGAGTGCTGAGTATGCCAAGCCCTGGCAAGTGGGAGGGCACTACTGATTGTGCCGTTGTGACTCTGTCTGGTATGAGTATCCTGGTTCCCCTGTACTTGTGAGGTGGGTGGGCTGATGGAGGAATTTAAGCCCCCAGCACCGTGTAACTTGATTTATAACCATCTCATTAAAATAAGAGGGGGCATGGAGGGGAGCTGAGAGGACTGGAGAGAGGGGAAACTGTGGTCAGGATATGCTGTGTGAGAGAAGAATCTAGTTTTCAACTTTTAAAAAGAAATGAGTTTGCTTTAGAATGGTGGGGTTCAACTAAGGCATGTCCTCCAGAGGTTCACATATTTGAACACTCGGTCTCTGGTTGGTGGTGCTATTTGCACCCTTTAAGATGTACAGAGTTTCTCTGAGTAACCTTGGCTGTCCTAGAACTCAGAGGTCCTCCTGCCTCTACCTCCCTAGTGCTGGGGCTAAAGGCATGGGCTATTCCTAGAGTGTTAGTGTGGGTGAGGGAGGTTCCATGTATGCTTCAGTTCTGCATGTGTGGGAGGACATGGGGGGTGTGGTCAGGGCAACTTGTAGAATCCATGCTTGTTTTCTACAGGGTTCCAGGGATCAAACTCAGATCATCGAGCTGGTGTGGAGAGTCCTCTTATCTTTGAGCCACCTTCATCGTCTGGGGTGGCTCAGGTTCTGGACCCAGGATATGGTTTTGTTTTAAGGCCGACACCCTTGAAGGAAGCACAGATTTAAGCACACATAAAAATGGCTACCACGACACAGGTGAGATGGCTCAGTGGTTAAGAGCACTGACCTCTCTTCCAGAGGTCCTGAGTTCAATTCCCAGCAACCACATGGTGGCTCACAACTATTTGTAATGGGATCCGATGCCCTCTTCTGGTATGTCTGAAGACAGCTACAGTGCACCTACATACATAAAATAAACAAACAAACAAACAGCAAATACCACAAAGGCTTATGAGAACTTGAGACAATAGAGAGACAGTTGAAGGAAAATCCTGAAACCAGCTAGAGTCTGAGCCCCCGTGTGTTAGATGTGAGACTGGATGTCCCAAGTGGCTTCCCCTACTTTATTCAGTGGGTACTCATGGTGGATGCAAAGACAGGCTAGGTTGTGGAGGGAAAACCCCATCCCACCGCTATGCTCACTGGAGTATTTGTACTTGACTCAATGGGGTCATTGAGTCATTCGCAGTCCCCCAAATCACCCTATTGTAAATTTAACTAATGCAAAAGGCATTTTAAAAATCAGTTCTTTTCTCTTTTAAAGGCTCCAACAAGGGTCAAGAAAACAGAGAGGCTTTCAACCACATAGGAACTGGGAAAGACTGAAATATACACTCTGTTCCTATCACATGGGGGCACAACAGCACTAACGGTGTTCCGCCAGTCTTCTAGGCCCCCATCTCTGTGGTCCCCGTTTCCAACCTTCCTCTCCTCATCTACGAAACAAGACAATGGCACAGGTGGCTCCAATCACCCTTCCAGTCCTCCTAAAGAGCAGAAACATGGGAATAAAAGCAAATGCCATCTGGCTGTGGCCACAGATGCCTGCAATCCCAGTTCTCAAGGGATGGAGGCAAGAGGATTAGGAGTTCAAAGCCAGCCTGGGCTGGAATGTGGTAATTTTAAGGCCAGCTAAGGAGACTTCTACAAGTGACTCTAACTAAACCCATGGGGTCAATGGGAAAAGAGAGACATTAGGGGGAAGAAGTAGATAACTGGGAACAAGAGGGAGATGGGGATATGGGGGGCGGGGGTTGAATATGACCGAGCTACAAGTGCAGAAAGGTCATCATGGGGGCAATCATTATGTATGATAAATATAGTCTAATAAAGAGAAAGGCAGGTGGGCAGAAATGATAAAAAGGGCGAAGGACGGAATGGAGGGAGAGGAGGAGGGAGAAAGGGAGGGAGGGAAGAGGGAGGAACAGAGGGAGGTTGGGAGGAAGAGAGAGGGAAGAGAGAGGGAGGGAAGGAAGAGTGGGGAAGGAGGGAAAAGGGAGGGAGGGGAGGAAGACGGAGGAAGGGAAGAGGGAAGGAGGGAAGAGAGAGGGAGAAAAGAAGAGGGTAGGAGGAGGGAGGTAGGAGGGAGAGGGGGAAGAAGGAAGGGAAAAGGGAGGGAGGGCGGAAATCATGAAGAAAACAGAGAAAGGAGTGATGCTGTGTTTGGCTCTGGATGGTATACAAGATCAGGACTGCCCTGTTGCTTTTTAGAAACACCGCCTGCTTGTCCACACCTGGGAATTTCACTTCTGAGTCATTCAGGATTCATGTTCCTCTGACTCCTAAGCTGTGCAAATTTTGATTTCAAGTCTCCTGGCTCACTCACCTTCAACACCGTCCCATCCTGGTAGGTTGGTAAACGTGGGCATTTTGTGCCTCCCAGTCTCTGTCTTTAGCTGCAACTTTGTTGCAATGTAAAGTTGATACTGCTCTTTTTTTCTCCAGCAAAGCCCTTCCAGGGAACCCCCGACTCACCTAGCAGGCAGGTCTCAGAAGAAATTAAAGCCTGGTTACTGCCCAACTTGTCACACATCTGAAAGGGGCTTCTTAGCACCCACTTTGATGCCCAGACACAGTAAGCTGAGGTGGCCTATGAACGCTGAGGATGAACTGATTGATACCTGATTGGGTCCGTCGTTGGCCCTGGGTTTTGCAATATCCGTTAAGTTTTTTTTTTATTTAAATGGCTAAAAAAAAAAAAGCATGGGAATGATTTGTTACATCTGATGAAGATGGGAAGCCATCACATGTCACCGTTAAGCTTAATCAATGGTGACTTCATCTACAGTCTTTATTTATAGCTAATGCAGACGTTAAAAAGATGTACAGCCATTAATTATTAGCGGGGTTGTTTTTTCAAAGCTCAAAGTGCGCCATGAATAAACGTACTTTAAGACACTTAAAGCCAAGGCATTCTTTCTAAAATGACGAGCTAAAGAGTCCCTTGGGTTGCCTTTGAGCGGCTTTCAAGGCCCTAATAGCACTTTTCCCACCAAAGACACACCCCTTGAATCCTCTGAGAGGTACAATAGCATAATTGTTCTTTTAGGTTTCGAGGCCTTGACATATCTGTCAGGGAAAGAATGGGGGATGATAATACCAGAACTATTTTATGCAAATTCCACTTAGAGGTTTCAAGACTTCCCCGAGACAGATCTTGCCCTCTTGTTGACACTTTCCGTGACACATCAGCGCGCCGTGAGGAAGTGCCTTAGAGTTTGCCTTTTGTTAAATCACTCTCATTTAAAAAAAAATCTTTAGATAAAGTTAAAAAACAAATACGAAAACAATGAGATGAAAACATCAATTTGAGGATGTGTCTGGGGGAACAACATTATTCACCGCAATGATTCTTACCCCCGTGGTTAATCACTTTGCCGAAGGAATTCTTTAACTTAAGCCGCAGTGGCAGAAGAGAGGCTGACAAAGGTGTTGTGAAGATTCGAATTATGTGAACACACGTGCACACGCTCACACACACATGCACATGAGGGAGCATGCACACACTTAGTGTGCCCTACCGTGCTGCCCCAAGGATGTCCTTTCCAAGACTGGCAATGTGTGTCGATCCATAGGCTTTGACAGTGGGAAGCAGCCACAGTCACGTCCTCAGGTAACTATTCTGGAAGGAGAGCCACTTGCTCAGCAAGCAGATCTGAGGATCAGAGAGAAAATCGACTGCATAGGGTTGAATTAACAGATACCTTTGGGCTCACACTCTTCTCCAGGAAGCTGGAAAATCCCCACGACATTTCCAAAATACAAACCACAAATTATATTAGTCCATGTACCCATCCATTCATCCATCAGTTGGTCCATCGACCCATCTACCCGTCCATCTATCCATCCATCCACTCATCCATCCATCCACCCACCCATTCATCCATCCATCCACCCATCTGTCATCCATGCATGTATGCATGCATCCATCCATCCATTCATCTACCTACACTCCCATTCATTCATTCACTCATTCATTCATTCACCTACCCTTCCATCCATTCATCCACCCATCCATTCATTCATCCCTGTAAGCATCATTTATTAATCAATCTTCCCTCACAATCATCATTGATAAAGGATAAAAGTTGGTTCCTCCTGTGAATTCAAGTATGTTGTGCACATATTCTCTGCCCTCCAGAATTCCCAGTGTTGAGAGAGAATACCTCCGGAGGCTGGGAGAGGAAAAGCAGGATTTTGCCCTCAGAATCTTCAGAGGGAGTCCGGCCCTGCCAACACCCAGGCATCCTACACTGGGATAGGCTTAGTGGTCATTAGAACAAAGGGATGAAAAGCGTGTAGCTATGTGTGGCATCAGAATTTAGTCAAAACAACAAGCAAACAAATGGCTTCTGCTTGGCTTGTGCAGAACACACACATGCAGATCCCAGAGGAGTCACAGAAGAAGCTTGGATTCCTTTGCCAACCATGCTGTGAGGAAGCCCGGGCCATGGGAAGAGACTGTGTGCCTACAACAACAGCCTTGGGCATCGGCTGTAAGAACAAAGGTTTATCTAGCTGATGCCAGCCCTCATCCTTTGGGTCATCCTTCCGACTGAGTCTTCTTGGCGTAAGCTCTAAGGCAGCTGCTCAGCACCGTGCCTTGTCCAAGGGACAAAATGACAGAAGTTGTGTACAGAATAAAATAGCCATTCCAAGTCTAAGGTGCAGTACACTGAATCTATGCCTGAAAAAATACAAAGTTATGCTGAAGTTCTAACGTCCACGGGGATGGTGTTAGGAGGCGAGCAGTTTGGCAGTAACTACGTCATAATAATAAAGTTCTTAACCCTGGAGAGCTCCCGTGTCAGAGTATGAAGGTACCACGCAAAGATGGCGGCCAGCCATTTGAAAGTGGGCCTTCACCAGAATCCCACCTGGCTTTCTCATCACAGAATTGTGTTTCAGAACCATGGAGATAATTTTCAGCCATCGGGAAACCTGTTGGTGCATGCTACTTTGTCATAGGGCTTAGAGGTACCTAGGACAAGAGCAACTTGTTCTCCTGAGGGCTTCTTCTCCTTGGAAGGCCACTGCCTCAGACTTAGTACCACTGCATCTCAAGGCCAAGGGTGCTAGAAAAGCAGTAAGATTCCATGCAGGAATTCCACACGGGATTCCTGGGCAGATCAAGCCGTATCCTGGAGGACAACACCGGGTGTCCTAGTTGGCTTCAATTATCAGCTTGACAGGCCTGGAACCATTGAGAAGCAAGCTGCAACTGAAGGACTGCCCAGAGCAGATGGGCATGTTGGTGTGCCCATAGGGGACTGTTGTAGGCTGATGTCATTATGCAGGTGAAGGCAGATACAGGATAGAACAAGGCCTATCATTGGATGAGAAGAAAGGATGGGTGGGAGAAAAGATTTAGAGAGGCTGAGGAGGCTAGAGCGAGGGAGAGAGAGCTGAGAGAACATGGCGGCAGATGTTAAGATTCTTCTCTGCATTTATTACAGGTTGTTATGACTATTCTTAAGGGATGGATGTGTACAGGATTTTGTGTTGTCTAGATGGGCAAATTATATCTTATCAATTGGATCAGAGGATATCATGTGATGTGTGTGTTCTTTCATGTGGCGAGTTAATTGAGTTCAAGAGAATGTGTGGTGGCCAGATGCACCAGGCGTGCCATGGAGTGGGATGTGTATACCTGGTGTGGTGGAAATCAGCCAAGAGAGCTGTGAGTAAGGGCAGGGTGGCCTGACAGGGTGCCGTGTTGGAATGGCTCGAGGACTGCTTAGGTCAGAAAGTACTTGGGGGCAGTGTGGAGCTACTGAGATAAATTAACACTAGTTCCAATGGCTGGCCAGAGCCAGAACTAGGGAGAAAGAGCGACTGCCAGGGTATGTGCAGAACCGGTTCTGCTGCTTTCTTATTTTTACGGAAACAGACTGCTATGATTGCTAGTTGGTACTTGTTTTGTTAACTGATACAGGAGAGAGGGTAAGCCCACAGTGGGCAAATTCATTCCCTAGGAAGGTGTCCTGAATCATACACCAATGCCAACTAAGTATGAGCCTGTAAGTAGCATCCTGCTGTGTTTTCTGTTTCAGGTTCCTGCTGGAGTTCCTGCCACGCCTCGCCTCAGTAACAGACCCTAACCTGCACACAGAAGCCAAGTAAGCCCCTTCCTCCTTGTTTTCAGTCATATCTGTCACTGCAACAGAATGCAACTAGAACACAGGGCAAGGAGTGACAGTTGTGATCTCAAAGATTCCTGTGTGCAAATGCCACCTCTCTTTTGTCTCTTTGGCTGTGTGACCTTGAACCTGCAGTTCACCCTCTCAGAGCCACAGTCTGCTCTCCTTATATACAGTGGGAGGAAATTGCTGCTGTCATAGCATCTGAAGGGGACCCAGATTCTGTCTTGGCACTCCGTTGGTGCTGATAATTGCTAGGTATTTCCATGTTCCACAGTCTCCCCCTTGGCCCAGACTACGCTTGCTTTCCTCCTCCGCTGCCTAACGCTGTTCTGTAGAGGCTGACGTTCCGTTTATCCTCACCTGGATAGAAGGAAAGCTCTTTTGAGCCAAGGAAAGGAGAAACCTACCAGCTCACGCATCCATTTAGTATCTCCCCTGGGGGACCAAGAGGTTTAATGTTTATAAAGTACTTTGAGATCTTGAAGCTAAAGACTTTGTACGAATGTGAGGTAATCATGATAATTAAGGCACTGTTATTGGATCCAGCGAGGCCGTATTGTTCCCTCATCCTGCAGTGAGCAAACTCCTGGCGGACCCTTTAGCACACTGAAGAGATAATTTGCCAAATCATATACTGCTGCCCTAAAAGTCTTACTCACCTACAGCCAGGGCCAAGTTCATACCCAACAATGAGGTTAATAGCAGGCCTCAGCTGCACAGCACTTTACAGTTTACAATGCAGCTTCAGATGGTGTCTCCCACTCTGTCAGTAGGAGGAGATGTAGAGAAGAGGAAAAGTACTCCTGATGAATGGATGGGTGGGTGGGTGGATGGACAGATGGATGGATGGGTGGACAGATGGGTGGATGGGTGGATAGGTGGGTGGATGGATGGATGGATGAATGCATGGATGCATGGATGCATGGATGCATGGATGGACAGGGAAGCCCAAGAATAGAGGGGGCACAGACCCAGACTAAGGATGACTGGAGTATTTCAGGTCAGGACAAATGCCTACTTTTTCTAAGAGAAGATGTCTTATATCAAAGAGATAAGGTGATCTGACCAGCTGCTCTGTTGGCCTGCAGGGTGTATCTGTGCAAACTAGAAAATATATTCCCTACCATATGCCCAAGGTTTTCACGAAGAGTTGGGTTTTAGCCCCATTAGCCTGACAGAGAGCCTGCTTGTATGTTCCATTCAGAATATTACTGTGCCTTAGAAATAGGCTTTCCATATTTATCTTAGCCATATTTGGGAGCAATTGATCAGGAAAGGATTGATGTTGACATTCCCACCCCCCCACACACACACACCTATCCACGCCAGGGGGTAGTAGTGGTTGTTGTTGTTTGATATGGTCTCCTGTAGCCCAGGCTGGCCTCGTGTTTTCCAGGTAACCAAAGATGACCTTGAACTCCTGATCTCAAGTGCTAGGATGGCAGGTGTGTATACAACCATGCCAGGTTTGTGTGGGCTCCAGGCATGGTAAGCAAGTATGCTACCACTGGGACTATGTCTCTGGCCATGCAAATGGCTGTTTTAATGTTCTGAGATTCCAAGAAGAGAGTCATGGACATCACAGGGGCCACCCCAGGAGGGCACTGAGGGGCACTGAGAGAAGCAACCCAAACACGCCCCTTTATCCTGCTTTCTACAAGACAAATGGGACCTGCAAGCTTAGGACTGGTTTGTCTGAAGTGAACTGGAGACCTGGGCACTCACGTTACCCAGTACCTGCCCTGTGATTAGGGCAGAACATAGTGTCTTGGGTACAAGAGATGCACACAAGGAAGTGGCTTAGATGGGTGGGGTTTCATAGGAACTGGGGAGCTCTGTGCCTTCACTAGGAATTAGTCAGCTCTGAGTGGGCAGCCTCTGAAGCTCAGCAAGACCTTCAGGTAGCAGCTTCAGAGAGATGGGTAAATAAAAAGGCAGGGCTGGGAAGCAAGGTGACGGCACAGTTGCTAACGTGCTCACTGTGCAAACATGGATTCTAAGTCAATCTCAAGAGCCCGCATTAGAAAATAAAAGCCAGGCATGTCGGCATGCACTTAAAAGACTAGTGCAGAGGAGACTAAGGCAGGCATCGGTCCAGGTCAGTGAGAGAATAGGAGATCATGTAATCAAGCATTCCATCCCACAGGTAAGAAATCTTAGGTCACACAAATACTTTAAATAAGCTGCCTTGTGAGATACCAGCAGGATGTTCCAGAAGCAAGACCGATCTGGTGCTCCGCCCACATACCTTTAACATTTCCCCACCGGTTTGGGAATTGCTCTCCAGACACTTTAGAGAGGACAGCTCTCCATGTCGTGGCTCTGCATGGGTCATCCCTGCCTACAGAAGGGCTCACACTCTATGTTCCAGCTCTGAGGCGAGCCTGGTGATTTTCTGCCTGACCAACTGACTCATACCTTTGCCTGCAAAGTTATTTCCTGCCTGGAATTCCTTCCTGACATCTTTCTTCGGGAGAAAAATGCCTGCACCTTTCGAGAATCAGCTCAGATTTCTTGTCTGACCTCAGTAGTTTTGGCTGAAGCCCCAGTTGACTGTTTTCCTGGACATGGGCTCTCAGACATCACTGGAAACAGGTGTACCCATGTGACTCCCCCTCCCACCACGTCACCATGGCAAAGCCATTTCTGCTTATGTGTCCCCATTCTCTGCCTGAGCTGCTTGGTAGCCGGAACTGAGTTCTGCCCACCCAACATCCAGTAATTACAGGATAGAACACACAACAGAACGAAGTTAGCAAACCAAAGCTCAGCCTACAACACAGCACTTGTTTCCGGCTACTATCGCCAAACACCCAAGGTTAGGTAATTTGGAAAGAGAATTACCTTGCTTAAAGGTTTAGAATCTAAAGCCATGAACAACCCGTGCCAGCTCATCTAGGCCCCTCTTACGCTACATTACAGCATGGCCAATGGCATCGTGGGAGAAGTCAAGTAACAAGACAGAAAACCGGGTCCCAGTGAGGGCTTACCACCAGCCCTTTCTGTGAAGATCTGATTACTCCTGTATGGAGAACCAGGTTTCTGAAACCCCAAACAGTGGGGGACACAGTCAAACTCAAACTCAATCAAAACTGCAGAACACTCCTGCTTCACGGTCCTGGCCACTTTGCCAATGATGCTCATCTTAAAATCTGGGCAGTCATCTTTGAGCTCTGTGGTGGTTTGAGTGAGACTTGTCTGCCAGCCACAGTCTTGGGCATCTAAACACTTGGTTGCTAGTTGGTGGCCTGGTTTAGTGAGTTTGGGAGATGCATCTTTGCTGTGAGGTCTATCACAGGGAGCAAGTGGGTAGGCTTGGCGATCAAAAGCCTTACACACCTCCAGTCCACGCTCTCTGCTTCGTGCTCGTGACTAGGATGTGAGCCCTCGGCTTCCTGCTCCTGCTACTGTAGGACCCGATCAGCCCTATATCCGAGAGGTCCCACTCACAAAAACACAGAGACGGAGAGCGATGCAATCAAGCAAGAGCTTTAATGATCCAGCGCACTGGGGTGGCGCTGTAACAGGGACAGAGGTGGCCCTGAGTACCAAAAGCACACACCTTTTATACACTTGTGGAGGATAGCCTTTGGCAACAGCTTGAGTTGGTCCTTGATGACGCACATTGACCCTTACATTCCTTAATGGAGAGGTATCTTTGGCATTCGGATGGGGGACTGACAGGGGCCCTACCTTCTTCGAGGTTAGCTGGTTAGCTGGAACAGGGTGTTACTCTAAATTCTTTAGAAACTCCCTGGTCCTGATAAAAGAAAGTCCCAGACACCTGGTGTTTTTCCATAAGACTTCATTAAGTTTGAATCTTACACTACCGTGCCTGCCACCGTGTCTGGCACCTGTTGTCATTCTGTCCCCATCACAATGGACTCTTCCCACTCCGGTACCATAAGCCCAAATAAACCCTTCTTCCTTCTAGAAGCTGCTCTTCAGTCAGGGTGTTTTACCACAGCGACAGAAAGTAATCAATACAAACACCCATCACGATGTAAAGGATCTTGGGTGGAGCAGTGCTTTCCACTTTCCCTTTATTCTTTCATCGGAGTCAGATGGATTTTCCAAGAGGGGAAAGGATCTGCATCTTCAAACCCTCTGGTCTGAGTTAGGCTCCCAGGACCCCCGCCCTCCTTCGTTTGCACTAGCGAGTACAGGACCAGAGCCTCTGGGCCCTGGTTTATTTCTCCTGCCGATGCAGATGCAGAATCTGCAAATAGAAGTCTCCTTCCACAACATACCTCTCCACAAAGCCAGCCCACTGAAACGGAGCTCATTATCTCCAGACATCCCTGCGGCCAAAGGTTAGGCTTTTCAGAGTTATATTAGTCTCTTTGTCTAAACAGCGCAGACTTAATTGGCTGGGATCATAGTGGCACTGTTTTGAGCTAAAAAGCTGTGATTAATTTGAACTAAAGATGGCTGGACAGGCACAGGCTGATTCAGCTGCAGATACAAACCTATTATCATCAGAATGGCAAAGGCCATGGGGAGTATGGGGGCAGGCTGCCTCGGAACACAGGTTTCCTCTCAAGAAAAACATAGAGCTGGGGGGAGGCTGTGGGAACGGACAGAGCTAGCGGGACACCAGAGACTCCTTCCCCAGACCATCACCCCCTCCACACACCCACCCGTGCACCCACTGGGGTTCCGTGCACCCACATGGCTGCTCTGAATCAAATAAGTGTCCTCCACCATCAAATGTGGTTGAATACTTAGTTCCCAGCCTGTGGTACCGGCTTGAGAGGTTGTGGGACCTTTGTGATATGGGGCCTAGCTACAGGAAGTGCAACCCGAGGGGTGGGGCTGCAGAATCAGAGGCAGGATAAAGCATCCCTCGACCAGAAAACTGTCTCCTCTCTGCATCGGCTCCCTTTGACTAGCCGTCTCTCTCTCCTGCTACCTCGGCCATCTCCCCCACCTCCTTTCCATTCTGCCCTGTATCCCCTCAGACTGGGAGCCAAAACAAGCCCTTCCTCCCTTCTGTTGCTTCTTGCCAGATAGCTGGTCACAACAACAGGAAAAATAAACAATGCAATGCCTGCCATGGTGTGGAAATTGCAGCCAGCCCAGTAGGAAGTTGGGTGATTTTCGGGTCCTTACCCTGGAAAGTCGTGGCTATAAGCGGCGTCCTCATTAGGGCACTGCTGGGTCGCTATCCGGCAAGAAGGAGGGCTCTCTTCCTCTGAGCAGCATGGTCTAACCTCCGCAGCCTGCCTCTTGTTTTCTTGATGCTGTGACCTCATAAATGGCAGAAGCAGCTTATCATAGAAATTGACCATTTGAGCTCAGTTTCAGAGGGGCCCCTTGACTCTGCGTTGCTGGGCCGGCTATGATGCAAGCACGCAGAGCATCATGGGATGGCAGCCTGTGGTGGACAAGGACTTCAGGAAGCCAAGAAGAGGGAATGTCAGAATCCAATGTGTTTCATCCCCCACACCATTATTCCTTCCACACCCCTAGCATACATGATAGTGACACCCAAGTTCTGGGCGGGGGGGATGGGAGGGGTGTTCCTCCTCAGTTCCTCCTCATTGAAAACACACTGAGACACACCAAGGTCTACTTCATCAGTTTTCTAGGTGCTTTTAAGTATAGTTAAGTTGGCAGCTTAGATTATCTACTGCAGTTAGACCTCTTGCCTCTGGTCCAGCTAGAAGAAGATAACAAGAGCCCAAACTCCTGACTGTAGCTTCTGTCTTCCCATGTGGCACTCTAACTGGCCACGCCCCCTCACTCGTCAGAGTACAGCCCGAAAACAGCCTTGCTTCTAACACTGCACTACAGCCCGTTGCTTTCTTTAACTTAGCTTGCACTAACAGCTCTCGGCGTACTTTTGATGCAAGCCTCCGATGGGCACTATTTGTGCCCAGTCAACTAGGAATTTGTCCTAAGTTCCCTGTCATCAGCTCTCAGCCTGTCACTCAAACACAAGCAGGAGAGACTAGGAAGGGTGGGAGTGAGGCAGGACAGAGACCCGAGCCAGTGGGGACAGAGCTTCAAGCATTTAGAAAGATCCAGAAAGCTTGTAATCCAAATGCTGGCACAGGGTAAGAGAAGGCAAAGCAGAAAGGAGAGACTAGATGTGGTGCCGAGAAACAGGAGAAAGGAAGGCCCGGAGGCACTGTATCCTGCAACAATCTTCAAAACCTCTTATTCCATACCTCATTAGCTAAGAGTTTTTATCTCAAAGGAAGACAAATTTTGTCCAAAAAAATTTTTTTTCTTGCATTGGGTAAAATGGTCATAAGTTTTCCCAGTTGCTTTTCTTCCTCTCTTTCTTTCTTTCTTTCTTTCTTTCTTTCTTTCTTTCTTTCTTTCTTTCTTTCTTTTTTTCTTTCTTCCTTTCTCCCCCCAGGGAAAGTGGCTCCCTCACCTCAGCTGTCTATTTTACCCTGCTTGATCTTAGTCCTGGTGGCTTTAAGCAGGCGTGATTAGCAGACTAGAATGGTTACTGTCTCAGTCCAGTAGAGAACTGGCCAAGGAAAGTCAGTGGGGAAGAGGGGAAAGGTTGTCCCTGCCCTGGTCTTTGAGCTTGGAGAGCTCTGTGAACCCAGCAGTCACTCTGGCCTCTTGTATGAGGCAGGAGCCTTTTGTGTGTGTGCATGAATACAGACCGTTTCTTCAGTTCTTAGCCAATTTCCTCTTCCAAATTGTGAGCAGATGCATGTTAAATTAGGATTAATGGAGCTCCTTCGTGGTGCATTGAATTTGAGCCATGCACAGTAATAGTTTCATAACACATCATTCAACCTTTCTAAGAGGTTAAAAATTATATACTTAAAGCTTTAGTGTATTTGTCTACAGCCAGAATGAATTCAAATGGGAATTATCAGTTCACTTCATTAAAGGAAGACTGGTTAAACACACACACACACACACACACACACACACACACACACACACACACACACACACGGAGGGGGCATCTTGTACCAGTTTAGAGCTCAGTGATATCTTTAATATAAATATCCATTTCTCTGTGTGATTATAATGGGCTGCCCTCAGTCCCTCACTACGGCCAGCATCCGTACCACACTTTAGGGTTGGGTTCTTTCAAAGCTGTTTAATTTTTAGAAAACTTACAGAGGTCCGGACTACATAGTTATGCAAATTATTCTAATGTATTTTCTCTGCATATTAAATGAGCTCCCCAGACTGATAAAAGGTTGAAATGCAATTATTCTTTATTCCTCTGTTTCCTACACCTCTGAAGTAAAAGCGTTCTGCTAACTTCCCTTGATTGCTCTCACTAAACAGAGAGATCAGCCATTTCTTTCTCTTTCCACAGCACCCATCCCCTGGAGCAAGATTCCAAAGGACCAGCGTTGACTAGACTTTGAGGAATCATTGAAGGTTTTGGTTCAATTGTTTAATTCTGTTTGTTACCTGTGTTACAGAAGAATAGTATTTACCCTTTCTGACCCCTCTCCCTCTCCCTCTCCTTCTCCCTCTCCTTCTCCCTCTCCTTCTCCCTCTCCTCCCTCTCCTTCTCCCTCTCCCTCTCTCCCTCTCTGTGTCCCCCCACCCCCACCCCCCGCTGAAATCCCAGGAGATCTGATCTGGGAGAGGGTGCTGGGTCAGAAGTCCCCTTGCTTCAATGCCATTCATTGGTTTCATAAATATCTCTTGGCACCTATTATATAGCAGGTGTCATCTTGGGCACGGTAGTTTAATAGGTAGCAAACAGAAAACCCTGCCCCTATCAGTAGACATTTAAAGCTACTTGTACGATGGGTGTCTGGGTTTGGGGCACACTTGTTACTTTAAGAACCTCTCAAGATCCCCTTGCTTAGGTGTCTACATGGCTGCTCCATTTCTGTCTCAGGGTGGAGAATGTCACCTATCATGGTGACCTGTGCTGACCTGACTAAAAACAGCACCTGTCGCTCTCTCCATTTTCCTGACAGCACAGACTGTCCTTTCATCCACGGAGCCTTTTATCGTTCTTACCTACTTCTCAGTTGTCTCACCACCAGGACAGAGGCATCCTGTAGGGCAGATTCCATTGCTTTACAAGCAAGATTGGCACTCAGTTGTTAAATGGGTAAGCTGCCTCCGATACCTCCCTGGTACTTACAGTTGAGTGAAAGTTGAGCAACACAAGGCGGCCTCAGAGACTGAGGAGGATGTTGTGGGTACCATCACAGACACGTCTGGACCCATGAGGTGAGGGCTGGTGCTGGTTAGTCATGGAGCCTTGACTGACTGTGGAAAAGAGAGTACCTATCTGCACCAGTTGACCTCTGACCTGTCTCAAGATGACGAGTAGAAGGTAAATAGAGCAAGACTCAGGAGCTTTCCTCATCTGGCTGAGCTGCCAGCATGGTGGTTGGATAAGGACACAGAAGACACTTGGGAGGTAAGAGTGTCAGGAAGAGCACCAGGAAGGACAGGACCGGGTGGCACTGGTGGTGTGACACTGCCTGTCATCTGGTAGGCAATGACAAGCTGAAGGTTTCAGGCAAGAGCTGTACAGTCCCTACTTGCTCTAGAAGAACCCATCTGGCATGGAAATAGCAGGACTGAGAGATGAGACTCTCTTGGCTCCACTGCCCCTCTTGTCCCATAAGAACCACGGTTAGGATGATCTCTGAATTTTCATCCAGCCCCAGGATTGGACAAGGCTAAGAGACAGTAACGTCAACACACGTTCTTGCCTTCTTCTCTCTGGGACTTACACATTTGGGAATTTTCTAAACTAGACTCTGCTTCTATCCTCTGAGGTGTTAAAAGCAGCTATGATCCCAGAGGTTAAGAGAGAAGAGAGCGTCCTCTTTTGAACAGGGTGACTCTTTCCCCTCACCTGCCTCAAGCAGACACACTCGGGCGTCCACTTCTGAAAGATTGGTGCTTCCCTCCTAGCCTTTCCCTCTCTCTCTGCAAAAATAAGATGAGTTTGTGCTTTGTCTCAAATGACAGCCATCCCACCAAAGTATTGATCCCTGTCTTCAAATATTTGGACTCTAAGAAGTACAGAGGCAGCGCAGATTTTTATCCTTGTGCGGATTGTAAAAAATGAACACACGGTTACATAACCCAAGATGAAATGTGTGATGCAGTGGAGTTTCCAGGACACAGGCTGCAGATCAGTGGATGGCTGACATCAGCTGGCATGGATGGGGGTTGCTCTGGAGTTCCTGAAGGAAGTGAGCTGGTTCCAAGGCTTAGAACCACTCACAGTGTGAGCTACTTTTACTCTTGTCAAGACAGAAACTTGGGTCAAAGTTTTATGCATCTGTTATCTGTGGCAGAGGGTAATAAAAAGGGAAGTGAGGGATATGTCGACTGGGACAAGAATGCTTTTTCTCCTAAACTGAGAACTGAGCTGATGCTGTCCGGCCCAGAATTGCACTTCCCAGATTCCTTTGCACCTGATGAGGTGCTCCCTAGACAGGGTCTTCCTCAGCGTTTCCTCTCCCCCACCCCACTGGGTGACAGAACAAAGCACCGGATGGGAGGATCCTGGAGCCCTCTTCACCAAGCAGAGAGGCCACCTGCCAATCACACTTAATCAGTCTGACAGGTGAGCTGGAAATAAACTCCCACTGTGTGGGCTGGTGAAGGTTGTTATTGAAGCCGATGGCACAGGCTTGCAATAACTGAATTCTAGAAGCTGGGAGTTATAAATTCTTGGTCAGTCTGGGTTACCATATGAGACCCTGTTCCTAAACCACAAGAGAGTAATGCTGAGGGGACAGTCTAGTCAGCAAAGGTCTTGCCACACAAGCAGAAGGGCCTGGGTTGAATTCCCAGCTCTCAAAAGGTTTGGAGGTCCACATCTGTAATCTTAGCACTGGTGAAGCAGAGAAAAGTGGATCTCTAGAGCTCATGGGCCAGCCAGCCTCGTGGAGTCAATTAGCAATAAGATCTGTGAGAGACACTGGCTCAGAAAAGAAGACAGAGGGTGATCCATCAAAGAAGGCACACCTCTCACCCACCTTTGCATATGCACTCACGTGTGTGCATTCACATGTGCACACGAATACTCACATACACACACACGAATAAACATATACACATGCATGCAAACACACGTGTGCATGCACATGTCCATACCCACATGCACACACATACATACAAATACAGATAGATACACACACACACACACACACACACACACAGAAAGAGAGAGAGAGAGAGAGAGAGAGAGAGAGAGAGAGAGAGAGAGAGAGGCATCCTTAGCCCTTGATTCAACCGTAGGGACCTGAGAGGCAACAGAACAGTGGATGATACTGAAATCTCTGAGCCTTACCCTGTGACCTTCACGATGTTGCTGAGACCTGGCAGAAAACCAAGTTGGGCACCTTTTATCGATATGCTGGGATGCTAGTGTGCTTTCTCACAGGCTGAGGGCTAAATGAGTTTCTGAACTGGCTGGTTTTGTTCGTCAACTTGACACAAGCTGAAGTTATCACAGGAGCCTCAGTTGAGGAAATGCCTCCATGAGGACCAGCTGTAAGGCATTTTCTCAATTAGTGATCAATCGGGGAGGACCCAGCCCATTTGTGGGTGGTGCCATCCCTGGGCTGGTGGTCCTGGGTTCTATAAGAGAGCAACCTGAGCAAGCCAGGGGAAGCAAGCCAGTAAGTAACATTCCTCCATGGCCTCTGCATCAGCTCCTGCTTCCTGCCCTGCTTGAGTTCCAGTCCTGACTTCCTTTGGTGATGAACAGCAATGTGGAAGTGTAAGCTGAATAAACCCTTTCCTCCCCAACTTGCTTCTTGGTCACGATGTTTGTGCAGGAATAAAAACCCTGACTAAGACAGTTTCTGACCCTTTAACACCCACCCTGGAACATGGAGGGCGCTGATACCAACATTATTCCTGTTATTATCATCACTGTGCTGATACAATCCTGCCGTGCCTGCAGAACACCACAGAGTGGGAGAAAATGTGTGCATCAGTAACTTCACTGCATTGGGCAGACCGAGACTCAGCTTTTGACCCACCCCAGGCGACGTTGTCCCTCCATGGTGCCCTGTTGAATTCTCCCCACCTCCATCCAGCAGCCTCACCCAGGGCGGAGGCTGAAGCACTCAGGATCTTTGTGTGTTCCAGGGAAGGACCACAGAGCTCAGTGGCTTTCTTCAGCCCAACCCCCACCCCCCGACAGGCAGAAGGACTCGAGCAGGAAGGGCTTGTTCCAAATCCTGTTGTATAAATAGGGATGGGACAAGTGCTTTGCTAAAATAAGCACGGCAATGAAAACGATTTCCCATCTAGAATCAAATCCAGCCCTTCATTCTTTTTTTTCCATCCCCATTAATTCTAGAGGACTGCAAAGAAAGGGTCCGTTCCCGTTTTGTTCTCCGACTTCACTCATTCTGTCCAAAATAAGTGGCTACGAGCATAGGACATGTGAACACAGAACAGAATGAAAATAACCACTGGGATGAGAAAGAGTAGGAAAAGCCAGGAAGATGGTGGCAAGCTACACGTTTCTGTTAACCTGACATAAACCTAAAGTTACCTGGGAAGACAGAGCGTAGGCTGAGGGAACTACGCCACGGTGGGCATTGCCACCAGGTTGGCCTGGAGGCAAGTCCATGGGACATTTTCTTGATTAATGATTTCCGTGGATAAAAAACCCCAGCCCCCTGTGGGCAGTGCCACCCCTGGGCAGGTGGTTCTGGATTGCATTAAAAAGCAGGTTGAATAAACCCTAGGCAACAAGCCAGTAAGCACTGTTCCTCCCTGGCCTCTGCTTCAGTTCCTGCCCCCAAGCTTCTGCCTTGAGTGCCTGCCCTCCCTTCCTTTAGTGATAGACTCTGGTCAGCCAAATAAGCCCTTTCTTCCACAAGGGCACCGTGTTTTATGATGGCAGCAAAAAGCACAGTAGAACAGGCGGAGCGCCCCGTCTGGATCACTTTGGGATAATGATTCTTGACTTCCCATGGTTCAGATGTCTCAGCTCCAGGTGGAATTTGGGGAACTAGCCTAAACCGGTTGTAGGTTAAGGTTCAGTAATAAAAACTGCTCCTTGGCAGCTAAAGGATGTCAACCCCTCTCGGGGTAACCACCAATGACCCCAGTGGATATTCTTGGATGCCCTGAGCAAGAAACATGGAGTTCAGAGCTGCTGAGCCACATCTATCTTCCCAGCTCTAGCCTTCATCCACAGAGTTCTCCTGTCCTTTTGGAATTTGAACTGAGATAGCCACAAAATTGAGGAGGTGAGGACTTTAGTAAGAATGTACAAACGCAGACAGGGAGGCTGCTTGGCAGGGTCCAATCAGCCAAGCTTCAGAAGAGATCTGAAATTCCCAATGCCCTTGTGCAGGGGCTATGGATGAGTTGGGAAAGCATCATGGGATGCCAGAAAGGGACCTCACCGGTCGTCAGACCCTCAGTGGGGACCTCCATGGCAACACTGAAGACAGGTCACAAGAAACTGGGCCAATCAAGAAGGGAGGCCCCTGTTCCTAGGGTTGTTACCCCCTACTATTCCTCCTGAGGGTGATGACTAAAGGAGAAAATTCTACCCAAGAGTGGATGGCCCAGGCAAGACTTACCAAGGACAAGGAGTCCAGAAGGGGAAAGGCCCCCTGAAGCCTGTAAAGTCAGACCAGAGTATCCCCAACACACACACACACACACACACACACACACACACACACACACACACACACACACAAACTCTTACTTCTGCGGTTCCTTCTCCCAGTTCATGGGAACTGTCCTAGCAAAGTTCTCTGCGCGCTCTCTCTCTCTCTTTCCTCCTCCTCCTCCTCCTCCTCCTCCTCCTCTTCCTCCTCTCCTCCTCCTCCTCCTCCTTCTTTTCCTCCTCTTCCTCCTCCTCCTTCTGTTTCTGAATCAATCTGGAATGAATGAATGAATGAATGGATGAATGAATGAATGAATGAATGAATAACGTCTCTTTTTTTCAATGGTCCTCAGAGTCCGTGACATTGCTCTCTTCCAGGGTCCCTCACAGTCTCTGTCACTTTCATTCTTGGGCAGGCAGCCAGTACTTTCAAATCCGCTTTCTCATCCCCAGCCTCAGATCTCTTCTGCTTCATACTCTGGTAGACAACCTATCCTGTTCTCCGTGTAGGTGCCTCAGGATCTCCGGCTGTCACTCGGTCAGTCACCCTCCTCTCTTTGATTGTCCCTTCTCTTCCCTGATGCCTTTACCTCCATGGTGTGGTCTTCTCTCCCGCACAATTCTTTATCCACCCTCCCATGAACTTGGGAGTATCCCTAGATGACCCCTGTCCAAGATGCCCAGAACAGTGCTGTTCTCCATATGATTCCTCCATGAACTAGCTCAGGCTGGGTGTTGTGTAGTTATTTTCTCTTAATGGAAATGCTCTCATCCTCAAGGGAGCTTCCTATGACTCAGGAAATAACTGAAGCTTAGAAGTCTCACGACCTAAACAAAACACCCCAAGTCTCACAAAGTTCAAACTTAAAGGGGGTACAAGTCCCCTCTCAATCTTACAGAAGCAGTGAACAGGAGTAAATACTCCCCCTCCTGCCTAGCTGCAAGAGACTCCCTGCCCAGCCCAGCTGTTAATGAATCATACACAGAGCTCCAGGGATGCAGCTTTCCTGAGCCTTCCCCCATGCTGGGATGGACTTCTTGGTGATGGCTGTTATCTTCCAGTCACCCATGCTCCTGTTTGTAACTCTAAAGAAACTCACTGGGTTTCATACTAGACTTACGAGCGATTGCTTTTTGTGCTCGGCTGATGGTGCCCTGAGATGCAAGCGTGTTTATTCATATTGTCCCAGAAAGAGTCTGGAGAACCTCGAGTAGAAGAAGAATCCTTGCCAGACCTGCCCGGATTCGGTTAGAAAGAGGGTGAGAGTCACCTAGAATATACAGAGATGTCTTTACCAAGTGTGAGCATCCCGTGGCATCTGGATGTGGTAGATCTCAGATGCTGGAGTCTATGGTTTGAGATGATATGGCTGTGTACACAACCTATGCTCACTCTCTACACTTTGAAATTATGTCTGTAGTGCATATAGAGCCTCATTTTGGTGTAATGTAAGTGTAAATCAGTTGTGCTACATTGTATCATTCAAGAAACAGTGACCAAACAATCTGTACATGGTCAGTATGGATGTATATTTTTTAATTTCTCTCTCTCCCTCTCCCCCCCCTCTCCCTTTCCCCCCTGGTGTGTGTGTGTGTGTGTGTGTGTGTGTGTGTGTGTGTGTGTGTGTGTGTGTGTCTGACTGTCTGTCTTTCTGTCTGTCGCTTGCCTACAGGTACTCGTGAGGGCCAAAAGAGGGTTCCAGGTTGGAGTCTGAGTCAAGATGATTGGGAGCTGTTCCACACGGGTGCTGGGAACAAAATTAAGGTCTATGAAAGATCAGCAAGCATTTTTCACAGCTGACCCATCTCTCCAGTCCCCAGAGGCAATTAAAACAAACCCACTACTTTTACTCAGCAGCCGACTGAGTGTGCAGGTGCAGGAGTGGTGGTGGCTGTTCTTGTGCATTTGATGGGATGTGGAGTCACCTAGGAGACACAACTGAGCTTGTCTGTAAGGGCTTTCCAGAGAGCAGTTACTGATGGAAATACCTATCTTTCAAAGGGTGGTGCCGTCTAAGAGCATCCTAGGCACAGAGAGAACCAGGAGAAAACAACATGCCTGCCTACATTCACCGCCACTTCTTCAGCGAATGCATCTGTCATTGGTCTGCCATTGTCCTCTGGAGTTGTCTCCACTGACACTCGACTCCAGCTTTCCAGTGTGAAGCCAATGCCAGCAATTCACCTGTGGTTGCCAAGGTCCCAGTGCCATAGTGGGACTGCTGAGTCATGTAGCCTCAAGGACTGAGTTTGCCCTGGGCCTCATCCTCTCCAGTGTACAGATGGCTACTGTTGGACTACCCAGCCCCTCTCATGCAGGCAAATTTAATAGATGCCCTTTATAATGTTTATACATTTATAACATGTCCATTTTATTGGCTCTGCTCCTTTGGGGAAACCTGCCTACTAAAACCCTATCCTTGGATACGGAAGGCTGACTACAGAAGGTCTCCCAAATGTGACTTGCTAAGCCATACGTGAAAGCACATCCAGAAACTGTTAGTTGATGCTGTGTGGCAAGAGACTTGATTTACCAATCAGTGTGATGACAAAGGGAGCCTATAGGATGGATGGGGACACTTAAGGATTGGTCTGGGTCAGTTCTTACAATCAAGCAGGTGCCAGAGACACTGTCTTAGTTAGGGTTTTACTTCTGTGAACAGACACCACGATCAAGGCAACTCTCATAAGGACAACACTTCATTTGGGCTATCCTACAGGTTCCTTATCATCAAGTCAGGAACATGGCAGTGTCCAGGCAGGCATCTGCATCTTCATCTGAAGGCTGCTGGTGGAATACTGACTTCCAGGCAGCTAGGATAAGGGACTTAAAACCTACATCCACAGTGGCACACCTACTCCAACAAGACCATAACAACTCCAACAGGCCCACACCTACTCCAGCAAGGTGATGGAATTTCTGAGTTCCACTTTTTGTATACTCATGTGTGTATGTGTGTGTGCATGTGTATGTGCATGTGTGTATGTGTGTGCATGCATGTGTATATATATGCAAGTGTGCATTCATTTGTACATGTGTATATGCATGCATGTGTGTGCATACATTTGTGGATGTGTATATGCATGTGTATATGTGTATGCATGCGTGTATGCAAGTATATGTGTATGTGTACATGTGTATATGCATGTGTGTGTACTTATGCATGCACGCATGCATGGGTGTGTCACAGCACACATTAGTTTTTTGACTTTGTCTTTGTTGTTTATTTGCTTGTTTTTGTTTCTATTTTGCTGAGATGGGATCTCACTATGCAGCCCTGACTGGCCTGAAACTCACTGTGTAGATCAGGCCCTATTCCTAAGAGAAGCTGAATAAGCAAACGAGGCCCATGGGTTTGAAGAAATGAAGAGGAGAATTCAGTGTCAGGTGGATAAGAAAATGGGGTCTACCCAGAAGACGTTGGGCAGTGAATATAATCAGAATACTTTTCATTAAATTCTCAAAGAATTATTTTTTTTAATTATAAAAGTAAACACAAGGTAAGGTAAGCTGCTATTGTGGGAATTCCTGTTATTTAACCCTGGCCAGTTGTCACCCACTCCTAAACACCATCAAGATAGCAGCATAAGTGTTAAAAACCTGAGCTGAAGGAAAGTGCAGTCTCGTCATGGGAAGTGAAATGATGTGGGAAGAATGGCTTGGAATGCAAAGGTAGGTGTTGTTTTGCTTTGTTTTTTAATGTTTTTAGTGTGTGCATGCATGCATGTGTGCATGTGTATACTCATGTGTGTATGTGTGTGTGCATGTGTATGTGCATGTGTGTATGTGTGTGCATGCATGTGTATATATATGCAAGTGTGCATTCATTTGTACATGTGTATATGCATGCATGTGTGTGCATACATTTGTGGATGTGTATATGCATGTGTATATGTGTATGCATGCGTGTATGCAAGTATATGTGTATGTGTACATGTGTATATGCATGTGTGTGTACTTATGCATGCACGCATGCATGGGTGTGTCACAGCACACATTTGGATATTAGAAGATAACTTTTGGGGAATTGATTTCCTGGATCGACCGTGTTTGAAACGTGGTGGTATCTCTTGTTATTTCTGCAACCCTTCAGTATCTGCCTCCCTTCTCACTGTAGGAGTACTAAGATTGCAGACACATGCCTCCACAGTTGGAAATTTTATAGATTGATTAAAGAGACCGAGCTCAGGTCAGCCATCTTGCTCAGCAAGTGTCTTGACCACTGAGCCATGTCCCCCTGGCCATCTGTCTTGTTTTTCCAAAGGACCCTGAGTGGCAGGAAGGGTTTTATGAAGGATGTTGGCCCCCAGCATACAAATTCATGGAAAGCAGTGAATGCCACTTCGTGTGCCATCCACATACTAACCAACAGGGGGTCAGCTACCAGTCCCACACCGGGAGAGCTTGACACTCAGACCCAGAGTGTCACCAGTGAACTGCACCCACCATTGCATGAGAATAAGGGTGTAATTGAACTCAGTGTGATGCTGACTTTGGCACCTAGTAACTGGCAACTTCGTGGAGTCCACTGAACCTTCCTGCACCCCAGCTCTCTCATCAGTGAAATAAAAGTAATGCCATGCCTCTCCTAGGGTTAATCAGGAGTGGAACCTATCTGGCTTGTGTGAATCATAGCATTTCAATACGGAGGGTCCGGTGGGTCACTGCATATTTAACCACAATGGTGCTAGATGACTTAGCAAACGTGCTGTAGACACATGAGTGTTTGCATTTAGGCTCCATTACTGAATGCTGTGTGACCCTGGGTGAGTCACTTGGCCTCCCTCTCCTGGTGGGTACCAAGCAGCTGGAGGATGTCTGCTCTTTAATTCTCTTCCTCAGGAAAAGATGGGGTGGAGGCAGGAGTGAGGGATGGAGCTGGGGATTGGGCGGCTAGAGGTGGGCGGGGTGGTGGTGAACAGGTTAATAAAGAAACAAAAAAGAAATGGGGTTGGGGGAAGGGGAGAGGCAGAGAGGGGACACTGTACCTCTGCTGGCACAGTTGTCATTCATGTGGACACCTATGTCTCCACAGACAGGCAGTGGAGAAAATATCACCAGGGAGGCATTGAGGGTGCACTGTGGGGCCCCATAATTACCCTGGCCTAGTTCCTTCTCTGCAAAGGGGAAAGAAGTCCAGCACCCAATCTTCCTGGTTTTTCTTAATAGGTGAAGTTGAAGCTAAAGTACTGTAATTTTAATCAAATCTCCCCGTCTGTGTGCAGCGCCCCTGAGAAGCCGAGGGCATAAGTGTATGTTGTGGGGCTGGTGGAATTGCCACAGCAGGGAGGGAAGAGGGCAGAGCTCGGGTAATTATGCTACACTTAGACATACTTCGGTTGCCAGGAGAGGCTGTGCTTTTTTCCCTCTCTCTTCTTCTTCTTCTTCTTCTTCTTCTTCTTCTTCTTCCTCTTCCTCTTCTTCTTCTTCTTCTTCTTCTTCTTCTTCTTCTTCTTCATTTATTTTTAATTTTTTTTCTCTCATTGAGGGCTTGGGTGATGTCAAGGACAGACAAGAGGGGGCAGAAATAAATGTGTCACCTAGACGGACGCAAAGAGGGGGAAAAGATAAAGTCACATTTTTCAACTAGAATGAAGGTTGGGGCAGTCGGGGAAATGGGGAGAAGGAAGGACTCTGAGCTAAGGCTGTAGATGGCCAACCTCTCTCCATTGTGGTCACATGTTCCTACACACAGATGTTGGTCTACACAGGAAGACCACACGTGAAGCCAGCACGCATTGGCGGCAGCTCACATAGCCAGCACGACACATGGGCGTGTCCACAGCTGCACAGGCATGCTCGAAGGTAACTCACACCAACTAAACAGCTTCCGTGACAGCTCAGAACCTGGACAGAGCAGAAGCAGAAGAGCCCTGCCCCACACCAGAGGGCAAGACTGCCACAGGCAGAAAGTGGAACGGGAAAGAGAAGCCTGTGTATCCTTTGCCCTTTGCTTTTTTTTTTTTTTTGAGACTTTCATAACACATTTAATGAAATCCAATCCTGCATGCCCTCTTCCAACAACCCACTTCTCAACACCTTCCCCTCCCAACATATCATATCTCTCTTTTTAAAAATATCCCACTAAGTCCAGATCATGTGTGCATCCATTGAAGCATGAGGAACCTGCCAGAGCTATAACCTCACTAAAGATGCTGCTTCTCCTAGCAACTGCCTACTGCCAATAGGACCTCAGTAAGGGGCGGGGTTAGCTATCTGTCCGTCTACACCAGGCTGACTTGTGTAGGGTGGAGAGGGGACCACGGCTGCTGGGAGTTCATGAGTGCAACAGCCCTGCTGTCTCCTGAAGACAGCATTTCACAACATTCCTTCCTTAAGACAGATCTAAGTCTAAAGGAAAGACGTAAAGAAAGTCCAGTGTCCCAGGTACCACACGCCCTGTCTCTAACATCTCAGAATCAGTTCATCACGTGGCGAACGAACACTGATGTCTTAGCTTTCAGTGTTATCCTCAAAGAAACTCTGCTCCCCCAGTCACAGTGATTTTAACACTTAATTGTTGCAAGCAGGCAGGCCTTTATAGATCTCTGGAAACCTCTTGTTCTGAAATGAATGGCTACAGTGTTGCTTCTGGTCAGCATGAGTCACTGAAGCTCGCAGCCGACACAAGGATGTTACCAAGTGTTTTTCCCAGTCCCTCCAACTCTGAGAAGATGGCTCCTGTAGCTTGTACCTGAGTATCCCAAGGTGGAAAAGGACCCCCCTTAAGAAAAGGTACCCTCCCCCACGAATTCACAAATAAATTCAGAACAAGGCATTTCGATCAGGATAGATAAAGCCAAATAAACAACGGGACTGACAAATGGGTCAGCAGGTAGAGAGGTCTTGCTGCCGAACTTGCTGACTTGAATTCAATCCCTGGCAACCACAGGGTAGAAGAGAAGCGACTCCCATGGGTCATCCTCTAACCTCTGCACATGCACCAAGGCATGAACATGACCTGCACTGACAGGTAGATAAACAAATGATAACTAAACAAGCAAGGGAATAAATAAATTAAAGTTAATTTTAAAATGTCCTAAAGGGCCTCTCTGAAAACAAGCCCAGTGTTAATAATGCTTCAAGACTCTTCTCTTCACTTCCTCAGCCCCACACCCTGTCCACACAGGGTCTATTCTGACTCAAGCACAGTATGGTGCCTCCTGATGCTACCTTCTCCCTTCTCGAGCATATTCCTTTCTTTCTCCCTCTCCCTTCCTCCCTTCCCTCCCTCTTTCCCATCCCCTCCCCCGCTCTCTTACACACACACACACACACACACACACACACACACACACACCCTCATCAGCGATGCGTGCTGAAGAGATCAGGCCCATTTGGAAGATGCACGTGTTTGTGTTTTGACACTCGATGAGAGTGAATGGTGGCACAGCAAGGAACCGCATGAAGCGCCACCGAGTTTTACACTTTAAAGTGGCTAATTGCATGCTATGTGAATTTGCTTTAATTTTTCCAAATAAAAGATGAGAGTTTTAAAAAATGATAGCACAGCTCTACATGCTCTCCGTGCTGAAGGAACTAAGGATGAAGCAGACACTGCTGTACAGTTGGTGTTTGGCCAGGATGAGGACCTGGAGCCCACCGGGGAAGTTGGCCTTGGGAGCTATGTGGTCAGGAGCTTTGCTGAGGTGGAAGAGAGGCTGTGCAGAACAGGTCCTGGAGTTAGAGGTGGATGACTCATCCCCTACGCTCAGATTAAACAGATAGGCTGAGGGACCGGTGCTCAGCTCCATCCTGAGGGATGACGGAGACTTTCCTATGCAACTGTATGCTTCTCAGGACTGAGACCTCCGGCTGAGCCTTAGCTGTCACATCCGCGATGTCAGGGTGCACTGTTTTCAAAACAAGCATTAAAGGAGGAATGGCTGTATAGCAATTGTAAAATAACCTTAATAATCACCATAAACTGTTTACTTAGAGGAAGTAAATGGGGGTGAGGGGACTCCTCTTCTAGGTCCAGCTACATATGTGGGAGGGGACTCCAAGAGCATAGCTCTGTGTGGCTTGGATCTGGAGTGACCCCAGAGGCTTGAGTGTTGAGGGCTTTGTACCCAGTAAAGCAATGCTCAAGCCTAGGGACTTTGGGAAGAGATTGGTCACATGGACTCTGATGTCATCCATTGACGTATTCATTCATTCATTCATTCATTCACTCATTCATTCATTCATTCACCCATTCATTCATTCACTCATTCATTCATTCACTCATTCATTCATTCACTCATTCATTCACTCACTCATTCATTCTTTCACTCATTCATTCTTTCACTCATTCATTCATTCACTCATTCATTCACTCATTCACTCATTCATTCATTCACTCATTCATTCTTTCATCTTTGGGAGGAGGCACGAACTCAGAGGACCAGGACTTTGTTGAAGGAAGTGATCTTGGGGCTATATAGTATCTTGCTTCTTCTCTGTCTTGTCTGCCCACTTATCCCTGCCCGTCCCCTTCCCTCACCTGCACTATGCTACCCTTCCCTTCTTCTTTTTCCTTCCATGGCTGACTAGTGACCAAACCCTCTGGGAATCCATGAACGAAAGCAAGCCTTTCCCTCTTTCAAGTTGACACCCCACCCGGTATTTCATCACAGCAAACCAACTCTGAATTAAAACAACAGTCCATGCTTCTGCTCTCTCTGCTGTCCTTTCTCCCTTCTTAGAGCTCCTCCTTCCTGTTGCGACTTTTGTGGACCCACAAAAGAGGCAATGGGCATCTCCAGCCACTGTGCAGGAAGGAAGGCCAAATGGAGCAGGAAGGGACAAGGACAGTGAGCCTTGTCAGGAGGCTGGGTTCTGCTTGAGTTCTAGGAAAGGAAACTAAGCCTACTGAATAGGCCCCAAGCTTTGTACACAGGTGACGCTCCCTTTCATCCTGGGGACCCAGCGTTCAAGATGAGGGAGAGATGAGGTCCCTGGGGTCAGAGTGGCCACTCTTCTTGTCTTGGGTACACAGCAGGCCCTTGACTCAGTGCTCATGGCTGTGCCCTGACTGCATGTGGAAAGGAAGTCAGTGGCTTTGGCTCCTGTCCTTCTGGTAGGTTAAATGACATTGCATGACACTGATGTCAAGTGGCCTTTACTTCCTTCCACAGGCCACTGTCTCTGGAGCACACCAACTCACACTGCCTCTGCCAGCCAGGAGCAGCAGCCCCAAGCTTGTGCCTCCGTGCTGGTGCCAGGCCTCCACCCAGCCCTTCCAATCACAAGCAGCTGTACCCTCTCATCCTGGTGTCACAGTGTAATTGACTGTGGTTGGGGAGTATTGTCTTTATTGCCTTTAACGGCCCCATAGCCGCTGATTGCCTGCGCTGATAGCTAATTTAATTTCTGTCAATACAGCACTGAGTGGCTTTAAAAGAACCGTTATCTACCAGAGTGGTGCAGGAGGGATGTGAGAGGCGGCTGCAAGGCCTGGCTCTCAGACTTAGGTCATGGAGTGTTCGACACTTTCTGACCTCAGAGGTGACATGTCCACCTGCCCTATCTGCATCTGTCTCTGGGGACAGTTGAGGTCTGGAGAGGCTTGGGGCTCTCCTATCCTGTTCACGGTGTGTGGTGACCTCCCTGATACGAGGAGCATTTGCCTTCCCTGTCTCTGTGTCTCACTGTTTCCAGAAATGGCTTAAGCATTTATGCTTGGCATCGTCCACTACTACCACACGTGCGGTGGCACTGCATCCTGCCCAGCCAGCCTGGCACTCTCCTCCTTACCCCTCTGACCCCAAGACCCAGGGAGAAGGAAAATATGAGTCTTCATTAGGCTCTATGTGTCCCTCTCCATGGCCCAGAACCCACAGTTCCTACCTGGGAAGCCCTGCCTGACTCTCACAGCCTCATTCTTCTATTGAGAGCCTCTAAGAACATAGCTGCTTTTCTCTGGGAAATAGAAAGCCCATTCACCACATTTATGCATGCCACAGACCTTCAACTACCTATGATCCTTACCCAGATACCTGGGTTAGTGCAGTGATAAAATGACCGGTAAACTGAGATGCACCCCCACTCTCATGAGGCTGAAGATCTCCACGTAGAGACAGATACTCAACAGAGCAGGGTGGGTGAATATCTCTTGGGGAGAAGAAACTACTAGGAAAGCCATCTCTGACGGTGGAGGGGGCCAGATTCCTGAGGTTGGAGGAGTGCTAAGCCCACTTCTTCCCGTGACAACCTGTGCCCAGCTTGCCATATGCTGATGACTGTGTGTGAGCAGTTCCTCAGTGTCAACCCAGGCCGGGCCTCAGAATCTGCTTATGAGATGAACAGGACCTCTCCTGTCTTCGTTGAAACATCATCCAAATTAAGAAGGACAACAATCAATACCTTGATCAATGGAGACTTGTAAACAACAGTTGGAAAGTGTTTTTCAATAGTAGTGGCTTCTCTCGGATGTCACCAAGGCTTGTTAGCAGCCTGTCATCCAGATGTCCACCACCCATCTATCCATCCATCCATCCATCCATCCACCCAACCACCCACCCATCCACCTATCTATCTATCCACCCATCCACCCACCCACCCATCCATCATTCACCCACCATCCATCCATCCAATCATTTAACTACCCACTAGTCATTCATATCTCCGGAGGTCTACCCACCTATCCATCCACCCATCCTTCCATCTCCCTACACATTCATTTAACCACTCAAGTATTTACCCATCCACTCATCAGTCCACCCATCCGCCTACCTTTCCATTCTTCATTACCAATTCATCCACATGTCCATCCATTCACTTACCTGCCTTCCCCTCCAGCTACTCAGAGTGAATTTATTAAACCCCTACGAGACCAAGATTTCTGTGAGGTGCTTGAGAAAGTATAGAGTAATCTTTAATGGTGGTCCGCAGGCTCACTCTTGTCCCCAGTGCCCCTCAGTTCACTCCTGCAGTGGTCTCCCCTCACTCCCTGGGCTGGGCTATGTCCCTTATCCTCTGTGAAAGTCCCACCCTGTCCACTGCAGATATACGTCCACTACAAACAGTGTTAACTTACATCTGTCCCTCCCACAAAGCCGTAAGCCCCATAGCTCAGTGTTAGCATCCTGTCCTAGTCCGGATTCTCTTGATGCTTGCATGCCGGGTTGAATGATGGAGCACCGCATGGGTAAGAGGAGATGAGGAAGCTTGGGAGGGGCATCCAGACATCCAGACCTTGAAGCTTCACTTTTCAAGAAGTGGCTTGTCCCTTGATGAAATGGAGGAGTCATTCCATGTCCAAGGAACTCTGGGTACAGACGCAGTGAGCATTAAAAAAAAATTCTAGGTTCAATAGAAAACCACCCCTGTCCACTGGGGCCTACCTCTTTGGGAAGTTTCAGAACAAGAGATTGCAAAGGCCTGGTACAGTTCAAGCTGCAACGAGTCAAGGGTTATACTTTTAAGCAGCCAGTTGGTGTTTAAAATCTCAGCTGTGAGCCCAATTACCCACTGGGCGGAAAGGGACTGGAAACAATTCACACCGTGTGCTCTATGTTCTTGTTGGTGGTTGCGGGGAATAGGAAACCAACAATATTTCCACAAGCTTTCTGTCATGACTCAGTCTCCTCCTACGGCGACTGACACTTCCTCTAGTTGAGAAAAAAAAAACAGATTCGCACTAAGTAGTTGTGGAGAGTCCCAGCTCGGTGCTGATGCAGGGGCTAGCCTTACTTGACCAGGGCAATTTGCTAAATGTGTGGAGAGAAGAGATTTTCTCACTTCAAACCCAAGTCACTGACATGTGACACATGGGGTCCTCCCCATGCCTCTGCTGGGCCTGGCTCAATAGGAAAGATTCTGAAAGCTGACCTGTGAGTGATTTGAAAACTGGCTGTACCAGAGGCATGAAGCAGCCCCCAGGGACACTGGTGCAGGGCTATATGAAGATTTATGATGTTCACACACCCTATGAAAGTTTTATCTGTAGGAAAATACAGTTCGGATACAAAGCACTAAATGTCAACTTATGTGATAGTCTACGTTATCCAAGCTGCTGCCAGAAGATGCAGCAGCCACAAGGGAGGGTCTTCCTACTTCAGATAATCTACCAAGACAGACCCTCTCAGGAGTGCCCGACAGCTTGCATTTTAGTTGACTCCAGGTTCAGTCAATTTCACAACCAAGAGTAGCCATCACAGATGGCCTGTGGCTTGAAGAACACAGAAGTAAGTAAATACCAGCTTTGGAAAGTTATGCTGTGAAAGTTCCCCAAGGATGGACGTGCAGGGCACGCCTGGCAGACATTTTGCCATTTACCCATCACCTCTGTTCCCTGTCCTTAGAACTCAGCCTGATGTTCATCCAGTAGCCTTGTGCCTTAGCTCCTGGGACTTGGTGCCTAGGACAATAGGAAATCTTGGCCACTGGGAACCTCAGGGATAAATCCCGATTGCCCATTCTATTGTTGATAATCCTTTTAAATCTCCAAGACACCTTCTTTCTAGGTTCTCGAAATGTATCGGTGAGAAAACCGGCTCATAGTATAGCTGGTCCTGTCCAGAGAGAGACTCAAGGGTTACTTGTCTGGGCTCCTGGGAAAGCCCAGGAGAGTAGACTGTGATCTAGAGGCTGTTATAGGGCCCGAGGCTGTGGGCAGCAATGGTTTTGCAATCCTGAGATAACAAGCATGAGGAGGAGGCTCACCAAGGAGTCCAGGGTAGCACGATCAAGCATCAGAGGCATGACGACATTTGTTCATCTCCAGGTTCTATCTCTCTTCTTCATTAGTCATGACTAGTCGAAGATTCTATTACTGAGAGACCTTCTAGATGATCAGAGACCCAGGCGTTAGCTCCATAGATGAGCTGGCAAAGTAAACAAAGAAGCTGTTCCAGGACACAGAATAAAGTGATATTCCAAAATATCCCAGGAGCCTTGGGAAGAGAAGGTGCGAAGGAGAGGGTGTGGTTTGGGGGTAATGTCAAGTGAGCAGGCTGTGTTGGCTTTTGGAATGGGACGGGGGAGGGGAGGTCATGAGATAGGGGAAGGGAGAGATTGTGGAAAGGGGAAGGGAGAGGTTATAGGAAGGGGAAGGAGAGAGGTCATGGGAAGGGGGAGGGGAGAGGTCATGGAATCAGGAGGGGAGATCATGAGGTGCATGGTAAACATCATGGGTAGGGTAGGGCCAGGGCAGTCATAAAAGGGATGGAGGAGAAAGATCATGGTAGGAAAGGTCATGTAATAGTCAGGGGAGATCGTGAAAGGATGGGGGAGAAGTTCTGGGAGGAGGAAGAAGAAGGGAGGAGGGAGGAGGGAAGAGGGAGGAGAGGGCAGTTTGTAGAAGGGTAGGTCCTGGGTAAGAGAGGAAAGGGAACGTGATAGGAGGGGTGGAGAGGAGAAGCAGGCACATCTACCTGTTGGGCATCTGGTTAGCTTCCATGAGCAGCCCAAACACTTCAAGAATGCAGCAGCTTTCTAAGGATGCCGAAAGGCTGAACTAGGCACACAGGGCACAGATTCTATCATGAGGTAGGTCTGATCCCTTTCTTAGAGCCAGGAGGAGGAGACGGGAGGAACACAGCTGTCCAGATGATGTCAGCAGCAGAGGGAGTTGAGGAACAGCAACCCATGGGCACAGGACACTGGTTAAAGGGACAAAGGCAGCCTGTGGCAGGGGCACAAAAGATAGTCCTTCACCCTCATCCCCTCCGCTTTCCAACAAACAGATAGGAAGTGCACCCTTCTGCCCTCTCCGAACCAACTTCTTGTCAGCGACTGGCAATATTTGTATCTCTTGCATAGAAAAAGAGAAATTACAGGCAACTGATGTGTGTTGTGACATCTATCTTCATGGAGGAAGAGGGAAAACTCACCAGTGACAGAGAGACCAGACAAACACCCCGTCTTTCCTCATAAGTGGAGATGGGTGTCATAACAGAGTCAGCCGTGGCCTTCAGTCGATGCGTGCGCTCCTGCCATTCAGCGGAGCGCAGGTTTCTTCAGATAACTGTGAGAAAAATAAAAGTGCTTGCAAAGTGAACTTGGCCGCCAGTGCAGTAATATATGGGTTGGGGGGTTTGCAGAAGACGAAGTATCACCTGGAAAAATCTCTCGCCTGATTAATTAAATATTGGTCTCATCCGTGGCTCAGGCAGGCAGGAATGCTTTTATTTATGTCCGTGTGTTTGTGTGCATATATGTTTAATATTTCAGAGACCGGGGGTGGGGCACGTCATTTCCACACAGCAGTCCTAGTTCTCATTGCAGACGGACGTAGCCAGAGGAGCCTCAGCAACCCGTAGTTTTATGTCGAAGCTTCTGCTCTTCTTCCTCTCTAGAAGCTAGGCCGCGTGCAACCCATCGTCGTATGGGTAGAGAACGGGTCCCAGTATGGCAGAAAGGAAACCAGCCTTCAGTCTGGTTCCTAAAAAGGCATTGCCTTGTCACCCAGCAGTCCCCAGCAGCTGCCACTATGAGACGCCTGGTCCAAGAAAGTGAGGGAGCAGAGGATGCTGACAGTCCAGCCGGGGACAGGAGGAAGTGATGAAATGGCAGGGCTCACAGCTGGGCCCAAGTTGATGATGGCTTCAAATGACATCTCCTTTAGAACTCTGTAGCATTAGTGCTACCAAAAGGCATGAATAAAACCCAAGAACCAAAGACAGCCTGAAGCAGGGGTACCGCTGAAGCACAAGATGGTGAGCCACTGAGTTTTATTGGGTTTACTTAACAAAAGTGTGGGTGAGGGATGACTCAAAGGTAAAGTGTACCCCAGCCTGGGTGACAGCTCACAGAATCTGTCCTTTCCAGGAAGATCAGTTGGCCCCAAACCTCTTTCAGGCAGAGCAACTGGTCTGTCTCTCCTAGGCAGTTCAGATTGTCTGTGTGTGTCCCTGTAATTCATGTTGTTTATACACACTTGGGGAGGGAGGGGCTTAGTGAATCTAGACAGTTTCAGGGACTTCCTGGAGTTACTGAGTTGTTTAGTTTCTGAGCTTAAGGAGCTTTCCTGCAGGATGCTCTATTGAGAAAGTCATGACAGGCAGGCTTCACATACCACTATGTGCTATAAGCACCAGTGATCTGTCTGCCTGACAATAAAAGTTTATTTATAAGTATAGGCTGCACAGGCCAGATTCACACACATGCTCTAGTCTACTGTCCCAGCCCTAACACCAAATCCCAACTCTTCGGGATGACCATAAGGGACCACTTGATGTGTCCCACCCTTATCAAGACTTCTTTTCAGTTTCCCCCCAATTTTCTGAGTATAACTCAGCCTTAACACACTCACCTTACCTGAGCACTCCCATCTGCTCTGGCCATCCAACAGGAATAGCCAACTTTCATGCCTCTTAACAAAGCCCTGCCTGACCTCTAGGCTACTCCAAGCTAGCTTACAAATGCCTTGATATTTGCTACACCCCACCATCTCCACGCAGAGAGATCTCTCTTCCCACTGAGTCCTACCCTAACCAGACTCCCAGCAACCCCTTCTGCTTTGTAGTTCTGCATGTGATATACTCATAAGATGTTCACCCCTGTGGTGCTTGCCACTGACTGACCTCTGTACCCCCTACTCCCAGCACTCGCAGCAGAATAGCTTCCTCTTACCCACTGGAAAATAAATGAGTTCATGATAGTCTAGGCAGCCTTCCTAAGCGTGAGACCATGCACTCAGCCATGCAAACATTGCATGCCAGAGCCCCTGCACCAGCAGGAAGTGCCTCACCACCCACTGTGAGCTGCATTGATTACTCTTCTAAGAGACAAGATCCTCACCCTCCAGGGCTCCTGGATCAACCCTTAGAGCTGTTTCTACTCTTTGATTCCATCAATGGATGCCATGACCACACATAACTCCCTTGCCAGTGCCAACCTCTCAGCGGAATCCACACTGATTGTGTGTGTGGGGTCAGAGGACAACTTGTAGCAATCAGTTCTCTTCTTCCACCATGTGGAACCCAGGGATTGAACTCAGGATGCCAGGCTTAGCAGCAAGCACCTGCACCCTCTGAACCACATTGCCAGCCTCTATTGATATTTTGTTGATATTCTTAAGTGTCTTGCAATGTATGTTATTATTGGTAAACACTTGAGCTGTTATTAGGATCCATGCAATCTCTTTAAATGGAGATCCAACTCTTTGCCCATGATTGTGCGTCACTTTAAAATTTTCCTTTACAGTTCTGGTGGCCTGTCATAAGGCGCTGAGATGACTTAGTGTCAAGTCCACTCAACTTCTCCAAGAAAAGATAGAAATTGGACCCTACAACCAAGTCTAGGCTGGCTCACAAGTTAAATTTGCATTAGGTACCAATTCTGCCCCTCATCCCTGTGCCAGCTGTGATTTATTTTTAAGGTTTATTTTATGTATGTGAGTACACTGTGTCTTCAGACACACCAGAAGAGGGCATCGGATCCCATTACAGATGGTTGTGAGCCACCATGTGGTTACTGGGAATTGAACTCATGACCTCTGGACGAGCAGTCAGTGCTCTTAAACACTGAGTCATCTCTCCAGGCCATGATTTTTTTTAAAACTCATAAATCCAAAGGTGCTAAGTCCTTCTTTCTAAAATCTCCAGGTAAGTGGTGTTTTCTCGGAGAGAACTCAGTCTCTGTAGACAGGTGCTCCCCTCTGCCCAGTGGATGCTTCTGCAGAGACTCAGACCCACTCCCAGAGAGCATTTAATTCTGACACTCAGAGCAATGTACACAGTAAGTGAGGTGAGAGGGGGACCTAAAAACAGACCGCGCATTGGTCTCCTTCTCTTAAAAATCTCAGTAAATGTAGCCACATGAGATGTTGAGATGCTGTCTCCTCTGGAATAAACCAGGATCTGACCAAGAAATATTCAACTCTGTTCTGGGTATAAATAAATTCCTCCAGCAGAGACCAGGGCTCATCTTTGATCAGGGAAAGTTGTGGTCAGCTCTGTCCTAGCACTGGGTGAGCTAGGATGAGCTGGATGCTCGCCCATGAATCACTAACTAAGAAAATGTCCTGCAGGCTTGCCCGCAGTCTAACTTTATAGAGGCATCTTTTCTATTGAGTCTCCCTCTCTCTGATGACTCTGGCTTGTGTCAAGTAGTAAAGGTAGTCAATAGAGAGAGAGAGGGAGAGAGGGGAAGAGGACAAGAGGGAGAGGGGAGAGGGAGAAGGCGATGGAGAGAGGGAGGGGGAGGAAGAGGGAAAGGAATATCCATATAATATCATCCCAATAACAATAGAGACTTGAGATCCTATTATCTTGAGGATATTAGCCCCTCTAGGCTGACACTAAACTATGGTCAAGAAGTAGTCAAAGACAGAACCCCTTGGTGGTCTAGGAGGCATCGTTTTCTTTGTCTTTCCAGCATCCAGAGAGGGCGGCATTCCTTGACTCATTGCCCTTACCCATCTTCAACTCCAGCCATGAGGCATCTCCAGGCCTCTCTAACTCTGAACATCTCACCTTAGTCTCTCAGCCTCCCATCAATGTATTGCTCTCTCTGAGCTACAGAATGGCACTGCATCCATCTGAGTGACCCCATGACCCCCCCTTCCCAGAATCCTCATTCACCCTGCACAGTCCCCTGCCATGGCAGAGACCAGAGTCATGCTGTGAAGTATTAGAACTTGGGTCTTATTTTAGTGAGGGAGTTTGTCAGTCAACAGGTTTGCTTATCTTCCTGCAAGAGTTGAGCAGCTTCTACAACCTCACGTTGTCTACTCTGGAGGAAGGTTTGCAATTACAGGTCACAGGGAAGACTTACAAGAGGAGGAGTCAGGTGAGAGGGGAGACGAGTCAGGCAGACACCAGCTAACCTCAACTCCAGCACTAGAGGAGCTGCTTGGAGCCACGTGCCTGGCCACAGAGCGTCCAGTCTCCAGTCTGAGGAGTGTCTTCAAACAGGAGCCTCACTTCTCCCTTTGTCCTTGGGTATAGCAGGAACCTCCTCCAATCAGGACAAAACCCACTGACTAGTCAATGGGGTAAGACCATCTGGGTCCAAGGACTCAGCCAAGTGCATCATGTAGGCAATACTGTGTCAAGTTCCATGATCCAGGGTTTATGGTGATGGGGTCAAGACATCCCAAGATGCCTCAGGAGGGCAGTGGGATCTGGATATAGTATGGAGGTAAAGAAGGAGAGAGAGGGAAGGGAGGGAAAGAGATGAAATGGGGGAGGGGGTAAAGGGAGAGGGAGGGAGAGAGGGACAAAAAGCAAAGAGAAGAACATCATAGCTGGGAAGGAAGTAGTCCTGCCACACATGTATGTTTGGGCTCTCCAAACAAAACCCTCCTTCTCTCTGCAGTGAACACTCACTGTCTTGGACCTGTCCACAGGAAGTCTCTAGAACCCCAAGGTATGAGGCGTGCTCTTCATGCTTCTCCTCACCTTGAAGCACATTTGTGCCGGATGCCAGTGCCAAGAAGAGGAGTAGGGGGCAGCGGATGCCGGGGTAGCTGTGTGGGGTAGTTTTCCGTCAACTGGACACAAGCTGAGGCCATCGGAGAAGGGGGGGGAACCTCGATTGAGAAAACGTCCCCATTTCTCAGGAAAGCCTGTGGAGCATCTTCTTGACTACTGGTGGATGTGAGGACTGAGGTCACTGGGCAATGCTACCCAGGGGAAGGTTGGTCCTGGGTAGTATAAAAATAAAAAAAGCAGACTAAGCAAGCCCTGGGGAGCGGGAGCACCCTCTGTGGCCTCTGCCTCCAGGCTTCTACCTTGGGTTCCTGTCCTGACTTCCTTCAGCAATGGAGGGTAAGCTGAGAGTTGTGAAGTGAAATCGACCTTCTTTCCTCTCCAAATTGCTTCTGGACATGGTGTTTACCACAGCAATAGAATCCCTACCTGAGACAGGAGCCCAACAGCAAAGGCACTAGAAAGATGCCTTGACCTTGGGCTGCAGGGTCCCAGGCCCCTCTACAACCCTCTAAGACAAGGAACTCTGGAGAGGCTGTGAGGGGAGGCACCTGGCGCCTGCAGACTTCGGGCTGGAGGCTCACACGCGTACAAGGTGCCACTCTCCTGCTTCGGTACTTTCGGGGAAATAAAAACCTCGGATCGGAAAGCATCTGTCCCTATCCTTGTATATGTCAGAATGTAATTGGCAACGGTCGGGGTTTGTTGCCTTTATTGCTTTTAATAGCTGTATAGCCACTGATTGCCCGAGCTGATGGCTAATTTAATTTCTGTCAATACAATATTGGGGCTGTCTGCATATTCAGACTGTGATTAACAGCCACCGAGTCCATAACACTGGCGTTATTATTACTGCATTTAACTACCTCTCGGGAGAAGACAAATTAAATTATGTTGAAAATGCTGTTTATTATCGTTACGGACTTATTTGTGGAGCACAATTACTGATGTGTTGTAAAATAAATCAAATTTTTTATCATCTTGGTATAAATTACTGTAGAGGGATGGAGAGAGGAGCTTGGGAGGGTGCGGGCCACCTTCCTCCACAAGTCAGTGGAGCACCCGATTAAAACGATGACCATGTGTGGGTGTGGAGGATTATAGCTTAGTTGGGGGTTCTCTCAGGACCACAAGTGCCTCGGAGAATCTGGCATCTAGGGCGTGACGCAGCCAGTTGCAGGTGGGTTCTTCTCTGTTGACAAAAACGCAGGTAGAGGCCTAAGGGCAGCCTAAGGATCCCTGGATGGTGGCTCTGATCCAGTCTGAACTCACCCATTAGGTAATTTGAGGACAGGGAGGCGGCTTTAAGAACTCAGTTCCTTTAGTGGCTTACACAGAATCCTGGTTTAGCCTCCGCAATCCTCTTACAAAATGATCTGCTGTGTTATACCATCCTGCAAGTTAGTCCAACTCCATGGGATCCATAGTCTGTCGCCTCTGCAACTCCAGGAACAGAAGGTCCCAGGCCAGCGGACAGACGCACCATCAGAGCCCTGAATTCTAGTGTGAAGGCTGGTCTCAAACTCACCAGAAAGAACCAATGAAGACAGTAACATCGTTTGCCCCTTCCAGTGGCGTTTTGGGGAAGCCCTGTATTTTTAAGTAACGAGGTGGATTGAATAGTTGAATGGTTTGAATTAAGGGAAGGCAATTCGGCCCCTTCTAAGCTAGCCACTACATGGGAGTGTGGTGCTTAGAACTTATGATTTCTTCTTCTCGAGCAGCCATTAAAACAGAAAGAGGGACAGAAAAACAAAACCCTCTCTGCTTTAGGGAGTGCACCGTATTGCAGAAGCCCACCCAGGTAGCTCCCTGTTCCAAGGTTAACTGAGGATTAATGACATTGTTGCTAGCGGTCTTGCCTGGTAACATGGCATAATGGCAGGTGGGACCCAACTCAGACACACCCTACCATGCTAGGCACTCACAAGCTTGTTGGTTTCGTTTTTTAATTTTTGAAATTAAAATATAATCACATCATATCTCCCCCCACCCCCACCCCACCCCCACCCCATTCCAACCCCCATGAGCCTCTCCCATGCCCTTCCTCACACACTCTCACATAAACGGCCTTTATAGTTCTTTCATTGCGGTCTTCCCATATTCTCCTGCTCTCAGGATCCTCTAGTTGCTTTGGCTCTCTGTCCAGGGCTCAGACCCTGTGATTTTACCCCTTCTGTGCTTGAGGGCTAAGTGTTACTGTCCTGCTTCAGCTCTCCTCTGGGCCGTCATGCTGATGCGGTGTCATGGGAGACTAAACTTCGTACTCTCTTTAACATCTTTCAACTTTGAAGCCAGTGTGGAGAGGCTCTGAGTTCTCCTTAGTTATTGTCTGAAGAACGAGAGCAGACAGTATTTGCAGGGCACTGATTCTGCCCTACTTCATGATTAGGGCAGGAGATAGAAACCCATCAGGGAGGGCAGGGACCCCACAGCGGCGAGTCAAGTATATCCTTTCTGGAGATCAGCAATGCCAGAAGTGATCTCTGGTTGCTGCTTCTTTATTACCTTCTCAGCCAGCACCCCCGCCTAGAGGCTGTGAGGACTGGAAGTGACAGGAGGCACCTGAACACCTCACAGTTGGGCCAGCTGAACTCAGCTTAACTCCTACCTCATGTTCTACCCCAGTTAGTCATGAGTCCTCAGACTAGCAGCCCTATGTCACCTTATTTCCTGGGACTCCTCCTTCTATGCAGGAGCTCTACTTTCCTTCTGTCCTTCCCTCCTCCCTCCCTCCCTCCCTCCCTCCCTCCCTCCCTCCCTCCCACTCTCTTACCCTTTCTCCATTCTTCCCTCTCCCTGTCTCTCCATCTCCCTCATTTTCTCCCTCCTATGAATCTGTGAGAAAGTACTCTCTAAAACATACCCCATTTAGTCTGTGAATTTTACTCTTGAATTCACAAGATAAGAATTCAAAAGCCATTAGCTGGGAGCGGCTTCCATAACCATCACATTTTCTATGATCTTAACCCCACTGGTCAAGCTCACCAAGAGCAGGGAAAGGCTCTATCATTCTCAAAGATAATTATCCCTGTGCCATGTGATATAGTGGATCTTAAAAGCTGTAATAGCTTTGGTGGGGGAATCTAGTTGCTTCCATTCTTCACAGGCAAACACTGAAGGCCATGACTTGACCTAGCCTACACTGTCAGCGTCACTCTGAGACCCAAGTTCCTATCACTGCATTACTTTGTGTGCTGGCTAGTTTTTATTGTCAACTTGACACAAGCTAGAGTCACCTGGGAAGAAAGAACCTTGACCTAGGAATTGCCTAGACAAGATTGACCTGTGGCCATGTCTCTGAGAGATTGTCTTGATCGATTAGTGATGTGGGAGGGCTCAGCCCACTGTGGGCGGCACCATCTCTAGGCAGGTGAGTCTGGGCTGTATAAGAAAGCTAGCTGAACATACACCAGGAAGCAGTGTTTCTTTCTGACTTCTGCTTCAGTTCTTGCTTGAGTTCCTACCTTGACTTCCCTCGGGGTGAACTGCGACCTGAAAGTATAAGCTGAAATAAAACCTTTCCTTCCCTAAATTGTTTTAGGTCCCGGTGCCAATCACAGAGACAGAAAGCACATCGGAGCACCAAGCCACTGTGACACTTTACATCAAGACTCTGCTAAGTCTTCCTCCCTCAGAGAGCGTCTGAGAACACTGTCTGGTCCTCCCTCAGATGAAGGTGCTCTCTCCTCTTTACTTTGTGTTGGCTCTGTTAAACTGCATAAGAGCCTCTTCACTCATAGGAAAAACATTTCCTTAAAGCTCAACAGTATGTACAAAGACTGGACCCTTATACAGTATTGGATCAACAACTCTGTCTGCATATTGGTGCTATGCAGGTCACTGAAGACTCCATCTTCAGGACCAGGGATTGCCTCTGAGGGACTGTAATTTATCTAACCAAACTGACTCCCTGACATTTTGGTTCTCTGTTCCTTTTCTGTCTGATGGGACGTGCTGCGACTCACGTTGCATGAGATCAAACCTCACCAAAGTCCACAAAACATAGCTGTGACAAGTAATTTCCACCTTAAACAGGTGCCACTTAACTGAGGTCTACCGTGACACTCTAAAGACCAGCTCTGTTTATGCAGCCCTGTCCCCAACACAGGCTCGGACGTAGTGCCATGATAAGGTATTTCCTCCCTCCACTCAATGGCACCTGCTTCTCTACCCTCTCAACCACATCCAGAGCTCTTCCCCAAGTGCCATCTTATCCAGCCCTCTCAGCCCTCCTCTGGATCCTGAGTATCCAGGATGCCCTACTCAGCCCGGAGGCTCTCTCAGGCTTCCCCCACTGTTCTAACACATGCCGCCTTCTATGTCAGTGTTGTCTCTCCTGGACTAGAGCCTTCCTGAGGATAGACTTTGCATCTCATTCCCCTAAGAGAGGACCTGACTTAAAGAAGCTAGAAAACACCAGCAGAATGAAAGAATAAAGAAAAAGATTTATGCAACAGGCTTCACGGGGCAACGTTAACCACCTACTACAACAGGACCACCATGGGCTGCTACTCAGTCATCCATCCATTCATCCATCCATTCATGCACTCATCCCATAGAACTTAAAAGAATATTTACTTTGAAGTATGTGTGCAGGGTGTGTGCACAGGAATGTAGGTGCCCACACAAGCCAGAGGTACGAAATTGGCTGGAGCTGGGGTTACAGCTGATCATGAGCCTCCTGGTGTGGGCGCTGGGAAGTGATCTAGAGTCTTCTGCCAGAGCAGCAAACACTCTTAACTGTTGAATCAGCTCTCCAGGCCCCTACTGATTTTTTCCAGATAGGCATGGGTGTGTTAGTTTCTTTTTCTGTTGCTTTGATAAAATATTCTTACTGAAGAAAGTCCTCATGGCCCTCAGTTCACATCCTGGTGTGACTGTATCAAGGGAGTTAAGTCAGCAGGAGAGCGAAGCATCGGTCACCCATGATTAGCAAGCAGAAAGCAATGCGCATGCGCTGCCGCTCTGCTGGCTTCTTCCAGGTACACAACCCATGATCGCAGTGAGGGAACAGGCACAACTCACAGTGAGCTGGCCTTCCTGTCTCAGTTAATTCAATTAAGGTAATCACTCCTAGGGGCTGGAGAGATGGCTCTAAGGTTGAGAGCAGTTGCTGCACCTTCAGAAGACCTGGGTTCGATTCCTAGTACCCATACTAGTAGGTATGTGTGACGGTAGTTCACAACCATCAGTCTACTACTTCAGTCCCAGAGGCCTGACGCCCTCTTCTGGACTTTGTGGGAACTGCACACACACACGGTGCCAATACATACATGCAGGCAAACACTTTTACACATCAGGTTAAAATAAATAATTAAAAAACGTTTTAATATAAAAGATAATCTCTTACAACCTAACCTAGATAATCCCTCACAAGTAGACCTGGAGATTTTAGATCACTAACTATAGCAGAAGGGCCCACAGGAATCCTCCTGTCTCACCTGCCAAGTGCTGAACTAAAAGTGGCTGCCACCATACCCAGCTTTTTCCAACAGAATTTGCTGAGCTTGAACTCTCAGGACAGGGTTGGGTAGAGCACTGGATGGGGCATCCTCACTGCGCACACTTTAGAAAAGGGCCAACTATCAAATAAGCCCACAAACAAAACTTTTCCAATGTGAAAGCTGCAATGTAGAGGAGAAAGGAGTCATGTGACAAGGTCACATGGGAGTCATGTGATGAGACAGCAAGGTGGAAATTCTCTATATCAAGGGCGTGTCTGAGTGGTTTCCCTAAAGAAACAGTCTTTAAGCTCAGCTCCGAGGCTGGAAAAGGAGTTAAACCTTGTGGATTAATCCTTCCGGAAGGCTCAGGGGAGAAATGGCGGCTGTGGGGGGAGGGGGCGGGGCACATACAGGAAGGGAGAGGAGGAAGGCCCAGAGGAGGCTGGATGGCGGTTGTATCGAGAGCCTAGGAGGCTGTTTCAGAGAGCCCATGAAGAGCCCTTGTTGCAGAAGAGACCCTAGCTGCGGCCTGAGGGTGGATTGGGGCAGAGAGGGGGAGCAGTGGACTCATCGTACAGGAGTCTGGTAGAGGTCTGCTGTGTACTGCTCATGAAGGGACACAGAGAACTTTCTAGAGATAAGAAACAGTTGGTCCTCCTCTCTGGGTGGCATTTACAGAGTGTGCCAAAGTACAGATTCTCTGTTCTACACATGTACAGTCTATCTTATTATCGTTCACGGAATCTCAACTTAAAAACTTTTCCAAGCAGTCTGTTGGCTCTAATGCCTGGAGAGACTGCCCCGCCAGGGCAATGTGGATTTTCTGTACTGTGCGGACAGGGCATGCTGGGAAAAGGGTGGGTTTCCAGGCTCTGTCTTCTTCCTGGTCTTTCCTATAGGTGACCCAGCCCCAAGGGCTTCTCTTCCAGTGGTGCTGTAAGGAAAGACAGAAAGTAACTGATCTGGGCCTCAGATCACTCTCTTTCCACTCTCTGGGGTGTGGTCTCTCATCTGTATGCCCTGCGGGCTTGCAGTAACAGAGGATGAATGAGGAGGAATTACCGACTACTTAGGTCAGGACTCTGACATTTTCCAGGGTAGGGTAAACTCCTCACAGTGAGATGATATCATCAAGTCCCACTCCAACTCCTGGGATGTTCCCTGCCATTCCCAAGAAGCTCCCACAATTCCCTGGGGTTGACGTTATTGTTATGAAAAGTACCTGACAAAAGCATCTGAAGGCAGGAAGGTTCCTTTTGGCTCACGGTTCCAGGGTACGGGTGCATGCTGGTGCAGTGGGGAATCCTGTCAGCAGGAACTCGAGGGCGTCCTTCCCATTACATCATCCATCAAGAAGCAGGAAGGGGTGAATGCTGGCTCTCAGCGCGTGCTGTCCCTTTTATTTGGTTCATGATCCCAGCCGACGGAATGTCATCTCCTCCTTCTTGGGATTGCCCAAAGCCAGAGCAATATCCTGAGCATCCCCAGTGACAAATACTCTCAGAGGTGACCCAAGATACAAGACTGACTCTCCACAAGTGAAAGTTCTGGGCTGAGGAGCCATGGTCCACCACGCAGACAAAACCGAGGCACGGGAGTCTGTGCTGCAAGCGGTTTGTCAGATTCTTACAGATGTATACATGAAACTGCCACATCGCCCGGCCATTACCACACAGGTGTAAAAAGCCCATGCAACCCCGCTCGAGGCCATCTCATCCCTTCTCAATAGGCTAAATGCATAGCAATTCATAAATACCATGATAAATACTTAATAAAAAAGGAATGAACTTTGGATGCGTGAAGAGAGGTTCCCTGATGCAGCGCCAAGGAATGAGGATAAGTGAGGAAGAGCCGTTCCAAAGGCGTAAAAGCTGCCTGGGTCTGTCCAGGGGACAGTTTTCCATGGAGAGAATGGAAGAGTGAGGAGGGAGCCATGGATACTGGATGCCGGCTACGGAAGACTCAGAGAGCAAGAGGTGAATGAACAGTCAGGTACTGAGGGGATCTGTGAGGGGCTCCCGATGCACAGAAGCATGGCTACTTATATATATATATATGTGTGTGTGTGTGTGTGTGTGTGTGTGTGTGTGTGTGTATACATTATATATATGTATATGTATATGTATATATATATATTCAAAGACAAACAAAAATTATGGTCTAAACCAAAAAGATCTCAGTGTCTACAGACTCATTCTAGATTCTCCAACAGGAACCCATACAAGTTTCAAAGATTATACAAAAAAAAAAAAAGATAAACACATATATGCACAGACAGAAATGGGTATGAAATAATGATGGGGAATTTTTTTTAAAGACTCATATATTGTATCGAAGTTAAAAAAATTGGTTGCCTAATATGCTGTCATCCAGGGATACGGCACCACCATAGGAGACCGGGCAAGCCAGTGTGGGTTCCTCTGCATGCAAGGCGGTGCTGGTCTGTGCATATATACACATGGAACCTTAAAAGCCGGGCAAAGCCACTTCATTTCTGAAGTTTATGAACGTGGGATTCTAACTACTCTGAAAGGCCCTTCTGCAACTTCCCAGAGTCGAGCAGTTCAAGCAGAGAGTGGCTCTCCGCTGAAATGGACCACATCTCATTCAAAGGCAAAACCTCCTTCCAGCTGAGAAGTTCTAGATCCACATGATCATTAAAAATGAATTGGGCTGCGGAGTTTTATGACAACTGGACCCAAGCTAGAGCTATCTGAAAGGAAGGAATCTCATTTGAAAAAATGTCTCCATGAGATCCAGTTGTAAGGAATTTCCTTAGTCAGTGATTGGTGAAGGAGGGCCTAGTCCATCGAGGGTGGTTCATCTCTGGGCCGGTGGTTCTGAGCTCTGTAAGAAAGCAGCTTGTGTAAGCCATGGGGAGCAAGCCAGCAAGCAGCACCCCTCCACAGCCTCTGCATCAGCTTCTGACTCCAGGTTCCTGCCCTGTGTGAGCTCCTGTTCTAACTTCCTTCAGTGATGGACTACAATCTGGGTGTGTTGGGGGAGCAAATGAACCCCTTCCTCCCCAACTTGCTTTGATCATGATGTATCATTGCAGCAATAGGAAACCCTAACTAAGACATGAATACAGGTCAGGAATTGATTTCTCCTCTTGGGTTGATGTGCTATTTATTGCTACTAGATACAAACATGTGCACTTATTCATGAACAAGTACATGCACACAGACACACACATGCACATGCACGCATGCACACACACATACACACACACGATAAAAATGAAAAGGTTTTCCCTACAATACACAACACAAAATATTTGTCAATATCCGCTTGGTATAAACCTCCAAGTTTTGCCTCTCATGTCTCCTTGTGAGGCGCACAATAGATTTGAGCAAAGTCTAGATTAAAATCTGACTTTGGACGGTGTGCCCAGGTTTAAATTGGATTTCCTTATGATTTAGGATGTGTTAGACCATTCACAATTCATCACAGGTATACCTTGGCGGATAGAGGAAAGCCAGCACTTCCCAGCCTCTCTCCGAGGGGAGGGAAGAGTGTTTACTCTTGCCTAAGCATGCAGAAGCAGCAGGGGGAGGACCAGTGTAGTGTGTGTGTGTGTGTGTGTGTGTGTGTGTGTGTGTGCATCTAGATGCATGCACACAGGTAGACAGACCTCAGTTACCTCGCAGCTGTGACTTCCAGACCTTCTCAAAATCAGTTAGAACCAAGTAAATTCACCTTAATTTCCACAGATGATCAAAGCAAGAGCCTCACCCCACATGAACCTTCAAGGAATTGAGTGTCCTTAGGTATATGGTGGCTCTTTGCCCAGGATTGGTAAGGTTTACTATCCAGAGATAGAGAGAGGACTCAAACAAGGGAGATGGGGTTTCTTGTCCACAGTCTGTCTCCTAGCTACTGTTCTGGTGCTGTGGAGCGACACTATGACCGAGGCAACTTACGGAAGGACGTATTCAGTTGGCAGCTTGCTTATGACTTCAGAGTCCATGATCTTTATGGTGGGGAGCGTTGCCACAGGCAGGCCACCATGGAGCTAGAGAAGTAGCTAAGAGGCTTTACAACCTGATCTGAGGGCAGAAGGCAGAAAGCAGGGAAGAAGGGAGGGGGAAAGGGAGGGGAAAGGGGGTGTGGAGGGGGAGAGGGAGGGAGGGACAGGAAGAGAGAGAGAGAGAGAGAGAGAGAGAGAGAGGGAGGGAGGAAGGTAGGGACTTGGGCTTGGTGTGAACTTTTGAAACCTCAAAGCCCATCTCCAGTGACACACCTCCTATAACAAGGCCACGCCCCCAATCCTTCCTAAGTAATTCCATTAACTGGGACTCAACCATTGAAACATGTGAATCTATGGGGCGTTCTCATTCAAACCACCATATCATCGATGTGCTCAGACCACAAGGCCACATTTCTACGACATATTCAAGCTGCACTGTCTTTTTCACCTGTGGAGACTGTGACTACCCCAAACACCAGGCACATCTCTCTGGTGGCCTGAGTATGCTCCCTCAGCAGGCAAAGTCTCCAGTACTCAGATACAAATATTTTGGCATATTTCCTTCCAAAGGTGTGTGTGTGTGTGTGTGTGTGTGTGTGTGTGTGTGTGTGTGCATGCTCGCGCGCACAGGTGCGTGCATGCATGCATTTTTCTAAGCGTGAATAGATAAATGAGAACTAAATGCCCTTCCAACTTGTCCAATGAGGTGAAAATTTGGAAAAATAGCTACAATAAACAGCCAACACGGCTTTGACCCCTTTTAATTGAATCGACTGATGCCCCAGAGACAGAGAGCCAAGCAGGGCCAAACCACATGATAATAACGATGGCCGTTTCATGGATGCCCGGGTTTCTGCCAGGCTGTTAAAGTGAGGGAAAGGAATGGAGGACGCCTTGCCAAAGGAAAATTATGCACCGGACCCCAGAGGAGCCGGCATAAAGGCTGCCCTGATAGAAAACAAGCCATACTGTGTCAACAAACAGACAATGAATGGGGCCTGTCACAAAGCTGGAATTGGAGATCTTTGCTCTCCAGGCATTTTATGGTGACAAAAGAGGAGAAAGGAGCTAAGACAAGTCATTTGCATTGAGCTGGCATGGTGGCCTCTCTGTGCAGGCCAGCCTTCCCCAAAACCTCCACACATGGAGCCAGCCACAGAGAGCCCAGGGAAAGGCACCTGCCCTTTCTGAATGTTGCTGCCCCCTTCAAAGCCCTGACTTGGAATCCTAGACCCTAACATGGTGGTGTCTGGTGGAGGGGCCTCTGGGAAGAAATAAGTCATGAGATGGAGCCCCCATGTTTGGGGTACTGCCTTTATGAAAGAGACTATAGCTGGGGCCTCAAGGATACCCAGACAGCAAAGCATTTGCCTTGCAGGATGAGGATTTGACATTGATCCAGACCCAGGATGAGGACTTGAGAACCCAGGTAAGATTGGAACAGCACACACCTGCAATTCCATTCTTGGGGAGGCAGAGACAGGAGGGTCCTTTGAGTTTGATGGCCACCCAGTTTTACATAATTGGTTAGTTCCATGTCTCAAAAGAGATAGACACTCATGTGCCCTCCAGGCTTAAACCACATGAGCACACACACGTGGTGTAGTACCCCACCCCACACACATGAGCACACACATGGTGTAGCACCCCCCCAAACACACATTAGTACACACATATTGTAGCACCCCCCATAAACATACATAGGCACACCCACGGTGTAGCACACCCCCACAAACTCACATGAGCACATATATGGTGTAGCACCCCTTCACAAACACACATGAGCACACACATGTTTTGACACCCCCCAAGTATACACATTAGTACACACATGTTGTAGCACTACCCCACAAACACACCTGAGTGCACATATGTTGTAGCATACCCCCATAAACCCATATGAGTACACATATGTTGCAGCACACCTCACAAGCACACATAAGCACATACATGGTATAGCACCCCCCATAAACACACATGAGCACACACATGGTATAGCACCCCCCCACAAACACACACAAGCACATACATGGTATAGCACACATCCCCACAAACACATGAGCACACACATGTTGTAGCACACCCTACACACAAACATACGTGAGCACACACATATATTTTAGAAATCATAAAGAGGCCCCAGAGAACTTTGCCATGCTATCTACTCTGTGGAGACTCAGGAAGAAGGCATTGCTTGTGAATAGCGAAAGACCCTGAGCGGATATAGAATTACAGGCACCTTGATTTCCCAGGCTCCCAAACAGTGGAGAAATTTCTGTTGTTAGTAAGCCATTGACCTATAGCATTCTGTTGAAGCAGATTGAACATGCTACAGGGACTAAGGGACTTGGAAACCCTTGAGGATGGACTCCTTTCTTGGGGCCCCCTTTGAACCTCTCTTTTCCTTGGGAAACATTGGCTTTGACCGTGTAAAAGGAAGAAGTATCAGGGCTCCCAGTCAAAGAACTGGAATGCTTGGTGGAAGCTGACATTTTGAACAGCTCCAGAGAGGAGAACATTACCTGCTATTGTCTCCCCTCTAAGAGTTAATCCAGGAGAACTTGCCAATCACATGACCGACAGTTCACCACCCCTCCCCCAGCCTCTATCCCAGAAGGGTGGATTCACCCAAAGACCTGTTAAAGAGAGGGGAGGAATAATTATCCCTTTAATGAGATACTACACACCTTTCCCAGAAGGCCTCCCCCGGTGTACATTCTTTGGGAGGTTCGGGAGACCCAGCCTTAATGGAGGAAGGTGCATCCCTCTGGGTTGGCAGTGAGGTTTCAAGTCTTACATTATTTTGAGCTCACTCTCTGCTTCTTGTTTGTAGTTTAAAATATGAGCTCTTGGCTTCTGCCTTGGCTACCAAGTCAGCTGTCTGCTGCCACTACTCTTAGTCAAGGTAGGCTCACCTGGAGCAGTGAGGTAAATAAACCCTTCCTTCTGTAAGTCATCTTGGTTGTGGTGGTTATCCCAACAATGGAAAAGCAGCACACACAGGCACACAGAGACACGCACGCACACACACACACACACACACAGACATACACATACATAGACACATACACAGGCACACACAGAGATACACAACAGACACACATATGAACACAGGCATACACATACTTACACAGGCAAACATATATACACACAGGTACATACAGAGATACACTTGCAGACATACATGGGCACACACATACACACACATACATACAGGCATACACATACACACAGGCACACACACACAGAGGCACACAGGCACATATACACACAGAGATACATTTGCAGAAACACAGACATACACAGGCACATACACACAGGCACACACATTCAGGCACACACAGACATACACATATACACATATACACAGACACACACAGCACACAGGCACATACACACAGGCACACACATAGGCAAACACACATATACACAGGCACACACAAGTACATACACATACACATACACATACACACGCATGGTAAGACACTGACAAAATATTTCCAAAGAAATAATTTAAAAGTGTATTACTGTCTCAGGAAGATGTTTTAAATGTTTTTAAGAATTAAAAAGAGTAGATGATAAAGAAAAACGTTGACCAAATGTGGATTAACAGTAGAATTGGGAAATTTGCCTTTAAAGAGGAAGGTGAGGAGATAGTTGCCCAGAACAGAAGTATATCTGTGTTTGTGGGTCTTGACCTAAAAGAGCAGAGCAGCAGTGGAGGGGAAGCTTGAAGAGGACAACACAGAGTAGCTGAAAAGCCAGTGGCCGATTCACCAAGGTCAAGGAAGGAAGAGAGAAGGGGCAAGGCTGTGGGAGGAGTACAACAGAGAGAAATCCAGAAAGCGTCAAGAATGCTGGGTCAGGGAGAAAACAGCAGAAATGAGTTCCCATGTCTGTGGAGTATCAGGGACGTGGGCTCTGGGGAGAGGGGAGTGACACAGACTTGGGGCAGTGTCCATGAAACCTAAGAATGAGCTAGCTGGTAGGTATAGACTCCAGAGCCTAGGGAGTGCAGTAGGAGAGGCACAGAAGTTTGTGGCCATACATAGTTCGTGTGAGCTGGGAAGACATGGCGTATAACCAGCCCGTAGCACACTTCTGTGGTCGTGTCCTGGATGAAGACTGAGTTGAGAAAAGCAGGGGTGTGGCAGAGAGCTCCACCGGACTGTTATCTAAGGACCTCCGAACACAAGGGGGCGCTGCACTCCTCCTTGCCCTGCTCACCTCAACCACTTGTCCCCTCGCAACATTCACTCAGCTAATTTCTCATCTTATTTTACATCTGGGAAAACAGACGTTCAGGGCACTGAGGCGGCTGGCCCAGGGCCACTTGATTCCAAGGTAGCAGAGACAGACGCGGGTTGGCCTGACCTCGTGCTCTACCACCTGGCCTCCCAGAAAGTTTCTAAATAGCAGAATAGTTGGGCTGAGGAAATCAGGCCAGCATACTGTCTGCACTGTCTGGGAGCAGGCAGGCGGCATCTGGAATTCTATTTCAGAGCGCCATCCTAGAACACCCTTCTGTCATCTACAGCCACCTTCCCGACGCTGGAGACACTGACATTTATATTTTTAAACCCTTTTTCGTCAAAATTAATGCTATCTTTCTCAGGTGCAGGATCCTACCCCGATGGAGCACCTGCAGTATGTTGTCAACAACAACAACGGAAAAAAATATTCCCGAATTACATAAGACATTAAAAGTGGAACAGGAAAAAAAAAAAAAAAGAGCCAACAACTTGAATTTAAACCAGTTCAGTCCCGTCCCTAATCACAAATGCTGAACAATGCACAAACCCATCTCTATTCAGAGTCTTCCAAGAACAAAGGAAATTGTCCCCAAATAAAGCAATATCCCAATACCATATTAATAATAACCTTCCCTGTGTAAAAACCCTCCTTAATTCTACAAAGCGCTTCACATCTGCCATCTTGTAGGGAGGTGACTTCAGGCACAATTGTAGTTATTAAACAAAACCAAGAGTTTGTTATAAGGTTATATTTGAACAACCACCAATCTGCCTTGCACACTGTCGGCCCAGCTAATCGCTCTCCCCAGCACTGCTCTATTGAGACTACTTCTGGGTCACGGAACAATGGAATCCTCTCTGCTGAAGAAAGGCAGAGGGTTCTAACTGGCTCAGAAAGGGCTGCAATCTGCCCTATAAGGTTTCCCAGCCTCATTCTTCTCCCACACTGCTAAGTGACAAAGGGACATCTGACCCAACGACAGAGGCTCCTTCTGATATCACCCACCTCTGGTCCTTCCCAAGGTCTTCTCTACTATGCCCAGCTAGGATTCAGTCTTTTTTTTTTTTTTAGATGCCTTGACTGATACTTATACCCAGAATGGGCTCGAACATAGCACAGCACCCCAAAAGAAATAGATGGTGTTGGTTTGCACTGGTGTCCTCTGCTCAGGATTGGCTGGGAGCAGAAAGGAGGTTGGAAATAAAGAAGCAAAGTCTTTTAGAGCCTCAGAGGTCTAAGTCAGGGTTGGTGGAAGCTTCAGCAAATAAAGACACTTGCCACCAAGTCTGAGGGTCTGAGTTCACTTGCTAGAACCCACCAACTTCTGTGAGTGTCTTTTGGCCTCCAAGGGCTGTGCACATGCAAACACACACGCACGCACGCGCGCGCACACACACACACACACACACACACACGATAGATAGATAGATAGATAGATAGATAGATAGATAGATAGATAGATAGATAATAGTAGTTAGTTGAATAGATGATGGAAGATAGATAGATAGATAGATAGATAGATAGATAGATAGATAGATAGATAGATAGACAGATTGATGGTAGAAAAATCATAGATAGATAGTAGATAAATCATAGATAGATAGATAGATAGATAGATAGACAGACAGATAAATAGATGGTAGATAAATCATAGATAGATAGATAGATAGATAGATAGATAGATAGATGAAGATAGATAGATAGATAGATAGATAGATAGATAGATAGATAGATAGATAGATGAATCATGGGAAAGCCACCTACCAGCTTTGATTGTTTTATAACACCCACCATAATTTTATTCAGAAAATGGAGACTGAGAAAGAGGAAACACTTGACAAAGGTCACAGGTGAGTGACCACAGACCTTGAGACCTGAACCAGACTCGATGCTGTTATCCTTCAATGCTTACTCCCAGGAGCACTTTAGGTAGTGTGTGTATGTTTGCCTATATGCAAGTGTGGGTATGTACGTGTAAATGTATGTACACATGCATGGCCTGCTATGCCCCACAGCATACTACCCAAGCTGACGGGCTGGAAGTCAGACTTGGAGATACAGAGCGCCATGGGGACACTGAATATCTATCATCTATCGATCTATCTTTCTATCTATCTATCTATCTATCTATCTATCTATCTATCTACCTACCTACCTACCTACCTACCTATCTCCAATCCCACAGTGTTTGGAGCTGTTTGCACACTGCTTAGGTAACTGGAAAAGTGTGTTTCAAAGGAGGAGGAAGTGCCCTGGTACTCCTTTGGCTGGTGGGCTCTGGAGTACTGTGAGTGCACGTCAGTAGGAATGGGGCGTCTGTCTCCATCTCCTCTGTGCCTTGGAATAGACCCGTGTGGAAGGCGGAGTTATTCCAACACTCTCTGACAGCAGGACCATTGGGGACACACCTTCAAGGGAGGAGGTGGAATCTGTGGAGGGATCAGGACATGGAGAGTTAGGGAGTTTGGATGTGGAGGTCACAGAATCTACCTAGTGTGTGAAAGAAGATGGACACAGTACTTTATCCTGGGACGTGTCCAGGGAACCGCAATGCTTCTTCCCAAGAGACCATGTCTCCATTCCCCTGCCACAAGAGGAAGGGGGAAAGTTCAGAGGAAGATGGCCTTGAAGAACACAGGAAAGCACCAGAGGCCTGTGAGATGGGAGAGCAGGGCTACTTCCCTCTCAGGGCTTTGAAGGGGTCTCTACAGTTGGAAACAGTTCCCATCGTAGGAGTGGATGGTTCTAATGAGAGTACGAGACAAAGGAAATCTTTCACAGTGTGAAGTACATGCTGGTGGTCAGTGAACATCGCACTGCCTTCTCAAGCCTGCTGTGAACACCCAGGCTCCAGTCCACACACAGGAAGTTCCCCAAGCAAAAGAAGGACAAGGGCAAGGAATCTCAGGAAGCCTGTTAGAAGCTGAGCACCAAAGTCAGATCAAGGTCACAGCCTCAATGGCATGATCTCAACTCCTAGGTCTACACCACACTGTGTCGCTCCGAGCAGCCTTTCAAAGCAGGTGCCGGGCTTCCAGCTTTACTGAGAACAAGAGGGAAACAGAGAGATGGGAAGACACTTGCTTGATCCACCGCTGGTAATTAAGACCATCAGAAATTAGGACTCGACCGGCGGATCCCGGACCGCAGCAGCTCTCTGCTCCCAAACCCCGTGGGAGAGAGACCCCACCGCCTGATCAGGTGGGCACTCCTGAGGCTGCAGAGCGGAGGAGACCACCAACACTGCCCACCCCTGCCCACATCCCTGGCCCAAGAGGCAACTGTATAAGGCCTCTGGGTTCCCGTAGGGGAGGGCCCGGGAGCGGCAGGACCCCTGCGCCTGAGACACTGCCGGAACCTGAAGGAAACAGACCGGATAAACAGTTCTCTGCACCCAAATCCCGTGGGAGGGAGAGCTGAACCTTCAGAGAGGCGGACACGCCTGGGAAACCAGAAGAGACTGCACTCTGTGCACATCCAGGCGCCAGAGGAAAACACCAAACGCCATCTGAAACCCTGGTGCACGGAGGCTCCCGGAAGGAGCGGCACAGATTTTCCCGGTTGCTGCCACAGCAGAGAGGACTTAGGCAGTACCCCACGAGCAAACTTGAGCCTTGGAACCACAGGTAGGACCAATTTTTCCCCTGCAAGAAACCTGCCTGGTGAACTCAAGACACAGGCCCACAGGAACAGCTGAAGACCTGTAGAGAGGAAAAACTACACGCCCAAAAGCAGAACACTCTGTCCCCATAACTGGCTGAAAGAAAACAGGAAAACAGGTCTACAGCACTCCTGACACACAGGTTATAGGACAGTCTAGCCACAGTCAGAAATAGCAGAACAAAGTAACACTAGAGATAATCTGATGGCGAGAGGCAAGCACAGGAACCCAAGCAACAGAAACCAAGACTACATGGCATCATCGGAGCCCAATTCTCCCACCAAAGCAAACACGGAATACCCAAACACACCAGAAAAGCAAGACCTAGTTTCAAAATCATATTTGATCATGATGCTGGAGGACTTCAAGAAAGACATAAAGAACTCCCTTAGAGAACAAGTAGAAGCCTACAGAGAGGAATCGCAAAAATCCCTGAAAGAATTCCAGGAAAACACAATCAAACAGTTGAAGGAATTAAAAATGGAAATAGAAGCAATCAAGAAAGAACACATGGAAACAACCCTGGACATAGAAAATCAAAAGAAAAGACAAGGAGCTGTAGATACAAGCTTCACCAACAGAATTCAAGAGATGGAAGAGAGAATCTCGGGAGCAGAAGATTCCATAGAAATCATTGACTCAACTGTCAAAGATAATGTAAAGCGGAAAAAGCTACTGGTCCAAAACATACAGGAAATCCAGGACTCAATGAGAAGATCAAACCTAAGGATAATAGGTATAGAAGAGAGTGAAGACTCCCAGCTTAAAGGACCAGTAAATATCTTCAACAAAATCATAGAAGAAAACTTCCCTAACCTAAAAAAAGAGATACCCATAGGCATACAAGAAGCCTACAGAACTCCAAATAGATTGGACCAGAAAAGAAACACCTCCCGTCACATAATTGTCAAAACACCAAACGCACAAAATAAAGAAAGAATATTAAAAGCAGTAAGGGAAAAAGGTCAAATAACATATAAAGGGAGACCTATCAGAATCACACCAGACTTTTCGCCAGAAACTATGAAGGCCAGAAGATCCTGGACAGATGTCATACAGACCCTAAGAGAACACAAATGCCAGCCCAGGTTACTGTATCCTGCAAAACTCTCAATTAACATAGATGGAGAAACCAAGATATTCCATGACAAAACCAAATTTACACAATATCTTTCTACAAATCCAGCACTACAAAGGATAATAAAGGGTAAAGCCCAACATAAGGAGGCAAGCTATACCCTAGAAGCAAGAAACTAATCATCTTGGCAACAAAACAAAGAGAATGAAAGCACACAATCATAACCTCACTTCCAAATATGAATATAACGGGAAGCAATAATCACTATTCCTTAATATCTCTCAATATCAATGGCCTCAACTCCCCAATAAAAAGACATAGATTAACAAACTGGATACGCAACGAGGACCCTGCATTCTGCTGCCTACAGGAAACACACCTCAGAGACAAAGACAGACATTACCTCAGAGTGAAAGGCTGGAAAACAATTTTCCAAGCAAATGGTCAGAAGAAGAAAGCTGGAGTAGCCATTCTAATATCAAATAAAATCAATTTTCAACTAAAAGTCATCAAAAAAGATAAGGAAGGACACTTCATATTCATCAAAGGAAAAATCCACCAAGATGAAGTCTCAATCCTAAATATCTATGCCCCAAATACAAGGGCACCTACATATGTAAAAGAAACCTTACTAAAGCTCAAAACACACATTGCACCTCACACAATAATAGTGGGAGATTTCAACACCCCACTCTCATCAATGGACAGATCATGGAAACAGAAATTAAACAGAGATGTAGACAGACTAAGAGAAGTCATGAGCCAAATGGACTTAACGGATATTTATAGAACATTCTATCCTAAAGCAAAAGGATATACCTTCTTCTCAGCTCCTCATGGTACTTTCTCCAAAATTGACCATATAATTGGTCAAAAAACGGGCCTCAACAGGTACAGAAAGATAGAAATAATCCCATGCGTGCTATCGGACCACCACGGCCTAAAACTGGTCTTCAATAACAATAAGGGAAGAATGCCCACATATACGTGGAAATTGAACAATGCTCTACTCAATGATAACCTGGTCAAGGAAGAAATAAAGAAAGAAATTAAAAACTTTTTAGAATTTAATGAAAATGAAGGTACAACATACCCAAACTTATGGGACACAATGAAAGCTGTGCTAAGAGGAAAACTCATAGCGCTGAGTGCCTGCAGAAAGAAACAGGAAAGAGCATATGTCAGCAGCTTGACAGCACACCTAAAAGCTCTAGAACAAAAAGAAGCAAATACACCCAGGAGGAGTAGAAGGCAGGAAATAATCAAACTCAGAGCTGAAATCAACCAAGTAGAAACAAAAAGGACCATAGAAAGAATCAACAGAACCAAAAGTTGGTTCTTTGAGAAAATCAACAAGATAGATAAACCCTTAGCCAGACTAACGAGAGGACACAGAGAGTGCGTCCAAATTAACAAAATCAGAAATGAAAAGGGAGACATAACTACAGATTCAGAGGAAATTCAAAAAATCATCAGATCTTACTATAAAAACCTATATTCAACAAAACTTGAAAATCTTCAGGAAATGGACAATTTCCTAGACAGATACCAGGTATCGAAGTTAAATCAGGAACAGATAAACCAGTTAAACAACCCCATAACTCCTAAGGAAATAGAAGCAGTCATTAAAGGTCTCCCAACCAAAAAGAGCCCAGGTCCAGACGGGTTTAGTGCAGAATTCTATCAAACCTTCATAGAAGACCTTATACCAATATTATCCAAACTATTCCACAAAATTGAAACAGATGGAGCCCTACCGAATTCCTTCTATGAAGCCACAATTACTCTTATACCTAAACCACACAAAGACCCAACAAAGAAAGAGAACTTCAGACCAATTTCCCTTATGAATATCGACGCAAAAATACTCAATAAAATTCTGGCAAACCGAATTCAAGAGCACATCAAAACAATCATCCACCATGATCAAGTAGGCTTCATCCCAGGCATGCAGGGATGGTTTAATATAAGGAAAACCATCAACGTGATCCATCATATAAACAAACTGAAAGAACAGAACCACATGATCATTTCATTAGATGCTGAGAAAGCATTTGACAAAATTCAACACCCCTTCATGATAAAAGTCCTGGAAAGAATAGGTATTCAAGGCCCATACCTAAACATAGTAAAAGCCATATACAGCAAACCAGTTGCTAACATTAAACTAAATGGAGAGAAACTTGAAGCAATCCCACTAAAATCAGGGACTAGACAAGGCTGCCCACTCTCTCCCTACTTATTCAATATAGTTCTTGAAGTTCTAGCCAGAGCAATCAGACAACAAAAGGAGATCAAGGGGATAAAGATCGGAAAAGAAGAGGTCAAAATATCACTATTTGCAGACGACATGATAGTATATTTAAGTGATCCCAAAAGTTCCACCAGAGAACTACTAAAGCTGATAAACAACTTCAGCAAAGTGACTGGGTATAAAATTAACTCAAATAAATCAGTTGCCTTCCTCTATACAAAAGAGAAACAAGCCGAGAAAGAAATTAGGGAAACGACACCCTTCATAATAGACCCAAATAATATAAAGTACCTCGGTGTGACTTTAACCAAGCAAGTAAAAGATCTGTACAATAAGAACTTCAAGACACTGAGGAAAGAAATTGAAGAAGACCTCAGAAGATGGAAAGATCTCCCATGCTCATGGATTGGCAGGATTAATATAGTAAAAATGGCCATTTTACCAAAAGCAATCTACAGATTCAATGCAATCCCCATCAAAATACCAATCCAATTCTTCAAAGAGTTAGACAGAACAATTTGCAAATTCATCTGGAATAACAAAAAACCCAGGATAGCTAAAGCTATCCTCAACAATAAAAGGACTTCAGGGGGAATCACTATCCCTGAACTCAAGCAGTATTACAGAGCAATAGTGATAAAAACTGCATGGTATTGGTACAGAGACAGACAGATAGACCAATGGAATAGAATTGAAGACCCAGAAATGAACCCACACACCTATGGTCACTTGATTTTTGACAAAGGAGCCAAAACCATCCAATGGAAAAAAGATAGCATTTTCAGCAAATGGTGCTGGTTCAACTGGAGGGCAACATGTAGAAGAATGCAGATCGATCCATGCTTATCACCCTGTACAAAGCTTAAGTCCAAGTGGATCAAGGACCTCCACATCAAACCAGACACACTCAAACTAATAGAAGAAAAACTAGGGAAGCATCTGGAACACATGGGCACTGGAAAAAATTTCCTGAACAAAACACCAATGGCTTATGCTCTAAGATCAAGAATCGACAAATGGGATCTCATAAAACTGCAAAGCTTCTGTAAGGCAAAGGACACTGTGGTTAGGACAAAACGGCAACCAACAGATTGGGAAAAGATCTTTACCAATCCTATAACAGATAGAGGCCTTATATCCAAAATATACAAAGAACTCAAGAAGTTAGACCGCAGGGAAACAAATAACCCTATTAAAAAATGGGGTTCAGAGCTAAACAAAGAATTCACAGCTGAGGAATGCCGAATGGCTGAGAAACACCTAAAGAAATGTTCAACATCTTTAGTCATAAGGGAAATGCAAATCAAAACAACCCTGAGATTTCACCTCACACCAGTGAGAATGGCCAAGATCAAAAACTCAGGTGACAGCAGATGCTGGCGAGGATGTGGAGAAAGAGGAACACTCCTCCATTGTTGGTGGGATTGCAGACTGGTAAAACCATTCTGGAAATCAGTCTGGAGGTTCCTCAGAAAATTGGACATTGAACTGCCTGAGGATCCAGCCATACCTCTCTTGGGCATATACCCAAAAGATGCCTCAACATATAAAAGAGACACGTGCTCCACTATGTTCATCGCAGCCTTATTTATAATAGCCAGAAACTGGAAAGAACCCAGATGCCCTTCAACAGAGGAATGGATACAGAAAATGTGGTACATCTACACAATGGAATATTACTCAGCTATCAAAAACAACGAGTTTATGAAATTCGTAGGCAAATGGCTGGAACTGGAAAATATCATCCTGAGTGAGCTAACCCACTCACAGAAAGACATACATGGTATGCACTCATTGATAAGTGGCTATTAGCCCAAATGCTTGAATTACCCTAGATCCCTAGAACAAACGAAACTCAAGACGGATGATCAAAATGTGAATGCTTCACTCCTTCTTTAAATGAGGAAAAAGAATACCCTTGGCAGGGAAGGGAGAGGCAAAGATTAAAACAGAGACTGAAGGAACACCCATTCAGAGCCTGCCCCACAGGTGGCCCATACATATACAGCCACTCAATTAGACAAGATGGATGAAGCAAAGAAGTGCAGACCGACAGGAGCCGGATGTAGATCGCTCCTGAGAGACACAGCCAGAATACAGCAAATACAGAGGCGAATGCCAGCAGCAAACCACTGAACTGAGAATAGGTCCCCCGTTGAAGGAATCAGAGAAAGAACTGGAAGAGCTTGAAGGTGCTCGAGACCCCAAAAGTACAACAATGTCAAGCAACCAGAGCTTCCAGGGACTAAGCCACTACCTAAAGACTATACATGGACTGACCCTGGACTCTGTCCCCATAGGTAGCAATGAATATCCTAGTAAGAGCACCAGTGGAAGGGGAAGCCCTGGGTCCTGCTAAGACTGAACCCCCAGTGAACTAGACTATGCGGGGAGGGTGGCAATGGGGGGAGGTTTGGGAGGGGAACACCCATAAGGAAGGGGAGGGGGGAGGGTGATGTTTGTCCGGAAACCGGGAAAGGGAATAACACTTGAAATGTATATAAGAAATACTCAAGTTAATAAAAAAAAATATTTATGACCTGATATGCTACCATGTAGCATTGAAAAAAAAAAAAGAAATTAGGACTCATTTATTTTGTTAAGTAAATACTTTCCTCATTGTGATAGATCTTTTCTTTTGCCAGTGGTTTTCACCCTTCTGAATACTCATGTGGTGGTGACCCCCAGCCATAAGATTATCTTCATTGCTATCTCATAACCGTAATTTTTGCTACTGTTATAGGTCATAAGAAAATATTTTTTTGGACATAGGGATTTGCCAAAGGGGTCGTGACCCAGAGGTTGGGAACCACTTGCTGCTCTATACCCTTAGAGTCTACAGTCTTGTGTCAGCTCTCAGGTTATGGTGATGACAAAGGTGACAGAAAAAGGGTGTTCAGCAGTGTGATGACTACTCTTACTGATTAACTTGGCAGAACCCAGAGAAACGTCAGTTGAGGAATTGTCTCAATCCGACTGGGCTGCGGGCATGTCTATGGATCCTTTTCTTGATTGCTACTTGGTGTAGAGAGTCCCAAACTACTGCGAGTGGTCCATCCCATCTTAGTCAGTGTTCTATGACTGTGAAGAGACACCATGACCACAGTAACTCTTATAAAGGAGAACATTTGATTGGGGCAGGCTTACAGTTTCAGAGGTTTAGGCCACATCTCCTAATCCTTTAAATACTGCCAGTCCCTGGTCGACCAACTATTAAAATCTATGAGCCTTTCGGGACCATTCTCATTCAAACTGCCAGGCATCCTTAGGCAATTGGGTGTGGGTTGCATAAGAAAAGTAATGGAACTTGGGTCTAGAAGCAAGCTCCTAAACGGCATCCTTCACATTCTCTACTTTAACTCCCACCTTGAATTTCCACCGTGGCTCCTCTAGATGATGGGCAACAGCAACAGAAACCAAACTGAAAACATTAAGAAGGTGCTATTTGCAGGAGTAAATCTCCAAAGATCATCAGTGAGTTAAGTGGTAGAGAGAGAATATTAAGTATGCCTATCCCAAAGCTCATTCAACTAACTCAACAGTGTCCTACCAACGGCCTCCATTTTGACCGGTTCCTCACCCCGCAATGTCTATATCGGGTCCCAGTAGCAGAAAAAATGGAGCTCTAAGAAGGCCACGAAGCTCCACAGGGACCTCCTCACAGAGAACCCACTCGCTAGACAGCAGGGCAACTCGTGTACAACTCATCTGCTTTTATTTCCCTAGATGAATGTGAAGCCAAGGCTTCTTTTTATTGCTCCAACAAGAAGCACAAAGCCACTGTCATTCTACGTGCAACAGGCCCATTTGCAGAGAATCACGAAGGCCGATTCTTGAGTCCTTCAGAATATCTCATCCTAGAGAATATTAATTTGGCCTCAATTCTGGCAAGAGATGCTTGGAAGGTTGCCAAAAATCACATGGCAATTAATCAAGAGGAAATAAAATAAACACAAATTGCAGGTTCCTATCAGAAAGTGGACACTCTGGCATCTTGCTTCTTAAAGACAAACTTGCTGTATAATCCCAGCGGACAGCTCTAGCTTCTGTGGGTCAGTTCTGCAATAAATCACAGCAAGTGGCATACTGAGGAACCAACTGGTCAACCAGAAAGAAGGAGGCAGAGGACACTGAGACTCCTGTTGGAGAAATGTGGGCGCTGCCCTGATGCTCCTGGTCATCCTAAATGCCTTCAGCTGTCTAAGACTTTGCCACCAGAGAGCCAGCTCAAGAACCCTCAATACCCCCAGCCTGATTTCCTGACATCTGCTTCCACTGAGGAAAGCCAATCCTTGTGTAGCTCTGTTCTTGCTGTCACTGAGCATTAAGGACTCACAAAGACAGAGTCAGTACAGAGTCAACAAGACCCTAGGTGCTAGTCAGCAAGCTAGGAGTCCTGACTCAGGTACACTGGAGATCTAGATGAGAGATCTAGATGATTCAGTCAGTAAAGCGCTTACCACACAAGCCTGAGGACCTGGGTTCAAAACCCAAGCACTCGCATGAACACCTGAGTGCAGTAGCACATACCTACTACCCCAGTGCTGGGAAGACCGAGACACAAGGATCATTGGGCTTTCCTAGACAGTCAATCTAGACAAAAGGACAAGTTCTGGGTCCAGCGAGAACTTTGAAAAATAATGTGGAGAACCGTAGAAGACGACAACACTCAACATTGACCTATATGTTTCACACACTCATGAACACACATGCATGTATTCCTGCAGACACACATTCTCTCTCTCTCTCTCTCTCTCTCTCTCTCTCTCTCTCTCTCTCTCTCTCTCTCACACACACACACACACACACACACATACACACACACACAGAGACACCATCACAGAGATACACAATACACACATACATTCACACAGAGACACACACACAAACATATACACACAGACACACATAAACCTATACACACATACAGATAGACACACACGTACAGACATACACATACAAACACAGACACACACAGACACACACACACACACATCCACGCAGACAAACACAGACACACATACGTACACACACAGACAAATACAAACATACACACACATACATATACAGACACACACATAAAGACACACACACACACACACACGCACACACACACACACACACACACACACACACACACAGCTGAGTAATATTGGGAAAGTTCCCTATGTTTCTTCACCAAAATCGGACAACCATCCCACCTTTCCCCTGGTTTGTAAGAAGATTAAATAGAAGATGGGCCTGGCAGCATCCCCAAGCCTGCTCTATTTGAATCCACTGCCTTTGGGTCCTGCCCCGCTTTCCCCGTCCTGTCTTCAAAAGTCTGACTTTTGCTCCTCAGTGGAGCATCCTGCACCCAGCAGCATATGCTGTGGGGATTTCCAGAAGCCTGGGGTTCCAGCTCTTTGAAATCTGATTGAGCTCCAGGCACTTCCTCCAGGCGGAAGGGTCTATGGCTTCTCTAGTCCAGAAAGCTTCTTAAACCTCTCTTGTCTGTCTTTGTTCCAGGCTCATGTTGAGATCTTTGGGACATGCTCCAGCTGTGTTGTCTGATATGATTGCCACTGGCCACCAGTCCTGTTCAGCAGTGGAAATGTGACCACTCCATATTGGTGCTTGTTGCGACAGAAATAAAATATAGTGTGTACCCTTGCGGTCTGGTTCCTCACCAGTTCTGGCTCCAGGGGGCCATTGGAACTAGCTCTAATTTATCACGCTGCCCCCAAGTACCCTCTGACCCAGGCAGGTCGCTGCCACGCCAGTTTCATACAGAGACCGTGTATCTCACGGCTCACTGACTGTGGACCGTTCATTTTTCTAACATCCAACCTCCTAACAGTTATGATATAAACTCCCAACAACCTGTTAAAATCAACACTCAACAAACTGTAACCCAACAATCAGATTTATGTGTTAAATTCGCAATCCACAACACATCCACACGATAAACTCACAACCAATTGATAAGGATATAAACCGCCCACCTAGATAAAATAAATTTGCCTACAGAAATCCATTCTTTAAGAAATATACCTTGGCAATTCAAGACCGCCTGGATCTGGGTCATCCTTCCCCGTCTCCATTCTGATTCCCCTGTCTTCTTTTTCTTTCCCATCTTTCAAAAGCTTTGTCCCCACCTTATTTTTTTTTCACTGTCCAATCAAGGCCATGATCTAACTTGTCTGCCTTCACCTGCATAATGACATCAACCTACACTTCACCCTTTCTGTCTAACTAAAAAAAACAAAAAAAAAAAACCCTTTTCTCTCAAATGTAAGTTGAGCACAACTATTTTCATTCTGTAATTTAAGAGTATAAAATATACCTAACACCCAGTCCACCATTTTATCAATTAAATAGAACATTTAGTTACCTATTCCAGCTTAAGGAAGGTTTAAAATCCATGGTATATCCTTTTTATTTCTACCAAAACAGGTGCACTGTGAGATCTCCTATTTCTCCTGGTGTCTGTCTGACAGTGATGTCTGTCTTCCCTATGTGTGTTTTCTAGGACTGTTATCAGAAGCTAAGAGCAATTTTATCACTTAAAGCAAAAATGTTCTCTTTTGAGAAGCCAGGTATGGCAGGACGACTTCTCTCTTTGCATTTTCCACTGTCTAGGAGTTTCCAAGAGTTCCTAGGCTTGCGGCTGCATCACTACAACCTCTGTCTCTAGATCTGCCTGGGTACTGACTCGTGTCTGTTTTCCCCTGTGTGTCATACAAGGGCCTTTGCTCTTGTATAAAGACACAAATACATAGTCTAACAGGGCGCCCAACATACAGCTTTTCTGGGCCACGTTAGAAGAGAGTTGTATTGGGCCACACGTTTATGGCCTCATCTTCTTGGGATCCTTAACTTAAAAGTACATCTGATAGCAGTCCTATTTAGAAATGAGCTACTGTTCACAGGCCCTGGCAATGTGAATGTAGCCTACGCTGAGAATAGAGGATGTTTACCCTAAACCCACTGTCCATCTTTCTTCTCTGTTGCTGATAAACATTAGCTGAGCTGGGCTGAGCTAGTGATCCGCAGGGCAATTATCTATTCATTTCTTATCACATTGATAATGCAGATGAAAAAAAAAAGAACTCTTCACCAATGGACAGCCAGATGCGCCTGAACACCACATGCCCGGGACTCATGGCGGTCAACCTGACTTCACAAAGGATGTTTTCTGTTTGTTTGTTAGTTTGTTTTGTTTTGTTTTGTTTTGTTTTAGTTTTTCTTGAAATATTCTCATTCATCAATCCCTTCCTATTTCCTAAAGCCAAGGATAAGCCATAGGCTGAAGCAGACACGGTCCTCACTCCAAGGTGCCCCACCATTCCTGATCTTGGGAATTAAGAATCCCAGTTTGCATATACGGCCTTTTATCACTTCGGAAAAAATACATAAGACCAACGATTTTAGGGAAGCAGTAGGAATACAAAATGGTTTTTCTTTGGATAATTGCCAAGACAAAAATAGACGCAATCTAACAGTGTATGTTTTCCCCTATTGTCTGAGAGAATGCGTGCTGTGGGTGGGGACAGGCTGTTTTCCAGGATGGAACCTTCGTAAATATCATTCTCCTAACACAGAAATATCTTTGCTGTGCTCCTTAAAAGGTATTATCTTTGTCCTCCTTTGACTTTGGTTCACACGCCTGCTCTGAAATGGCACAGGCCCTGACCCTGATGTACACTCGTGATTACTGTATGTGTTTCATGCTTGAGTGCTCTCTATCTCACTTGGACATCTGTCCTGTAAAAGCCAAGTACCATTGACATAAACTCAGTGTCTTCTACTTGGCCTGGTTCAGACAAGAGGTAAGTGGGTGGGCGGATGGGTGGGTGGACTGGTGGATGAATGAGTGGGTGAGTAAATGAATAGGTAGGTAGATAGGTGGGGTGGTAGATAGATGGGTGGGTGTATGGATAAATGGGTAGACAATCATTTGAGAGTTCAAGAAATCTTAATGGCACCATATGAAACAACACTGAGTCAAACCCAGTCCCCTCCTGAGACCCTTATCTGCTACTGTGAATGGGTCTCACGAAGGAGAAGGCATAGACTACAGTTTAACCTAGAAAAGCAAGCCACCAGTCATCATCCGGTAACTCACCAAAATGATGAACACAAAAGGAAAGAGAAGAGGCATGCAGTATGTTCTCTAGGCCTTTCGGGAAACCTGGAGTTGTTCCTTTGGCCACATACATGTGAATCTACAAGAAGGGTGATGTTGTAGACATCTAGGGAATGGGCATTGTTCAGAAAGGAATGCCCCATAAATATTACCATGGTAAAACTGGAAGAGGCTGCAGTGTCACCCAGCATACCATGGGCATCATTGTAAACAAGCAAGTTAAAGGCAAGATTCTGGCCAAGAGGACCAGTGTGCAGGTTGAGGACATCCAGCACTCGAAGAGCAGAGACGGCTTCCTGAAGCGGGTGAAGGAGAACGACCAGAAGGAAGCCAAAGAGAAGGGCACCTGGGTTCAGCTGAAGCGCCAGCCTGTGCCACCCAGAGAAGCGCACTTTGTGAGGACTAACAGAAGAGAGCCTGAGTTGTCCAAGCCCTTTCCATACAAATTCATGGCTTAGTGGGAAAAAAAAAGAAATAAAGGACCGGGACTGCAAGGTGTTTTCTTTAGGTTGAAGTGTGTCTTCTCCCTAATTTTCATTGTCTGTCTTGTTCAAATTTTACTAATTGTTCTTCTAAATGATATTGCTTAGTGTGCATAAAATATACTTTTGATTAGAAAATGGCCAAATATTTACAGAGAGGAGAGAGAGGAGAGAGGAGGGGGGAGAGAGAGAGTTGGAAGAGTAAGGTTGTCATCTGTTGTGCTAGCCCATCAGGCAGCTATGGAGGGAGGAAAGCAGGGTTGAAACACTCTATTCTCACCAACCTTGAAGTTGGCCTGATTGCTGTCTGTGTAGCTAGAAAAGTTATTTAGCCGAGTGCATTATACCCTGAGTGGCCAAGTGCACACAATTTATGAGGGGAGCTCTTTAATGCATATTTAATAAAGCTGCGGACATTCAGACACCAGATCAGCAGTGTCAAATGTGCTCTCTTTAGGAGACTAGAGCTGTCTTCTGGTGAGGCTGACACTCCCCTGCAAGGCGCGCACATTAGAAACCTCTCAGCAGAGGGGAGAGGACTTGTCATGTCTTTACTCTATAGTTATGGGGCAGAGTTTGCAATAATCCTCGTATCACGGGTAGGGGCCGGAAAGCTGGAGACGTCAAGGGGAGAGAGAATAAGAAGAGCCCAAATAAGTGGTGATCAGGGAAAATGGGTGACTCCATGGGTAAAGGCACTTGCAGCCAAGCCTGACAACCTGAGTTCTATCCCAGTGAACCACTTGGCAGAAGAAGAGAACTCACCCCTGGAAGTTGTCCTCCAACCTCTACATGCATGTCTGGGCATGTGTACACACACTCATTAGTGTATACACACACATATTCATGCATGCTACATATGCACACACATACATATATACACATATCTACATGTATATGCACATGCATACATATGCACACATACATACACACATAACACACACATATCTACATATATATGTGCACATGCATATATACATATGTACATACATACACACATATAGACTCACATACATATATATATCTACACCTACACAAATATGCACACATATACATAATACACACATATGCTCACATGGATGGAAGCACACACATGTACACGCATACATACACACACATATATATATACATATACACACATACATACACATACATATACAAACACAAATCTGCATCCATGTACATATACACATACACACACATATATGCACATCCACACATATACATATATATACACACACATATATACACACATACATACACATATATACATACATATATACACAGATACATATATATATACACACACACATGCACATATACATACATACTAAATGTAAGAGAACTGCTTTAATTCAGTGGTGATGCGTGTGGCGAGAGGTCAGGATGGGAGATAGGTCAAATGTGAAGACAGCCTTATAGTGGCAATGATGGTGACAACGTGAAGTCATCATGGTGAGTGCTTCCTGTCTGCTTTCTCCGGAGTCTCTGTGCATTCCACCCCTGCAACGCCTCCACAGGTGTCTGCTTGTATTCCTCTCTCATAGTTTACAGAGGAGAATGTGGTGCTTAGAGTGGTTTGAGCAACTTTCTCCCAAGGTCACAAGTCTGTAAAGTGACTTTAAGGAAGATAGAAATCGGGGTTGGGGATTTAGCTCAGTGGTAGAGCGCTTGCCTAAGAAGCACAAGGCCCTGGGTTCGGTCCCCAGCTCCGAAAAAAAGAACCAAAAAAAAAAAAAAAGGAAGATAGAAATCCACGCTGGCTGAGCTCAACCATCTGGCAGTTAGGACTGACGGTCAACTTGGTAGGACCTAGAGCCACCCAGGAGGCTGTGAAGGACCAGTTAGGCTTAGGTTTACTCGGGTGGGAGGACTCACACTGAGTCTGGATGGCACGAGTCTGCAGACTGGGATACTGGACCGAAGAGAAAGGGAAAGGCAAGCTGAGCATCCGTCTGTCTGTCTGTGGTCCCGACGGCAAATACTCTAGCAGCCATTCCTTCCCCCACCAGGACGAACTGTAGCCTTGAACCAGGATCCTCTCCTCCTCGGGTGGCTTTTCTCAGCACTCATTTTGCCCCAGCGAGGAGACAAATAAACACCGGAGCGGTTGCTCAAGTCCTGTCCATGCAGCTTACAGACGTGAAGCGTCATGAGCAGGCTGAACTCCCATATCCACTCTTCATCAGGTGGAATGAATGTCCTCAGCAGAGACGGGAAGCCATGCACCTACACCCTGTCTCCATAGATGGAGGCACTGCTGGGATGGTCTCCCCCAGGCTCCTCCCCTTTCCCACGAAGGCTCAGGCCTGTGCCTGCACAACAGAAAGTCTGAGTGAGTATCATGGCCACGCCAGGCTCATTGAAAGGGTGTGTCTTCTCCATACTCTCTCTTCATTTCTTTGCCCCCCTCAGAAGGCCTTTATTCAAAACGGGGGGACTGCTCCCTGAACCTTCACCCGGGGCAGTATGTAGGTCAGAAACAAACACTGTCAATTGTCTAACCCCCTGGATGGAATTAAAAACCTGTTGATATGCTTTATTACACCCAAAACAATATACTCTAAAGCACAGCCATCGGACTAGAATCCATCACATGAAGTCCTGGTCAGGAGAGGTTTTATGTTCCCTGGGTCTGGGTCGAGAGAGACATCCTATAGGACTGCGCCCATATTATATGTAATACATATGGGACCCTGAGTTCCCAAAACCAGAACTGGCAGCCACGATCACATTGACTTTTTGTGCACCAGGCACAGCCAACTTGATTTCGGTTCACTGTGGGTTTGAAGCCACCTACCCAAGTCAGCTTTATTTATGTAGTGAAACATACGAGCACACGTTTTATTACGTCCAGGGTCTGTTCCATCCAAAGCAGTGGCTGGGCTGCTTATCTGTTCCCATTCGGCTCCGGGATCGAATGTGAGACCATATGGCACTCAGCTCCCTTCTGGCCCTGCGCTGAGAAACAGCAAAAGGGGAGGATCTTTCCAAGTCTGCAAGGGTGCCGTGTGAGGCCCGTTGGGGCTGGAGCCCAGTATCACTGAGGACACCGTGTCTGTTCTCAAAGGTGAAGCAGTTGGTGTTCCAAACACGCGCTCTCGAGCCAAAAGTTAATGATGAGAGAAAGCACCGTCCGACATGTCTGCAGCCTGACAGAGCTCACTTATACGTAGAGCCTTACTGACAGGGAGGCCGTGTCAGTCACTGCTCATTCGCCGAGAGGCCAACCCAGGTCTCAGAGTCACCAGATAACTCAGAGTTTAGAAATGCTTATTCCAAAATAAATATGCACCGACAGGAAGGTGCACCAAAATTGAAGGAAAAATCTGGGTGCCTTCTGCCTGCCCCTCCTGATAGCAAACATCTCACCCGAGGATGCACACATAACAGAACTGTAAGTGGTCATGGGCAAGGGCACAGGTCTGGCCTCACTAATCTTTGTGTCTGTATGTGTACATGTGCTCGCCGGTGTCTCTGTGCTCTCTTCTCATGTGTGAATTTTTCGGTAGCTCTCTGCACCCCACTTCTGCCATTCCTTCAACCCTAACACGCATCCAGGGCCGTCAGGGAAGATACCACTGAGTAGGGACTGCTTTTCTCATGTGAGTCCACGTCCTTCTCCTAATCTGTGTGTAGTTACCTGATGTTTTATGTTTTGTTTTCTTGCCTCTTTTGTCTTAAACTCTTGGGTCATTTGTTGTGAGAAATGTATAGGCCTTTATTGCCCTTAAACAAACTGCACTTATTTACGGGTGTGTTTGGAGGTCAGGGATGAACTTTGATGAGTGAGATTTCTCCTTCCGCCATGTGGGTCCTGGGAATTGAACTCAGATCATCAGGCTTGATGGCCAGCACCTTCACCCACTGAAGCGTCTGGCTGGCCAAGCGTTTGTCATCTTTTTAATTTCTTTTATAATACTGATTTTTGAGTCAGATTCCAGGATGTCACCAGGAGACACTGAAGTCCCAGGAACAAAAGTGATCACTTTCATGAGTGAGAACTTCGGTCTGACTTTGCAACTCTCTGACTCCAGAGCCCAGCTGACTTCCAGGGCTGTGCCATTTAGAGGAAAACCTACGCATGTGTCAGTCCATGTCACACAGTCACCTCAGTGTCCCACAGATCCAGCAAGCCAAAGGGCCACTGCTTTTTTTGGAGAGAAAGAAACAGAGGTCCTGCCACACCGCTGGTGTGAATGGAGAAGGCAATGGACCAATGCCCGACATCCCTGTTCAGTATTTACCATTAGATCTGGGAGGCATCCAGAAGCCCTTCTTGTCTCTGCATCCCCCCGTGGCACACCTGTGTTCATGGTGACTTGGTCATGGGCTTGTGTGCTCACCCATAGGCATGTGCCTTGGCACCTTCTTCACCTAAAATACCTCCCTGGTAGTGAGTCAGGAGCTGTCATGACACTGACCTTAGCTTGTCATCTCTCACCCCTGAATGACGGTCGTGGTCCAATGAATTCCTGCCGGTGTCTTTGCATAAGAACATCAGGGCCTATATAGGCAACAGTTCTGCAAGCCTGGAAGACAGAGAGCCCGCTAAGCCCCATCCCAGTTCAACCATAATACCATTCCCCATACGGCACCTGACCCTGAACATGCCACGCGGCCCTAAGGAGGGTCAAGACGCTTAGTCTGGACATCGCTCAAGCCCATCTTTGGTGCACTCCCACGATGAGGGAAAACAGCTTTTATTGTAGTCTTGGTGGAATTAAAAACGCCATAAAGGGGGCTGGGGATTTAGCTCAGTGGTAGAGCGCTTACCTAGGAAGCGCAAGGCCCTGGGTTCGGTCCCCAGCTCCGAAAAAAAAGAACCAAAAAAAAAAAAAAAAAAAAAAAAAAAAAAACGCCATAAAGGCACACGTGAACCTGAGCAGACCGGAGCAATATCAAAGAACAGAATTTCAATAAGGGTGTTGCATTAAATCTGAGCTGGCAAGAGCTTATAATAAAAGTACAGTAATGAGCAAGCTTTATGATAAAATTAATGTAATTAATTAGTGTTTGTAAAGGGCTTGGGATCATGGGGTGAAAGGTGCCAGCTAGAGGAAAAGTCATCTCAGAAATTACCACTATTATCATCTTAAGACACGGCATATATTATGTACGATATGAGCATTTCGAAGCGTATATTCATGTCCCCGCTATAACTACGTTAATTTATAGTAATTTGCAAATCAGGTCCCTGATCAGCCCTGGGAACCCTTTCTGGATCTCTAAGTGGATGAGGTTATGACTCAAGTGGTATTTTAAACTCTATCCTGTGATAACCTATTAGAGACAGCAGCCCCAGACCTCCGCGCGCGCGTGCTCAAGTTAGCGATTCAAATTACAACTGACGAGCGTGAGCCCCGGCTGCCTTGCTGCCCTCGGTGCCACGTCTTTTGGGGTTTGGCTTGGTTTTATAAAAAATAGGTCTATGAGCCAGTCTCCTTCATCCTCGAGTTTCCCAACTTTCGCAGGATTCAAACATCCCTCTTTCTCTCTGATCCCACAATGTCTCCTGAGGTTAGGTCAGGTCTTTGCTGTCATCTAGTCTCCAGAACATGTGTGACTGAGCCTTGACATGTTGAAGATTCTGGGGACTTTGATGGAGAAGACTCTGCCCAAAGCTTACATATATATATATATATATATATATATATATATATATATATATATATCTCCAAAGTAGGCCATTTATTTCCAGCTATCCCAATTGACTCTTCCACTTGAAAGCCCTCTACTGTATTTATTAACTGAACCACACAATTTCAACTGGGCTGCAGGGTACGTTTTAAAAAAAATTAAGCTAATTGTTTGACGGCAAAATCAGAACCGTAGGGAATTTGGAAAATAAAGAAAAAAATGGAGTGCTGGAGTGACTGTGTTTCTAGAATACCTCTACCATCCGGGAGGCAGAGCTGTCGTGTACACAGCTCCTGACAGTCTCAGGCAAAAGTCACCCACTGAAGGGCTTGTTTTACCAAGTCCATCCTATCATTACACAGAGGAGCACAGAGGCCGTTTCCAAAGGATGTTGCAGAAAACCCCCTCATCCAGCCCTGCACAGTGAGTTAGCAAGCAGCCGGTCCCACGACAGACTTCCTGGCCTCAGATCTGGCTCTTCCACCAGCCACTAGAGTGATCCTGGAAAAAGTCACTTTCTCCTTTCTCAGTGGTGCACTTCTCATGTGTCACGAAGAGAGTGGGAGTGGGGTAGATGGAAATCAGATCGCAAATATGTACTCATGCGGTGGTAACCTGCCCCATAAAATACATCTCTGTATACATGAATACTTGCCTATGCACACACTCCTCTTGGTGATACCATGCAGACATCACCAATCTATCACAGATCCATTGAGCCTAAACACAGCCTCAGATTCCTTTAGTCTGTGGGTCACTTTTACTTCTTAACCTCTTAATCCAGAGGACTAGAAACTTAAGTTCCCTTCAGTTCAAAAGATGTAGATCATGCCACAATTTTGCAAAATGCCATTTCTAATAAGTAATATCACAAGAAAGCCTCTACATCTAAGTGACTAAATTTATTTATTTATGCTGTGAAAGCTTTGGGGGCTGCCACATTTTATGAAAACTTATAGGAATAATAATAACCTTTAAAAACCAAGTAATATGAAAACATCATTATTGGAGTGTTCAATTAGAAATGCAAACACTTTGCTAAAAAAATCTCCAAACCTAATTGTTTGATAACAAAATGTAAATGTAAAAGGACAGTAGGAAAACAAAATGTTCCAGAAGCAAATCTCGCTCTGCTTCTGTGCTGCTGCTGAAAGTGTGGGCGACTCAAACACGCACTGGGATCGGCTGTCCTCGGCTAGTAGGGCCTCTGTGGCACTGAGAAATCTCTGAACAACTTCTCAGCTTTCAATATTTTAGAACATTCTAGATCTCAAAAGGAATGTCAACAAACATGTTCCCTAGTTTTCTTTTGTGTTGCTGTGATAAAACACAATTAGGGAAGAAATTGTTCATTTCATCTCACGTGCCCTGGTCACAGTCCATCATGAAGGAGAGTCAGGGAATGAAATCAGGACAGAAGCTCAAATCAGAAAACATGGAGGGGGGGTTGGGGATTTAGCTCAGTGGTAGCCCCCTTGCCTAGGAAGCGCAAGGCCCTGGGTTCGGTCCCCAGCTCCAAAAAAACCAAAAACAAAACCAAAAACATGGAGGAACATTGCCTGCTGGTTCACTCTGATTCACTGCCAGGCCTATGCACTGCTTGCTTTCTTATACAGTCCAACTGCCTAGGGGATGGTGCTGCCCACAATGGGATGAAGCCTCCCATAGTAATCATCAATCAAAGTAAGGCACTATCTAGACAACTGTTTAATTGCAGCTCCTTCTTCCTGGGTGACTCAAAGTTGTGTCAAGTTGACAATAAAAATGAAATTTCTCAGCATGCTAACATGCTTTGTAACTCTGACTCTCTGGAGCACTCAGCTGCGTTTGAAGAGCGTGGGTTCATGCTCATGCTGCTCCAGAAACTGGGACCATTTCATGAGGATAGACCGTGCTCATTCCACCTACAAATGTGAGGTGGAGTTGGAGGGAGGATAACTCTCAGGCCCAAGTCATGTGATGTAGGGTGTGTGTGTGTGTGTGTGTGTGTGTGTGTGTGTGTGTGTGTGTACGTACACCTAGGGTGCATATCAAAGCTGCCTCTGCCTTCGTTTGTGGAGAGAGGTGTGTGAAGCTGAACCCAGAGGCTCCTGTGGTACCAGGACAAGCATAATGCAAACTGTGAGCCCTAGGTTAAGGACCTCATCCTAAGTTCACCAATGACTGAAGAGAGTACTCACCACTTACAAGCATTAGAGTTAGTACGTGAGAATAAAATGATTGCCTGGACTGTGGTGAGAGTGTAAGAGGTAGAGGGTGAGCTGGGAGAAACTGCACAGAAGCATGCTCAGTGAGGAGGTTCCATTGCTACACCCATACTCCTTCACCATTCTTCTGTGCCTGCTGTCCTGACAAGCTGCAGAGTTGAGTTGTCATGACAAAGTCAATGTCACTGGGACATCATATGTTTACCCCAAGGTGTACTAACCATGGTGCAAAGATTGAAGCCCTGACCCCTGGAGCTACTCAGCTCCAGATGTTACATGAGACCGGGCAAGGCAGCTAGGAGCTCAAGGCCTCAGACTCTTTCCCCATCATGTGATCTGAGTCTGAGAAATCCTCTCTTCCTCTCTGTGACCTCATAACACTCAACATTCTGTGTCAGTCCCCAATGGCTCTCATGCTCTTGCCCTGGTTTAGAAATCTGATATATTGATCATGTACTGATATCGACACATATGGATAAGCACATTGTTGACTAGATAGGTTGATGTGAAGAAAGCAAACCGAAGCCAAACTCTCAAGATCTCTATGTTGGTCTTGGATGAGTGAGTTTGGCAACATCAAAGCCTTGGGAAAATGTCAACCTCTGCCTCTTGAGTGGAAAGGAGATTTACAGAGTGAGGCTGTCATAGATCGTGAGCCACACGTGCCTGGAGATGTTTACAATGTACAAGCAAGGAAGCGGAGGCTGAAGGCAGCGGCCAAAGGCAATGACAGCTTCAGCCCACAGATGTCCCAGTGTCTTCCTCAGAAGCTTGAACCTGAGACATACCCCCCTCAGAGAGTTGACATTCAAAGAACTCAGCTTTCCCTGATCTCTACTACTATGGCCACAAGTGACATGTGTTTGAAAAGTACTGCTTTTCTGCAGGGTCCCCGGGGCTCACCGACCAGGGAGCCTAACATCCTCAGGACCCAGCAAGATGATCTGTATTAAATAAAAACAGGAATGGATGATGCCTGAGGAGCAATATTGGACTTGGTCCCAGCTCCACACGCATTCTCTCTCTCTCTCTCTCTCTCTCTCTCTCTCTCTCTCTCTCTCTCTCTCTCTCTCTCTCTCTCACACACACACACACACACACACACACACACACACACACGAGGGGGGACCCTCTATGTGCACACACCACACACAGACAAAATAAATGAGCTAATAAAATACAGATATAATCACAGTAAAGTGATGTGGTGTATACTTGTAATCCCAGCACTTGGTAAACTGAGGCAGGAGGATCAGGAGTTCAGGGTCATCCCTGGCCACACAGTCCAAAGCCACCTAAGGCTACAAGACATATTGTCTTTATAAACTAAAAACAACAAAAAATGGATTATAATAAATGAATACTATTAAGTGATTCGTTTTAAAAGACATGCGCTTTCTGAGTGAATGAACGCTATTGAGATTGTACACGCTCCAAAATGTTCAGGTAAGAAGAGCTTTGCCTCAAAACCCACTCCCAACCACCAACATGCAACTTGATCTTCTGCAAGCTCTTCTCCGACTGGCAGTGAATAAGATGGGGCAGAAGGTAGGCACAGAAGTGCCCTCAGCTCACTGATGTCAGGGGCAGTAGAGGTAGAGAAGAGGACTAAGGGGTGTGTACAAAGCCACAGGCACACAGCTACTCTAAAGGCGGCTGAGCCTGGTGGGAATTGATATCTCGCTGTGGACCGCACTGTTCTGACATGGGGAGAGTGGTGTGTCCCCTGGGTTTCATACAAGACTCTATGCTAGTCTCATCTGCAACCTCCACGGCCAGAGTGTAAGTGTCACATAAATGCCATACACACCAGCAGGAGACTCCCTGGAGCTAAGAGATGCTGTTAATGGTACTATTAGCACCGTCATCACCATCATGCTGCTGGCGGTGACGATTTGGAGAAGTGGATATACCGCCTGTTATCAGTTGCCGTACAGCCAAATAATTCTCCAAACAAGGACCCTTTTGTTACATTGTACTCTGTGGGTCACAGATTTAGATAGGGCCTAAATGGCTATCCTCTTGCCCCATGGGACTTTGATGGCGTCAGGGATGGTGTTTGATGAGAGCCCAGTCTGGCATGGGATTCCTACATATGTGGTATATTCAGGAATTGCCAGCATCCCCATCTCCTCCTCCTCTTCCTCCTCTTCCTCCTCGTCCTCATCTTCCTCCTTTTTCTCTTCCTCCACCTCTTCTTCCTCCTCTTTCTCTTCCTCCACCTCCTCTTCCTCCACCTCCTCTTCCTCCTCTTCCTCTTCCTCCTCCTCTTCCTCCTCTTCCTCCTCTTTCCCTTCCTCCACCTCCTCTTCCTCCTCCTCCCCTTCCTCCTCCTCCTCCTCCTCCTCCTCCTCCTCCTCCTCCTCCTCCTCCCCCTCTTGTCTTATGGCCACCTTTTGAGGACTTTACTGGGGGATCATCAGACTTCATACATAGCAGTTCAGGCTTCTGAGAGGCGCAGGTGGAATTTTCCATGCCATCAGAGGAAGGCCTGGAAGCTACACGACCACCCATCAGCCACATTGTCTTCATCAAAATATCCACAGCCTGCTCTGGATTCAAGAAAAGGAAGACCAGTTCCCGCTTTGAATGGGAGGGCTGTCCAATAATTCATAGTCATTTGCACGACCTAACACTCTGTTCTTCGGTTCTATCTGTAATACAAGACTAACACATCCCTTTCCCAAGACCTCTGGAGCCTCACTCTAGGTTTCATAAGTAGGTCAAGTGCAAGTCCAGACGAGCTTCCTCGGGTGCAGCCCACCGCAGATGACTCTCTTCAATCAGATGACCATTGCCCTCCTCTCTCGGACTGTGCGGTGAGACAGAAACAGGGACCTGGCAAATGGCATACCTGCCCCCAAGGGATGAGGCAAGATGTCCTGGCAGGAACTAGAAGCCCCATCGAAATGGGTCTTTGAGGCTCTCGGATCCCCTCTGTAGAGCATTGTTCATTCTCCATAGGAAGTCGCTGTCACCTGCATCCACATAGGCTGCCAGCATTTACATTCTTCACTGCCCTGGGTAGGTAGGTGTCCAAAGGTGTCTAACATTCTATGGTGTCCCATCCCTGTCTGCCAAAGATGACAGAGCCTTTGCCAATCCTTTCCTTAAAATCCTATGGGCTATCTGGGAATCTCAGAGTTCTGGGCCACTCCATAAAAACCAGGCTCCCACTTCTTCCTGAGAGATTCCACCTCTGCCGAGAGCAGGCTGTTCTTGGACACCTCCATCAAAGCACCACCATAGCTGCCTCTCCCTCGACAACGGGTTTGTTCAGCTGTCGGTGTCTAAAGCCATTTGGACAGGTGGAGGGGTGTCATGGCATAGTTAGAGATCTTCCTGGGCACAGTGACATTATTGTTGACTTTCCAAAATGAAAAGGGGTGGGTCACCTTATACCCTTTTATTTACAAATGTAAATCCTTTAACTTTTAACCTTTCGTGGAGGACATCTTTGAGTACTGGTAATGGGAGAGGAGAGGCATGTTTCTTAGCAACAATTAGGGATGTAACTGAGAGCCACCCAAATCCTATACATTATATATACAGACTGTAGCAAAACCGAGTTGAGACTCTCCCCTGAGAAGCCCATGCCTACAGGTGAGTATTGCTGTGTTCCTTTCCTGAGTGTCTCTCTGCTATTAATCCCCACGGCTAAGACTTAAGCTCAATATTTTGTAAAAAATAAACCCCAACTCCACTTCCAAATAAAAGAGGAGCGCCCTTAAGGTCTTCGTCTAGAAAGCAGGCCTTTCCGGGAGACTGTGTACCTTTACCTGAAGATTGTTTCTTGCTTTGAAGGGGTTTTGTTGGGTGTAATTGTTGTCCGAAGCTCTTCCCGTCTCCTCTGATATGAAAAGAATATGAAGCAAGTTGGTTCTGTCTGCAGGTGCTCCCCTTCAGTGCTCCTCCTGTGATCTTTCTCCAACACCGATGCTTCTTTTGTTGACTTGTTGATTTTTGAGGCAAGAGCCCACTATGTAGTTCAGGCTGGCCTTGGACTCTTGATTTTCTTGCTCCAGCCTCCTGAGTGCTGGGATTAAAGACATGAGGGGCCCTCAGATCTGGCTCTCCGTCCACACCAGGTTTGTCCAGCTGTAATCCAGCCTCAGATCATAGTGTCTGCAGTGCTCAGGAAGCCCTCACTACAACCTCCTGGGAGCGCTTTCAAAAACAACTTCAAGGGCAGAGTTAGAACCCATCTCACGGCAAGGAAGTGGCCAAGAACCAGTGTTTGCTTTTTGTGCGCCGAGGGGTTGGGAGCACAGGACTTGCCTGGGGCCTCAGAGGCCTGGGTTCAACCAGTTTCTCTATTTACTCAAGAGCTGTGGGGTCTCCAGTCATGCCTCTCTTCTTCTGTCCCAACTCCTACAAAGGGGTTAATGTTTTCTCTCTCCCTGGAAGTCATGAGGACTGAAACAGTGTTTCCTATCAAATCTTCAATTCCTGGGCTGGGCTGATGACTCAGTGGGTAGTTTGCTTGCTGTTGGTACATGAAGACCTGAGTTCAGATGCCCAGCAGCCATGTAAAACCGAGGCACATAGTTCACACCTGTAACCTCCCTCCCTCTGCTGAGGCAGAGACGGGCAGATCCCCAGAGCCTGCTGGCCATAGACCTAGCAAAAACAGCAAGCAAGCGCTACATTTGAGAGAGAGAGAGAGAGAGAGAGAGAGAGAGAGAGAGAGAGAGAGAGAGAGACCCTGCTTCACAAACATAGCAAAGTGTGATAGGGTAGGGCTCCCCATGTGAAAGGAAGTCTCCACACTCTCACGGGTGTGTTCACAGACACAGCCTTCAGCTTAGCTCAGAAAGGCCTGGGACACACACACCGTACTATGCTTAGGGGACACTCTGTGACACAGACATCATCACTCAAGCACAGTTATACAATGAAGTCGCTATAGCCTCTTCGATCATTTGATAGCACAAGCAAGTGAAACCAAGTTTCGGGATTTAAACAGGTCTCTCAGAAAAATAGTGTTTGCCAATCCCAACAATGATGTTTAATACAGACACCCTATCCCTGCCTCCCCTGCCTCAGGGCTCAGGATCTTACCCCTCCTCCACCGTACTGCTGGGTCTATTTCAAAAAATACTGCAAGGTTAAATAAAGACATATATTTTAAGACTTTTCATATATTTTATTCATACTATAATATTCTACATATTATAATTGATCCACATATATATTTAAGATTCATAATTATTTAAATCTTGTCTTGGGATGACCGTTTATTGCATTTAAAAATGTTGCAGGTTCCCCAAAATAGATGTCACTGTGGCATAAACTTCCTGATTTCCAAACCTTGCTCCCATAACGCTGGAGGCGAAAAATTTCATCTAAATATTATTGAATTCCAGTGCGGCATTAGCATGCGGAGATATTTACAATAACAGAGCCATTACAACTCAATCAAAAGCTGATTTCAGCCAGAATTATGCAGAATTAAATCTTGCAGGATTCAAATTATTAAAAATCAGAGACTCAATAAAGTGTGGTCTGGAAGCCCCATTTATCAAGGGAGTCGAAGAGCCTCCACAGTTAGAGTGACTTCTTCATATATATTCTGCAAGAATTTGCATGCATTTTAAGAGACCAGAGCTTAATTCTTACGGAATTCAAGTCACCACGCTATATTTGTAAGGCAAAGGAAGCCAGCGCCGACAGCGCGCTCTCCATTTCCTTTCTCTGTCTCACATTTGAAATGCATCGGGGGTTTATTTCTGGTTCCCGCTGGGTAGGGAGATGAAGGCAGGGCCACGGAAGTAGAAAGATACACTTGGATCCAGAGAGGGCCAGAGCGGGATGGCAGGGGAGGCAGCTGGAGGAGACATGAACCCACCGATAAACCGACATGTTAGACGGGTCCCCCTTTGCCTGTGAACCAGCAGACCAAGATACACGTGTCATGTGGGTAATGAAGCCTCACTCCAGAACCTTCCATATAACGGGAAAGGAATTTGTTTCTAAGAAGAGAAAGAGGTAGACAGGAGAATTCCGGAAAGAAAGAGTGGCAAGAGCAAGAAGTGGGCGGGGCAGGGGGAGGAGCGGAGCTCAAGAGGCGGGCCAGGGAAGGAAGGTCGCCACAGAGTACAGACCTTGCTTCCTAATTTTAATTTTTTAATCTTTTATTAGTCCCTCGAGAATCCTGTACAATATTTTGATCATATTTATCTCTTCCCTCTACTCCTCCCAGATCCGCCCACCCATTCTACTTCTCTATCCATCCAGCACTGTGCCCTCTTCCACAGGAAAAAAAAATACAATTTGTCTCTTTCTATTGAGTTTCTCTTTGTAACCCAGGCTAGCCTTGAACTTCTGCCTTTCCTTCAGCAGCATCTCCCCGAAACCTAGGATTACAGGTATGAGGCAAACTACCACACCAAATTCTTCCAACAGACAATAATTCTGTTACACCTACCAGCTGCTGAAGTAGCAAGAGAAGGAGGAAATTCCCACACCAGCCATTCGCCATCTTACTGCAGTGACTGTGACACATCAGGGCCCAGGAATTCAGAACAAGCGATCCGTAAAGCCAGGCACAGACATTCATGCCAACGAGGATGCCATCAGCCAGACCAGAAAATAAAGTGAATAGTCTGTCAGAGATGTTAGCTGCCTCTTGCAAGCTTTCTGCTTTCCAGACAGAAGAAAAAGACGGTGTTGAAGGCCAGAGGAAGGACACCTGCCCTGAGCTCTGTTCCACCAGGCAAGAACTCTGTCCACATGCTCCCTCTTAGCTCAAGGATGTCTAATTTTTAAAATACAGACCGTTTAAACCAAGATGAATGGAAGTTAGGTATTGCATGAGTAGCCATGCCTGCCACCAACCTATAAGAGGCCTAAGAATCAAATGTAACTTGTAGTCTGCGGCAAGAGAGCCAGCTTGGAGGACTGGACCTGGGAATGCATAGTGGAGAAGAGGTTTGCCCAGCAAAACGTGGGTAGATGGTGCCAGGCAGGTCTGTGGCATGAGAGCAAGATGAGAGGCAGCAGTTTCCCAGGCCCTGTCATGGAGAGCGAGGGAACATGGCCTCTTGTAGTACCACTTACAGACGCCATAGCCCACAACCTCCACATTTACTGGGAAAGAAAACAGCCTTCCTAAGACCATTTAGAGACACAGGCTTTTAACATTTTCCTTAGGGCCTTACTCAGTCCTGAAGACTAGAGGACAAATGACTGCCCTCTCTGGAGCAGCCATGAAGAAGTCAGCAGGGTAGAGAGGCGAACAGGGCAGCAGATCCAGCTTTGGACCACACACATCACTCTTGAGAGAGGAATGCCAGTCAAGAAACAAATTGATGGCTCGTGGCTCGATTATTTTCCCTAGAGCCCCCTGAAAGCAGATACAGTGAGAGCTACTTTATGTCTTGAGGTCGCTGGGACTCCGATATCTAACCATTTGCCTTCTTCCCTTCGGCTCCAGAGAAGCTCAAAATCTGTGTGTAATTCTTTCTAGGCCAACTTTAAAGTACACACGCCAGGAGAACCTTCATCTAAGACGGAATTATTGTTCTGCATGGAGTTTCTCTTCTTTCCCTGGCCCCGGTGTGGGTGGGCACACCTTACCCTGCTGACTTGGGCCTTGGCAGCACCGTCTTCTTCGGCCAATGGGTCCTTGGGAGATAAGACTTGAACTCAGGCTTCTGACAGTCCACCTTGTGTGTAATGTTTGAGTACACACCATTACAGAACATTCCTGGGCCACTGTTAAAGAGTCTGACAGGCCCATGGCCCAGACCTAAGTGTACTGGGAGCCTCAAGAAAACCTAGCCAGAACAGTGCAAAGCCTGGTGAAGGGGTCTTAGATCCACAGACTAAGGGACAGTGAAAATATAGTTCAGTGGTAGAGGGCTTGTCTAGTGTGTAGAGAACCATAAATTCCATCCATAGAATGGAGGGGCAGGGGAGTTCCAGGATAGAGACACAAAAGTGTGGGATGAAGAGAAATCCTTGTGGTGGCTGTGGTGGCTGTTGGTGGCTGTGGTGGAGCTGGGGACCGAACCCAGGGCCTTGCACTTGCTAGGCAAGTGCTGTACTACTGAGCTAAATCTCCAACCCCTTGTGTCATCAGGTCTTAAGGTCTCGAGGTTCCCAGAGCCGTGACCTCACAACACCCTTCTGTGCAATCCAACCACAATGTACTGTGGGGAAGAAACTGACAGGTGGCTTATGGAAATTAGGAGGAGAGGAGCAGGTGTAAAGAGAGATGGGGGAGAGGGGGAGAGAGGGAGAGGGAGAGAGGGAGAGGGGGAGAGGGGGAGAGGGAGAGAGGGGGAGAGGGAGAGAGGGGGAGAGGGAGAGAGGGAGAGGGAGAAGGGGAGGGGGAGGGGGAGAGGGAGAGAGGGGGAGAGGGGGAGAGGGAGAGGGAGAGGGGGAGAGGGAGAGAGGGGGAGGGGGGAGAGGGAGAGAGGGAGAGGGGGGGAGAGGGAGAGAGGGAGAGGGGGAGAGGGAGAGAGGGGGAGAGGGGGAGAGGGAGAGAGGGAGAGGGGGAGAGAGGGAGAAAGAGAGAAAGAGGAGGGAACAGTCATAATCAAAGTCCACTTACAGTAAAACTGACAAAGACATTTATAGAAAGAAGGAAGATGGAAAGAGAAAGGAGGGAAGGAGAGAAGGAAGGGGGCGATGAAGAAAGGGCGATGAAGAAGAGAATTGATGAGTCTTTAGGGATCACAAAATGGCATTCAATGACCCTGTCCCACCGCCCCCCTGAACCTACACACACCCCTGCCCACCCCCCACCCTGGGCATCCACTAGACACACATAGTGGGGCTGTGTGTCTGAGCCTCGTCCTAGGACCTTGCTTGTACTCTGCCAGGATCCACCTCTATATGCAGCAGGCTTGGGGTAAGGGACGTCTGTTTTCGTTTCTCTCCCCAGTCTGAGTTTTCTGTTTATGAAAGCAGCAGGTTAGTCGGAGCCAGGAGAGAGAGCCTTCTGCCAAGATGACATTCCAAAGCTTGTGGCTTTAAGCACAGTCCTTCAGGTGACTTCTGTCACATCCAATGCAGGTTAAATTACGAGCTGTGTGGTTCCTAGGTTTTGTTGTGTAATTCTTTGGAAACTGGCATTTCACAGATGGCATATGAGAGAGAACTCTCTCCTAAGCAGACTATCTGATTAATGCGTCTGGTGTGTGCTTCCAAACACGGAGGAGCTGAGTCCACTCCGCCCTCTCAGACACGGCACCAGAACCTTCCACTCCCTTGTTTGTTCTGGAGTATTACAGCCGTGCCAAAAACAAATCCACACAGTCAGAGGGCAGCCTGACAACCCCGTTCTGAGTCCACTTCTAGGCAAATACCTGGATCCTCACTAGATGCATGTGTGTGTGTATGTGTGTGTGTGTGTGTGTGTGTGTGTGTGTGTGTGTGTGTGTGTGTGCATGTACCTGTCTCTCTGTCTCTGTGTTTCTGTGTCTGTCTGCCTCTCTTTCTCCTTTCTTCCTCTCTTTCTTTCTTTCTTTCTTTCTCTCTTTCTTTCTCTCTTTCTTTCTCTCTTTCTTTCCTTCTTTCTTTCTTTTTTTCTTTCCTTCTTTCTTTCTCTATGTATGTGTGTATGCCTGTACGCCTGAATGTGTGTATCTGTGCATGTCTGTGTGTGTCTGGGTGTGTGCCTATGTATGTGTGTATCCGCGTGTGTGTGTGTGTATCTGTGAGTTTCTCTCTCTTTTTCTCTGTGCGTGTATCTGTCTGTCTGTCTGTCTCTCTGTGTCTGTCTCTTATGTCTGCCTGTCTCTTTTCCTCTGTGTAGGTGTGTCTCTGTGTGTCTCCATGTGTGTCATTGTGTGTCTCTGTGTGTGTCTCTCTTTCTCTGTATGTGTGTGTGTTTGTGTCTCCGGCTCTCTGTGTCTGTGTGTCTGTGTGCACGCACATGGGCTTACAGAGGGCAAAGGGCAGACCCTCCTGTCATGCCTCAGTTTCTCTTCAGTTTTTACTTCACTTAAAGGCAGAGTCTCTCACTGTCCACAGGCTCACCAGCTAGGTTAGACTCGATGGCCAACGAGTTCTAGGGAGGCTTCTGATCCCACCTCCCCAGTGCTGGGGACACATGTGCATGTTGCTATACTCGATTTTCTTTACTTGAGTGTTGGGGATCAACCTCAGGGCCTCTCGTTTGCCTGGGAGGCATTCGCTGACAGGCAGTCTCCACAGCCCAGCAAATGTCTTCTGTCCTTCCAGTTCTTTAGTCAGAGTTCCCGGTGGGTAGGTCTTCATCATTCCCTATTCGCCATTTCTGGGGATGAGCAGTTGACACCCAGAAAGTGCTAACAGCATCTGCTGTCATCCCAGCATGCATTGCTTTTTGTATTACAAGAAGAAAACATGTTCCATCAGTAGAACCAAGAGGAGAGGTCTGATGATGGGCTCTGGGGTGGAGGGGACAGCAGTGACAGAATGGCAGCAAGAGTGCCATTGGAAGTGGTGGGTGAGCTGCATAGAGGGAGGACAGAGGTTGTGCTTAAACGAGACCTCCTCTAGGGTGGCAGTGGCCACAGGGTCCGGAATACAAGGAAGGTTGGGAGAGCCTGGAAGTTCCTTGGGTGATTCGTGGTCACTGGGATACAGTCTACTGTCCCCCCAAAGGATGAAGAAAGACAGGGAGGGAGAGGGGAAAGCCCAAAGTGATGTCTGGATTCTGCTAAGAGTATCAGAGGACCAGAGTATCAGTCCATCAAACCTTAGTAGAAATCCCTACAAGCCACACTTCTGGATCTGGTTCATCCAGACCCCTGCAAGGGACAGCAGTCTCCACGTTCACACGTGACATTCAGCTGCTCAGATGTGGAGTGGGGAAAAACAGACTCAGCTTGTGGTGCCCGGAACCCATGACTGTGGAGAAGAGCTAGCTCAGGGTTTGTGCTTTGACTGAAAGTCTGGCCTTTTGCAGACACAGGGAATGGATTGCTACTTATTGGTTGATAGAGGACCAAGAGGTGTGTCTCGGAGAGGGAAGGCCTCAAGCAGAAGTTAAAGCAGGAGCAAGCCAGAATTCACAGGTGGCCTCAGTGACCTCAGATGAACCGCTTGCTCCCTGTGAGCCTGCAAGGAGTGAGAGGGACAGAGGGGCCGGAAGATGTCTTTCAACTGCTTCCGGGCTCTGTAGGCGCATGATATGGAAGGTATTTTATCTTTGAAACAATGATTTTTAAAGTGCTATTTGACTCATAATCGCCTTTCTTGGAAGTGTTCATTTAGAATGTCCGTGACAGACACCAAAGTGTTCTTTCCGACATCGTTTAGTAGTAACAAGAAAATGGAAAGAGCCCCAGTAGTCAGCAGCAAGGCATGCTGGGAAACCCTGGCACACCACGGTGAGGATGCACTATCGTGTGGATCCTAAGATTACTTACAGTTTTGAGAAATGTTCCAGGCAGCGTCGGGGCAAGCCACGCAGCCCAGTCCCCGAGAGGAGCAACACCCGGGCCGGAGCCCGTGTTTCCTAGCTGTTCTTTGGCCACTGCTGGGAGCAAATTCCACCCTTCCTGTCTCGTCATTCCAAAAGTGGGGACAGGAAAGGAGTAGATCTCACAGAACTACTGAAATAGTTTCCACGCAGCACATAGAGCAGCATCCATTGGGAATGAATTAGACACTGTGATTATTAATTAATAAAATATGAAAGGTGCTTCCACAAGAGGGTCCTGCAAGTGACTCCCTGGCTACCTACACAGGAAGGAAACAAACGTGGGTTCGTGCAATCTGCCTTGCACTGGTGATAGAAAGCTCGCATGCTTTTACTTTGTTTTCTTCCGATCACAATTTATTTCACCAAAATGTCTGTGATAAGCATGCAATAAATATGGCTAAAAAAAAAACCTTATATTTCTTTGAAAGTCATTCTCTTGAGCATTAGGGGGAATATGTGATTCTTGGACTTGGGGAGGCCCGGATGTAACCCTGCTTTTCCGCTTAGAACCTCCGCGACGTGCCCAGCCTCAGCTTCCTCACTTAGATACTGGGCGCCTCCAGCACAGAGTGAGCCAGCATCCAAGCATACAGCAGGCACTCACTAATGATCTCCCTCACGATGAGAAAGATCTGGCGCATCTTAACTCTAAGCGCGGGACCATTCTGGGAGCACAGCAGCATCAATCTGTTCAGGCTCCAACCCCGTCTCTCGGATGTGGCTGTCCATCTTCAGAGTGATTGCAGGCCCCAGCTACAGACACTCCCAGGTCCTTAACCAGACATAAAATTGAAAGAAGGGAGAGAGAAAAATTAACGGAAGACAGGAGTCCCTCGGGCGCTCCAGATCTTTCCGTGGAAGCAAATGTATGTCTGATTGAGTTATCACAGCAAACCCAAGCCAGCTCTCCCGTCCTTCCTGGTGCCGGAAGTTTCCAGGGCACGCTCCCAAAGATGAAACCGTTCATTTTTCTCCCCAGCATGCCAGGTGTGTTTTTAAGGAAACAAGTGCTCGGAAGATAATTTCACGAAAAAATATAAAATCCATATAACACCCAGTTACCTTTTCTTAAAGGAAGATGAACGATCCGGGGGAGGGATAAATTGCATTTGCTATGAAATTCTGAATTTCAAGAAGTATATTATGTCCTCCAGTGTTCTCAGTGAAAAGAAAATTATTCCTTTCTTGGGGAAACACTCATGGCATTTTAACGTTTATGACATTTCTGATTTGGAAAGATGAGTTCTTCCACAGGAATGATTCAAACTTCCATTTTTGTAGCAGGCATGTCCTTATAAATTATACCACCAAGAAGCGGGAAAGCCTCTCTTTCTGAAAGGGGGGTGCCTGCTCTGCTGACAAACTTTCTCCTGATCCGGGCTAGTGGCCGTTGAGGATAAGAGTGGAGATTTACTCCACAAGGAAAAGTCCAATCAGTTCCCTATGGATGAAAATTGTTTCTCTTCATCAATAAGGGACAAAGAAACACTTCGCCAGGTGCAATTAAATGTGGCTGTGAGGCTATATTAGGGCAGGATTCAGTCCCCATCCCTGCCATGACAAACCCCAGGATTCGAGGACACTCAAATCTGTGCCTAAGCACACAGAGTCAAAGACGCCCGGCTGCCCTTCTTGAGCGTGAGACACCGCGAGCTGAGGGAAACTCGAGTGATGATGTTTATTTAGAATTAGAATCGATTTTCATTTTACATAACACCTTTCGTTTCCGAGGCTCCCGGAGCACTCTACAGAGCAATGAACTCAGCCGCAGTATCGCTTAAGACAAGTGCAACTATCATTATGCTGCCTGTAATAGCTCACAGGCTTGGAAATTAGAAATCAAGGGAGAGAGGTGGAGAGACAGATAAAGAGGCAGCGAGGGACAGGAGAGGAGCTGAGGGAGAAGTCAGGAAAGCCGGGTAGGAGATTTGAAGGAGCCGGTGAGCAGGAAGAGAGACAAAGACATAGGGGCTCATGGGTCAGGCTTCCAACTCTTCCTTTGTTTGGGAATGTGTTCCAGAGAGCTATCATTTCTATCTCTGACGACAGACGGTGGCATGTGAGCATCACACTCGAGCAACAGGGACAGGAAGGCCTTTGCACAGAGACCCCGCAAGCATCCTGTCCTGGGAGAGCATGATCTGGCCATCAGGTAGCCTAGGACTCACCTTCTAGCCCCAAGTCTGGCTAGATGATCCCGTGATTTGCTTGACATCTCTGGGCTCACAGGGCTTGTGAGATCTACCTCCAAAAAGTGTGAGGCAGGATCAGAGGCTCACAGAAGACTCAACCTCCTCCCAGTCGTGAATATAACATAAGCAGTCCCCAGATCACCTAGCAACTTAATAACCCCTGCCTAATGCCTCATGGGTGGTAAAGTCCCTGATCTCATTTGACAAAATGGAGCCCACACAGCCAGAACAATGATGTGGCCAAGCCCCATGATCCCTTCTCACTTATGACGCTCCCAAGAGTCTGATGATACCATGCCCATCCCTTAGCAAAGACGTCAGACTTCAAGAGGCCTGGGGTCCTCCAAGCCTCACTTCTGGCCTTAAGTCCACCAGGTCAAGCTGTCCATTGGTAGTGATCAACTGCTTTACCTCACTTTATGATGCCCCATAAAAGGACAGATCCTCTAGAAAGCAAGTGTGTGTGTGTGTGTGTGTGTGTGTGTGTGTGTGTGTGTGTGTGTGAGAGAGAGAGAGAGAGAGAGAGAGAGACAGAGAGAGAGAGAGAGATTTTGCAATAGATGCCAGAGATGCATATTACACTGAGTAGTCAGTGTGCACACACAGTACACAGACAGACAGACAGACAGACAGACAGACAGAGACAGAGAGAGGAGGAGAGAGGAGGAGAGGAGGGAGAGAGACACAGAGACATGGAGGGAGGGAAGGGAGAGAGAGCCAGAGCCAGAGAGAGAGAGAGAGAGAGAGAGAGAGAGAGAGAGAGAGAGGGAAACCAAGGCTCCCTGTGTCACTGACACTGTGCTAGGGGTCAGAGCCCTGAAGGTACAAATTAGTCAATAAACATCTATTCAGATTCTGGAAATACCTGGAGAACAACCGCACCCATCCTGATCAAAGTAGGTATCGGGAATGAACGAAGAAAGACACTCAGATATAAGAAACCCAGGAGGGCTTTGGATAGTTCAGAAGAAATGAATGTGAAGCAAATGGGTTGATGGCTCTGGAGAGAGAGAGGTCTTGGGAGCTGGGAAGACAGTTCAGTTAGCAATAGGACCTGAATTTATTCCAAGAACCTACAAGAAAAACCAGGCACACTGGGGAGGCAAAGACAAGGGAATTCGTGGGACTCTCTGGCCAACCAGTGAGACTGAATCAGGGAGCCCCAGCTCCCGCTAATAGACCCTGTCTCAAAACAAGAAATGGTTTCTAAGGAATGACACTTGAGGCTGACCTATGAACTCCACACCCACCTCTAAGCACCTGCGTGTGCACTCACACACACACATGCTCACACATGCACATTTATGCATGTATGAAAACACAAACAGCCAGGCCGTGTAGCCTGTTTAAATGCAGAAACTGAAGGATACAAGGGAAAGATTGCATCCTTCCTCTTTGCAAAGCCTCACCCTCAGTGCCAGACAAACGCCAGCCTCAGCACCACATAGTCCTTTCCAACATGAACTGGACCCAGGCTCACTTCTGCCAGAGTCCATCCTGGGCCTCTCTTCAGGACGGGAAGCAGAACATTGCGTGGTATATTACTTATTTTAATCAAATACAATTTTTTTCTAATTGTCACTGCTCCGGCAGCCTCATGGGGGCTGGTCTGACTTGTGTACATCCGTGACAGGGGAAGCGGCGGCGGCAGCTGCTTTGTGCCGCCCGCCCGTGTATGGTACCTCTCCAGTCTTGTCAGTCACAGCTCCCCTAATTACAGAACATCTGCTTGCGGTGGCCATTAACACTCCTCTACCAGCTTGTCTGGTTTAATACCA